>NC_079341.1:650543-975814 GCF_029582105.1 Oenanthe melanoleuca | reverse complement strand
ATAAAATGAACATCCCCCAGTAACCCCGTGGTTACTGCCAGCGACAACGTGTTTTCATTTCTGGTCTTTAAGCACATTTCATGGCTTGCCAAGACTTTTTAGGAGGTTAAAACTCAAGGCTCGACTTCCAGCACGCGCCAAATAGGATTTAGGTGCACACTCATGTCTGAGCACAAGTTACAGCCCTGTGCTGGACAGAGATGCTTGCCCAAATTGGTGCCAAAAATCATCTTCGTTAGCTCCTCGACTCTCCAATTCTGTACTTGGCTCTACTCACCTAAAGGTGAAATTTGGTTTGCAGATGTGCAGCTCCTGGAGTGCAGGGAGCAGCTCCACATTGTTCAGGGGATGCTGCCTGAGGGGTTGGGAAGATGTGAAAAGCCTGGGGGAAGTAGAGGTGGGTGATGCTTTTTTAAATGCATGTTTTTAAAATCACAACAAATTGCAGGAATTTCATGGAGTGTTTAGCAACAACAAAATTGGAGGAAAAAATTAAGAAGGCATATTTGGAGTGCCTCTAAATGAAAATTATGATTTTAAAAGAAATAGTACAATATAAACCACTGTTCAAGTAAAATATTTAATTTCAGGCTGAGTGAAATACCTCTTTACAAAGAATGTGCATTCTTTCTCTCTTTTTCTTTCTTTTTTTTTTTTTTTTTAATTTCAATTTTGGTTTGCCAGAAGTTTCCATAATTTCATTTTTCACCCCAAATCATTATTTTGAGTTTTTGGAGCTTTGCTACTAGAAAAGTCAAGGCTTGTATATCTAAGTGTACCCTGAGAACTGAAAACAGAGCTGGATGAATGAAGAGGGAATGCAAAATTCCGACTCTCAAGTTTGCCTTTAAGAGCTTGCCAGTCATCCAGGAGGAATTCAAGATACCATGGGTATCAAAAGACATGGGGATCTGTACTCCAGTTCCAGGAAAGACACATTTCATCATCACAAGGAAAAATACTGGATGGCAACCAGCCTCCTCCCAGCTTTCAGCATTCCTGCCCGCACTGCTAAATCCCCAAATCCAGGTTTTTCTGCAGTGGGCCTTTTATCTCAGCAGTGCTGCCCTCAAATGCAGATTCCAGAGGAAGGGCAATGCTGGATTTCATGGGAATTAAACCTAAAGATTTTAGCTCAGCAAGGCAAGGGTCAAACAAATTAATTTGGTAAACCTCCCCCATCAGATCTGCCCCATTCTCTCTCTCCTGCCCCATCTCTGAACGTGTTCAAGGCCAGGCTGGACAGGGCTTGGTTGAGCTTTAAGGTCCCTTCCAAACCATTTGGGTTTGATGCACAGAGCTCCCATCAGTACAGCAACCAGAGCTCTTCCACCACACAGCTTTTACAGAACAAGGTGACCAACAGACAGGGGGAAAATGCTCAAAATCACCTTTTTTTTTTTTTTTTTTTGATCCTTAAAATGTTTGTTTAATCCTGAAAGCAATTAAAACTGGAGAGGCTTTAATGGGGAGTTGAAAGCAGCAGTGGGGTGGGTCACTCGGGTTTTGTTCCTACTGTCAAATGGTGAAACCATCCTGTTATTTAAGATGTCAAAAGCCTGTGAACCCAACAAAACAAAGCCCAAACTTCCCAACATCCGACCACAGCAACACATTGATGGACACCAGGAAAAGGGCTGCAAGCACAAAACAAGCAAACCTCCCTGAGAAGGCTTTGCCAAATTTAAGGGGAAAAGAGGTCACGAGTGATTTGTGGGAAAGGCTGCTAAGGGGGAAGGATAAAAGAGACCAAGAACAGAAAAAAAATAAAGAGGAGGAAAGAGCAGAGGGAGAAAGGACTGGGATAGGGCTGTGCCAGTCAGGAGGGATTTGGCCGGATGATGGTTTTACAGCACTGAAATGTGGAAGACACACTTTGATTAATTCTAGGAGACTACCCCAGAGTCATCCTCACAACTCCCAGAGCGCTAATTACGGAGGAGAGGCGGCCAGTGACTCATGCTGGAAACCTCCCAGCTTCCAAAGGGGGAAAAGGGGAAAAAATTAAAAAAAAAAAAAAAAAAAAAAAGAAAAAAAAAAGAAAAAAGAAAAAAGAGAAGAGGAATCTCAGTTTTCTCAAGCAAACGCTTGAGGGGAGGATGGGCAGGATGGCTGTGGGTGCCTCTCCAAGGCTGGGCTTGCCCCAGCACCTCCTTGTGCAGGCAGGTCAGCTGCTTTCCCAGCCCTGGAGGCAGGGATCTGCCATCTGGTGGGAATGCACCAAAAAAGCTGCTGCCAGCTGGTGAAACACTGGGGCAGGAGCTGTGGGGTCGCTCCGTGTCCCTCCTGGAGTGCTGGAGTGCTGGCACCGCGGTCTGGCTCTTGGGGTGCCTCAAATCCAGCCCTGCTGGATCACAGAGGGCACAGTCAGAGCCCCCGTGCCAAGTCTCAGGTGTCCTGCTCCCTCCCTGTGCTGGGGAGAGCTCAGCAAGGAGGAGACACAAGCAGGGAGGTGTTTGCTCAGCAAGGATTGCTGCCAGCTCTGGGAGAACCTCTTGGGAGTCAGCGGAGAAACTGAGGGAGGTCCTTGCCTGATATTTATTATCCCATCTCAGCTCCGTTCTCATCCTCTCATTTTCAGCTCTCTGGGTAGCTGAGAGCATCAGGAACCGAGGCCAGAGCATCAGATTAGCAGCATTGTCCTTCTCCAGGCTCCTGCCCCATGCTGGAGTCAGCCCAGGAACAGAGACACCTGAGAATCTCAGGGGCTGGAGACAGAGGAGCGGGGAGATGGGGACAACAGCATTAATGCCCTCTAGCCAATTGTAGCTACATTTTTCTCTCTTTAAGGAGTGAATAAGTTACTTGTTTTTTTGTTTTTTTTTTTTTTTTTATTAATTTCTATTTTTTTTTAAGGAAAAGCAGGTGCAGGGTGTGACCCTTACCTCCACCACCCTGGCTCAGCCTGGAGTGTGTCACACAGGCTCCTGCCTGTCTGTGCCCTTCAGATGGCATCAATGATGAATAAAAAGCCACTTCCTCTCTGCCTCCCTGGCTCCACCACTGGCTCCACAGCCACTAGAGGGGAGTGGAAGGATAGGAGTTGAGGAGATGGCTGTGTCCTCCTGGGGAGCACCACACTGCTGGGGTGGGAGGCTCTGGGTGTCCAGCACACCCAAAATCCACAGCATCCACATGAGGAGGTTTTCCCCATAACCCCATGGCACCAGCAGAATGCTCCAGCACGGAGGAGCCACGTGGGATGTGAAAATTTTTTTCCAGATCCTTCAGGCAGGAGGAAAGCACCACAGGACCAGGAGAGCACGGGTCTTTCCCCCAGCAGGGGCTGTGAGAGGCAGTCCTTCATCAGGAGCTGTGAGAGGCCATCTCCATCTTTTCCAGCCCCTGAGCTCACCTTTTCCCAGAGATATCCAATGGCACAGGCACCACAGAGTTCACTGTGGTCAGTCTTGGCTTCTTCAGGCTCCCAGTCTCCATGGTCCCACATCAGAGGGGACATAAAGCCACAGGGTCACCCAAGAGCTCCTCTGACCATGGGATTCACCAAGCGAGGTTGTGCCCAATGTACTCCCTCAGGCAGAGCTTGGGCTCCATGTCCTGTTGGCATCTTAGAAATAAATCAATAAAAGGGTTCAAATGAACCCTAAATGAAAGGTTTGTGCTGATTAGATCGAATTTCCATGTGGAGGAAACACGGAGAAAAGGCTGAACATTTTTTTTCCCCTTCAGACTGGAAGCCCTTGAGGTGCTTTTTATTTCTGATCTCCAAATAATTTAGTGTGTGACTCAGTGTGTCCGAGCCAGCCTGAGCATAAGTCACCAGGAAATGCTGGGGATGGTGGAGATGTACATTGTGTACAGGGAATTTAGTGCCAAGCCTGGGACACCAGGAATATTTCTGGTTTTGCCATTGAGAAAACCTACATCTCACATTTTACTGCCCTGAGTCGCCAGCCCACAATGAGGCCATTATTAAAGAAGTATAATATTAAGATATAAACCAAATTTAACAGTTCCCTTTGCAGAAATGTGGGGTGGGGGGGGAAGAGACTTGTCCCATTCATTTGGTATTTTTGTGAAAATGGGAAATGGGGGGGCTTCTCTCAGGAGCATCCTTTTTTGTCCAGTGGGAACAGGTCAATATTTCGCCTGTGTCCATCCATCCATTCAGGGCTGCACGGGGCTTGGAGCACCCTGGGACGGTGGAAGGTGTCCCTGCCCACAGCAGGGGGTGGAATGGATGAGCTGTAGGGTCCCTTCCCACCCAAACCACCCTGGGATTCTGTGATCCCCCTTAGGTCGCTGCAGCATTTCATGTATTACCTCTTCTTATCTCCGAAGGTGGTGGGCTGGGCTCTGTCCTGAGCAGACAGCTCTCCTTTTGTCCCTGCCCATCTGTGGGAGCAGCTCTGGAGTGCATCAGCCCCGTGGTGTGGTAGCATCCCTTGGCACAGCCCCTCCTGCCTGCCTGCTGCCGGGATGGGTCCTGGGAACGCTCCCCAGGAATTGGGACAGCGCTGCCTTCCCCCGCACAAACAGCCCGTCCTTCATCCTCATCCCTCCTAGCTCATCCTTCCTCCTTCACAAATGGAAATGGAGGCTGGAGGGAAAGCAGGAGGGAGCTGGGGATGGGTGGTTGTTCCAGGATGACCTCGGTGACCACGGCAAACAAACAGACCCAGGGAGGAAGGAGCCAGCTGCGTTCTCTGCCAGTCACTTGGATTTCTAAATTTTTTATTTCTTTTTTCAATCTTTCCTTTAGCTCTGCTGGTTGAAAAGGCTTTTCCTTGATGTGTCACGAGTTCTGCAGGGCACTGGGGCAGCCAACACCTCGTTGGGACCGAGCCCAGCCTGAGCCCAGCCTGGGGTGGGTGCTTAAGCAATGAGATTTTGGGGATGGTGTCTGTCTGCTGGTTTCCTTATCCCTGCCACCCAGGTAACTCCTGAGCCCATTCCCTGTTCACCCTGCTCGACAAGGGCAGTGAAAGACCAAATCTGCTGTTACTCCAGCCCATCCAGCCTGTCCTCGAGCACTTCCCGGGATCCAGGGGCAGCCACAGCTGCTTGGAGCTGCCATCCCTCCCAACCCTTCCCATGCAACAGGGAAAGGGGGGAAAACCACCCCAAACCTCAGAGCACCATAAAGATTTTATTATAAACAAACCTCTGGGAGCATTTTGGGAGCTGGGGTGATAAACATTCCTTGAGGAGGAAGGTGGGGGAGGGCAGGCACAGCACCCTCCTGAGGGTCCCACCTTCCCACCTAATCCCCCCATTGCCATCTGGCAGATTTACTGGCCCCACTAACGTGGCTCCCACTGATATAATGAGGAATTGCAGGCTGGGCTGTATTTCCTCATGAATTTCACTTCCCTGCCAGAAAAGTTCAGGGCTGGGTCAGATTTTATATGTATTTATGCATATAAAATATATATATCTATAAATATCTATGTATATTTCTTCTTTCCAGGTGATTTCCACCTTTCCCTACCTAAAGACTCACTCGCCCCCATCTTCCCTACCCACCAGGTTTTGTGCTGTTGGTCTGAGTTTGGGTTGAAGAAAATAATCCAAGGGCCAAACCCCACATCCATCCCCTCCAGGGTGGCAATGCTGCATGGTGCTGCTTTCTGTGGGTGCCACAGGAGCTCTGAGCCTGTCCTCACCCCACTTCCAGCTGGGAAATGCTGATTTCATCAAGCTCAGACTCAGTTTAAGGGGCTGGAAAAGGAAGGTGGGTGGCTGGGACTTTGAACAGGGTCAGCATCCTAAATCCCTGCCCACCAAGCTCCTCCAGCTTTGCTGCACCCACCTCAAATGCTCCTTCCCTGGCCATGGCCAAGCTGCCCTGCCCCAGCAAGAGGTCACAAGCCCCTTTTGTCAGGACAGCAAAGCCTCAAATGTGTTTCTAGGGGAATTTTGTAATGAATAAAGGCTCCTGGCATGGCTGCTCTGAAGAGCTCTCTGCTCTGGCTTAGCCAGCTCTGGCAGGAGTCAGGGGCTGCTGGCACTGCCTCTGCTGCCTGAAGGCTTTGGGATGCCAGTTCCAGGCACAGATTCCTGAGGAACTGTCCCCACCAATCTGGGGTTTCCTGGATCCTTTCCATGGCTCACCCCATTTCATAACCGAGAATTCCTGCTCTGCATGGACTGCAGTCAAGATCTGGGAGGAGGTGAAGCCCCTGCTCACCTTGGGGGTGAAGGAGGGTGCCCCAGGGTGCAAGGCAGGCCCAGGCCAGGCTCATGGAAAATTCTGGATATAATCCTCCCAGGTTTCCTCTCCCCTGCTCAGAATTAACCATAGCTGCCTGCTGCCCCTCCACCCAGGGATTTCCCATTTCCATCAGGAGGGGAAGGGAAGGATTTGTTGTACTCAAGGCACTCCAGCCCCTTCCTGGGATAACCTTTTTTTTAAGATCTCAGAATCCCAGAATGGTTTGGTTTGGAAGGGGCCTTAAAACTCATCTCATTCCAGGCCAGGGACACCTTCCACTGTCCCAGGCTGCTCCAAGCCCTGGTGTCCAACCTGGCCTTGGACACTGCCAGGAATGGGGAAAATAATCCTGCCAGAGCCTTTGCCTTCCCAAACCCCACCCATGAAGCAGCCTCACACCTTCTCACCAGAGGCTGCCTCTCTAAGCTGCCTTTTCCCCACAATTTCAGAGTTTTATGGCCAGCATTCCTCATTTTCCATGTCATTAATCTCCACAGGCCCTGGCTCCAAGCAGGCAGGAAGCCAAACGCTGCCAGACAGGGTTCCAAGCGAAATCCAAGTTGTCTGGAAAAGGAGAAAGCCCAGCTAAAAGTTGGGAAAGCACTTGAACCTCAAATTGGCTCTTCCCAGCCACCCAGCAGGACAAGTGTGATGCTGCTCAGCCAGCAGATGGATTTGGTGGCAGCCAGGGCGTCTTTTCCCATTCCACTTCACTTTTCCAGCAGTCAGCCAAAATAGAACGTGCTCCTTTGAGCTCACAGGTTTAATTGTGCCCAAAGTAAGGGGGGGAGGAGGGGGAGGGAAGAAAAAAACACCCAACCCAAAGCAAGAACTGGGAGATTATTTCTAATTTTCTTTAGAAAGATTTTGCTTTGAGAGCTGCTCCTGACCACTGTCATTTTTTCAGAGCATTTTTGCTGTGAGTTCTCGTTTTGGAAGTTGCTCTGCTGTGAATCTTCAACTCCCCAAAGTCCCAAGGCTGAGGATGACACAGGCAGAACCTCTTTCAGGTCGGGCAAGGGAGGAGAAGAAACCTGTCCTGCAGCAGGACAAGGGGGAGGAGCAAAAACTCACCTGGAAGTCTCCACAAATACCTTCAGTCCTTCTGCAGGCTGCCCACAAGGTTCAGCTCTGCTCAGGAGGACCAGAGAATCCCAGAATGGGATTCCCTTCAGTCCCTCAGGGAAGGCTTGGGTTGGATATGAGAGAAAATTTCTTCCCTGCAAGGGAGGCCAGGCATTGGCAGAGCTGCCAGGGCAGGAGTGGAGCCCCCTCTATGCTGGAGGGATTTAAAATCCATGTGGATGTGGCACTTGGGGACATGGGTCACTGGTGGGACTGGCAGTGCTGGGGCAATGGTTGGACTCTGGGGTCTGAGAGGCTTTTCCAACCCAAGTGATTCCAGGATAAATCCAAGGCACTGCGTTTCCTGGCCGAGGGGAGGTTGGGAGCTGCCAAGCTCCATGTTGTCACATCACTTTCCTGCCTCCAGACAAAACTCCAGCACGGCTCTGCAGCAGGAAGGACTGGCTGAGCAGCCCGAGCAGGGGGTGAGCCAGGATCCTTGGGATCCAGCTGTGCCCCAGAGCGGATCTGACACACACTTTGGAGGAGCCCTGGTGGAATCTGCAGACACTTCCCTGCCCTGCTTGGATTCCTCTTCCCTCCATCCCCCTCCAAGCCTCTCCGCAGCAGAGCTGGGAAGCAGCCCTGCATACTGAAGCCCTCAGTCCTGCCTCACAAAGGGAACTGAGAGGAATTGTTTTGGAATAACAGTGCAAATCGAATTTCCCGTCGCAGATAAAGGGGAGAGAGGTCAAATATGAGAAAGCTTTAGATGAAAGAGGAATTATCCTGCAGCCCACCCGGAATAACTCAATTCCAGCCTGGTTTTCAGCACTCCCAGGACCTGGCACAGCAGAGGGCCCAGCAGATAAACCTGGCCAAGGCAATTTGTTATCCCCAGCGTGGAGCTGCTTCACCAACCACAGGCTGAGCATCCCCTGCCCCTAAAACGAGGGAAAGCATCACAGCCAGTCAGGGGCCACCATCCACCAGCCCAGGGGAAGCCAGGCAGCCCTGACCAGCTTCCAGCCAGAGTCACTCTGTAGTTTGGGTGTGCAGATATTCCTCAGCCTCCTCCTGCTCACAGACTGCATCCCCTGGAGGTGGGGCTGGGCAGCTGGCTGCCCCAGCCTGAGGACATTCCCTAAAAGTCATCCCCTCTTCCCTTGGCTGCCCCAGCCTGAGGACATTCCCTAAAAGTCATCCCCTCTTCCCTTGGCTGCCCCAGCCTGAGGACATTCCCTAAAAGTCATCTCCTCTTCTCTTGGCTGCTCCCCAGCCTTGGCAGGGGTTTGGGATGGGCTAGGGATGCTCCCAGCGAGGTTTTCTCTCTTCCCTCCCTTCCAGAGTCAGAGTTCTCTCCATCTTTCCCAAAGCCGCATTTCATCCCTTTGGTCTCATCCCCAGGTTTTCCTGCTGCTGGAAGGATTTGGGAGCACAGAAGGATTTGGGAGCAGCGCTGCCAGGGCTGGGCTGGGCTCGGGGACCCTCAGCAGCGCCGGGACCTCCTCTTGGATAAACGGGCTCCAGAAATTCCTGCCGCTCACCACCGGCTGAACCCGGCGGGCTCAAAGGCGGCTGCTAAGCCCGAGCTGCCTGCATTATCCACGGGGATTGGGGGGGATTGCAGGAATTGCTCTCTGCTAGCGGGCAAGGAGGGATTTCTGGGTTTTTATATTCTTTTTTCCCCCCTTCAAACTCCAACATGTAATTGAAGAGTGAAATTCTGAAAGCTTGCTCAAGGACTCTGGGTATTTAATCGCCTTTAAAGTCCAGGAATTGCTCCCTGTTCCCTTCCTGATTTAATGGGAAACAGGTTTCTTGTTCCTGCAGGCACTCTGAAGCTGGTGACCATTGGATAATTGTGCCTTGATATAGCACAAATGCACCGTTCTGTCTGCACCTTCATCCTTCTAAATACAGCAACCCCCCCCCCCCCCCCCCCATTTTATTTTTTTCCCTTTAATTGCACTGAATTTGAAGAAGGAGTCCCTGGCGATGGCAGGGGACTGGAACAAGATGATCTTTAAAGTCCCTTTCTGTGATTCTATGATTCCAAACCCTTCCCTCAGGGCAGGGGAATGAATTAATTAAAAAATTGATTAAAAATACTCAACAGGACCTGCAATAAATCAGATAAAGAGCACCTGCCTGTGGCTTGTGCACACTGATGCTTTGGCTGTGCAATCCAGTCTACACAGGAAATGTTTTCCCCACTTCTGCTGTGCAGCAGCGAGATTTTGGGGTGGTTTTGTTTCACCCCCAAACATTTCCTTCTGCTACTGGAATCATTTAATTAAACGTGGGCAGAGGTTTGCTTTTTCCTCATGGGCATCCAGAAGACACCTGGCCCCTCTCTGTGTTCCCCAGCCAGAAGTCCTTTCCCACAGAGTCTGTAATTAGGTTGGATTTGCTCTGCTCCTGCTGAAGCCTTGCATTAGCACAGCCATGGAATGGGAATATATTCCCCATCCTCAGCAGGAACTGGCTTTGCCAGCTTGTGCTGCTGGGAAAAAGGCAGACTGTGCCTTCTTCACAGCCTGGGGAGCTGGGTTTTTCACCACAGTTCTTAAAATACATTCTCTGTTGCTCTCAGCCCTGGTTTTTCAGGCACCTCCAGAGCTCCAACTCCTTTCTCCTGCCTTGGCCCAGCTTCAGCCTTTTCTCCCATACCCAGGCAGAAAGTTCTTACATTCCTGGATGCACTCCTGCTATTGAACCTTTCCATCAATGACCACAGGATTTTCCTCCAGGGAAACAGGGTGAAACACCTCTCAGCCTCTCCCTGCCAGGAACTCCCAGTCCCTTTGACATCCCCTAGAATTTCACTCCACATGCTGCTTTTCCCAGCATTTTCGCTATCCCAGGGCAAATTTGCAGCTTATATCCACACATCACATCTAGGCAGGGGCAACAAATGAACTCTCAGGTCCCTGAGTGAGCTTCAGAGAATTCCCTAAGAGATCAATCCGACCTTAGGAGAAGGTTTCTACTCCACCCAGCTCCAAATACCTTCATAAATCCAGGATGTTTTGCTGGCACAGACTGAACTCCTGCCCTCAGTGTGCTCAGATTAATTTTGGACCCTTTTCTTCCCCCTGCAGTGCTCCCACTGCTATTCATCTAAAGCACAAAGCCTTGACTTGCTGCCCAGAGGGAAAAATTGCCTCTTCTTCCTTCCCTCACACCCAGCCATGGGCACACATCAGAGGAGCCACGAGGGAACCACCTCAAAATCCAGATGGATCACATTCCTTGCAGTACTATGACATTTTCATTGGGATTAACAGATTTCTGGCTGTAAAAACTTCCATGGCTAAAGCAGCAGGATCCACAGCACTGAGCTCAACCCTCCTCTCAGGTTTATGCCCCTGTGCCCACGGTGAGCTCACAGCATTCCAGGTGAGAGGATGCCTGGCACAGGGGATGGGATCATGCCTGAAGCAGCACCCAACCCCTCCAAACAAGGACTCTCCTTTAGCTGGATCACCCAGCAGTGGGAATTCACTCCCAGAAATCAGCTCCCCCAGCTCCTGGGAGCTGCAAGTGCCCTCCCAGCCAGGCTGGAACCCCCAAATCATGATCCTAGAACAACCACCACGCCCAAACTCTGCACACAAATGCAGGCTCCAGGGAGAGCTCAGAGCCCTTCCAGAGCCTGAAGGGGCTCCAGGAGAGCTGGAGTGGGACTGGGGACAAGGCATGGAGGGACAGGACACAGGGAATGACTTCCACTGCCAGAGGGCAGGAATGGATGGGATATTGGGCAGGAATTGTTCTCTGTGAGGGTGGGCAGGCCCTGGCACAGGGTGCCCAGAGCAGCTGTGGCTGCCCCTGGATCCCTGGGAGTGTCCCAGGGCAGGTTGGACACTGGGGCTGGAGCAGCCTGGAACAGTGGGAGGTGTCCCTGCCATGGCAGGGGTGGCACTGGATGGGAGGGGACCTCCCAGATCCTTCCAAGCCAAACCAATCCATGATTCCCATGAATCATGCTGGAGCAGCAGGGGACGCTTCACTGCTGAGGGAGTTGTGAGGATCCCAAGTTTTCCCTGCCACGAGCCCAGAGCTCAAGTGTGGCTGCCTCCCCTGTGGCCACAGGGCAATTCCAGGAGACACACGTGGAACAGATGGCTTTTGGATGGCTCAGGGGGCTCCAGAGTCAAGAAGGAAGCCAATGAGAGGGAAAATATTTGATGAAAAAGGCTGTGGAAGGTATAAAGGTGGAGCTGCTTCAACTGGAAACTCAACTGGTTTTTTGCAGGCACTTGTCAACATGCACCTGGGAGCCACAGGAACCTGGGAAACTCCAGGAACTTTTCCATGAACACCCCAACATGGACATGGGCATATTTTGCCCAAAAACCCACTCTGGAACCAAGACCCCCTTCCATGACACACCAGGAATCCAGCAGATGAAACATCCCGTCCCAGCAAAGGAAGGAAAGAAGATCAGCAGCCGAAACCTGGGTGATATTATAATTAACTTTTTTCTTTTATTTACACCACAAGAATAACAAGTTGTCATAATGTGGTACAAAATACTGGACTCCTAATAAAGTTGAAATTGAAGTCGGTACTGTCAGAGAAAGACACCATTGGCCAGTAAAAAAAAAAAAAAAAAAAAAAAGAAAAAGAAACAAAATCAAGAGAAAAGAGAAAAATAAAATAAAACCAAAATAAAATAAAAACAAAGAAAGAAATAAAAACACGAATGAGAAAAATATTCCAACTCCACCAATTTAAAAGAAAAGACCATCAGAAAATCGAGCACAAAGAATGCTACCATCACTGAAAGTAGGGTCCATACAAGAAGAGTGAAATTGTGTCTAAATTACAGCGTAAACCGGTAGCTGCTACCAATGGTGATGTCATACTGAGCATGTATAGGTATAAAGTAGAATATAATATAGTTACAACTTTTTGATACTACATATCTGTAATAAGCTCTCGGGTGAATAATGTTTCAACCCCTTCCCCCCCCCTCCCCGCCCCCACTTTTATATATATATTATATATATAAGTTTGTCATCCTCATAAATTGGAAAATAGCGCCTCCACTATGGAGCACAGAAAAAGTGTTAATTTATTTTCTTTCAATATGATACTTTTTTTTTCTTTTTCATCATCAATATCAAAGACAAAGTGAAGATGAGCTGAGAACGAGCCCAACTTCATGACAATGAAGAAACACGTTTTGCCTTTCGCTGTAAAGTCTCGTTTTTAAACCACAGTGTTGCACAGTACACGACTGCTTAAAGTGAAACCGAGCAATAATACATAATGTAAAAGTAATTTCTTAAAAAAGTTAACGCAGCTGTGCTGAAGAGTTAACTCTTTAAAGTCCTCCTCATCCATCCATCCATCCGTCCGGCTCCTCAGAATGAACGACTCCACGTGTTGACACAAGGGTTGCATCCAACCTCCCCACCCAGCCAAGAAATCAAAGCAAAAACACCAACCCAAAGGAAAAAAAAATAATAATAACAACAATAATAATAATGACACAGGCAGTTTACTTGGTGTGTTCGGCATAGTTTCCCTAAAAACACTGTTTCCACATAAATACAATAAACTCTATTATTGGTAAGTCACAAGTGCTAGATAAACTTCTTAGTTTTTCTTTTCTTCTTAAAATGAGAAATGTTTAAGCAGTCCTTTTTGTTTTTTATTTATTTACTCTTTTTAACAATAAAAAGCACAATTTCTTCTTATTAAGTTCAGTAAGACTCAAAAAAAAAAAAAAAAAAGAATTCCCACTCTCCTTCCTTGGTGTGTAGCTGTGTGGGTGAGTGTGTGTGACAACAACATCCCAACCTTTAGTCTCCGCCAATGCCACGAGAGGAAAATAAAAACAAAAAACCAATATAAAAACAAAGCAAAACAAAAATCAACCCAAAGAAACCCCAAACCACCTCTTATTTTTTAGTTTGTTTTTGTTTTTTTTCTCGTTATCGTTTTCAAAGCTGCCAAGTTTGGCGTGCAAAATCTGTATACAATATAAAGACATGCCAACCTTACAGACCATGCAACCTCAAGGTGTAGGAAACTTAAAAAAATATATTCATATATATTTATATATATATTTATATATATCAATGCCCGTAAAAGAACGTGGGCCCAAAAAAGTTTACAAAAGGAAGAATGGAATGAATACATGACCATGACTAATAAAAAAAAGGAATGTTTTGTATCGAAAGTAAAAAAAAAAAAACCAAAACCAAACAAACAACAAAACAAACCAAAACAAACAAAAAAACCCCCAATGGTTACTTGTGTACTGCAAACTGGGCCTCACTTCACTGTAAAGAGGATTGAAAGATGCTCCTTTTCTTCCCAAGCAGGTACAAAGGATGCCCTGGGCAGCACGTGCTGGGATGTGGGAGCATCCCGGGCTCCCACCCCACTGGCACGGCCGTCCCGTGGCAAAGTCATCTGAAATAAAGAAGCTAAATGGCTCAAAAAGGTAAAAAAAACCCTGGAGAGCCTCAAAACGAGGGCTCCCTCCCCTCTCTCCGTGCTGCACTGGGTCCAGAAAGCATCCCCAGGGAAGAGCATCCCCAGGGAAGGTCACAGCCCAGGGAAGAGCATTCCCAGGGAAAAGGGGGATGCTGCAAAACAAATCCACATCGCCGGGAGTTTGGAGGAGACAAGCTCTGTAGTCTTGGGAAAAATCTTCCCATCCCGGCAAAAAGCTGAGGGAAAGGATGGAAAGGAAGGACGGAAGGAAGGAGGGAAGGTGGCATCCCAACAAGTTCCTCTGGGTTTTCCAAAGGAAAGCACGGTCGGCCGGCGGCTCCCAGGAATGCAAAAAAGAAGGAAAAGGCTTTGCCATGACCGGGAAGAGAAATGTCAAAAACTTTGCGGGGAAGAGCTGACAACACAAAGGGAGGTGTAAACACGGGCACTGCCCACGGCACAGGGAGCAAAACCCCACGTCAGTCACCAAATTCGGCAGCCAGACGGATCTGAGATCGCAGCAGCAGTGTGGTCGGATGGAGGAAAACCCCAAACCACAACATCCCCAGGTACGCGGTGCTCTCACACGGGGGGATTTTTCAGGATATGCCGAGGATGGGCCTTGCCACCGGGGCTTTTTGGGGTTTTAGAATGTACTTGGGTATGCACAACTCAAATACTGTAGTGTCTGGTTTTGAAACTGCGCTAGAAATCGAGGAAGAAAACAAAAGCCTCCAGCGTGGCGTCACGCTCCCGATTCCTCCCGCCAGCAAGTCCTGAACGGAACGAAAGCGGCTGCTTCGAGAACTGGAAAGAAGACAAGTTACTGGAAGCAACCCCGCCAGCCACCGTGGGAACAAGATAAAAGAAGGAAGGGTGGTTAGGGAGAAGCTGTGCTGGGGAGAGGGATGTGCTGTCCTACACTGCTGGAGGAAGGCGCACCGGGAGCGCCGTCCCTGTGAAGACGCTCCGCTCTCCCACCCGGCATTCCCGGGAGGCAACGACCTCCTCGGGGTGGGAGGCGAAAAAAAATGCCTCCAAAACCCCTCCCAGCGCCGGGAAGAAGAAGAGGGGAGAAAAAGAGGGAGAGAGGAGGTGGGGAGTTTGCGGGCATGTCCAGTGGAGAGAAAACGCCGGCGGTCCTGGAGTGTCCAAGGAGCCTTCCCGAGGGCAGGCAGTGCCAGGAGCCACGGGCCGGACAAAGGCATCGCCCACTGAATGCTACCAGGTAAGAAAATTCCTTATTTTCTTTACATAGCTACTACAAGAGAGCTGAGGAAATATACAGTTGGCAGAATTGGTACAACAAAAGAGCCCATTGCGGTCCCTCATCCTCCTCGGTAAAACACGCCCTTTCCCAGAAAAAAACAAACTCTGTCGGTCTGCCCACAGTTCCTTACATCTGCAGAAAGCTGCTCACTGTACAAAAGAGTTGAGGAAAAGGAGAGAAAACAATACAGAAAATAAAATTAAAAAAAAAAAATTAAAGAAAAAAAAAAGGAAAATCCATGTAATTATAAGCAAGAAAAGAGGGAGGAAGAAAGGTTTAGATGCTATTGCCGTTCGGAAAGGCAACCTGCCAAATGGAAAAGAAATATCAGAGTCACACAAACAAGGCGTCCGGAGGGTTTCAGGAAATATCCATATAAAAATTAACAGCAAATTCAGCATCTTTGCTATAAAAAACTCTTTTTTTTTTCTCGTTTTTGTTAGAAAAGGATCACAACTAAAAATCTTAAATTAAAATACAAATGTTTAGGGTAGTTGCCCAGTGGCTAAAGTGTTGGCTTTCTGAAAAACTTCCCAACCTGTCGCCTGAAAAGTCCTCGAGTTTCAACCTGGATCCTTTTCCAAAAGCACCTTTGACCTTGTTACAATTCCCAAATCTGTCCCTAGGGAGCTTCCAATGGCTACTGTTAGAGTATGCATTTATTACATATATTTTTTTTCTTTTTTCTAGAAATGCATCATAAATATTTTTCTCAATAATTCATAGGAATCTGGTTTCTAAGCTTGGAATACATTTGGAATATACATTATACACATATATATATTTATACCTAACAATTTAAGCAATATCTCATGCTAGTTGCTTTTAATAAAAAGCATTCCAGTCTTAAAACCTGCATTTGTGTCTAATACATGCTTCAACAACCAAATTGATAAGTTCAATTACTAGATAATGTAGAAGAGAGAGAAAACATTTGAAAATTGGTTGTTAAAAATGGTTGAATTTCAAAGACCCAACAGTATTTGCCACTTTTTTGGCAACTACCTTAATTTTTTTCCTTTTTTTTTTTTTTTTTTTTCTTTTTTCCTTTTCTTTTTTTCTCTGAAACATCAATGAAAGAAAACAAAACAAATCCAAACTTGTCGACAGTTTTTGGAGACGCTCTGTTCAGCTGATGCCTGCTTCCCACCATCATGCCAGCATAAGCCAAAAAGTCTTCCTTCCTGATGGCAGTCCTTGGCTTTCCCAACCAGAGGAAAAATATTCAGGAACTGCTGTGTTCTTTGTGTGGGCTTTTTTTTCTTTTTTTTTTTTTTTTTTTCTTTTTTTTCTTTTTTTAATTAATTTTTACTTAAGGCATTGTTCCTCAAACTTCAGAAAATCCAGCTGCACCAAATCCATCAATTAAAAAAAAAGGCACAAACTCATCTTCAGATGGCTTTGGAGACAATAAAGCCGACTCCATCTGGGCTACCGTTCCCCCCCCCTTCTGCTTCCCTTTCCTTTAGGTGTCAGATGAGTCCCTCGTTCCCTGTCCCTCCCCATTAAAAATTCACCATCATCTCCCAATCTTGTCCCTGTTCCGACAAGAGCTGTCGTTGACTCACAGGCAGGCAAGAGCCATTTCCAAATATCCAAGAAAAGAAAGTACACGATGGGTTGAGTGGTTCAAGCGGAGATTGCTCAGTTGTGGGTAATCAACTTTGTAAGCACCAGTTTTACGTTAAGGTTTGTTTGATTTGTGTTGCTGAATCTTTGATTTCTTTGTTATTCTCGTGTTTTGTTTTTGTTTTCTTTTTGCTTTTGGCAACTCTGCCAAAGACTTCCCGGGCGTCGTTCCTCTTTCCGCTCCTGGTGAGGACCAGAGGAAGAGTGCCCAACGTGTCGGTCCTTTGCAGCTCTTCACCAGTGTGTTTTTTTCGGCAAAAAGAGACTCAAAGATGCGGAAAGATTTGTTTTTTTGTGTCGCTTGCTTTGCTTTACACCTGGCTGTCCTTCCGTGTTCGGGAAATAACCGTGACAGGACGCAGGAGTAACAAGAGAAAGCTTCTTGGCAGAGCTTCAAGACGAAGACGAACAGACAGGAGAACTCCAGCTCGAAGGTGGGTGCTACAGGGGAGGCTCCTCTTCCATGGGCTCGTCCTCAGGTCTGAGGGATTGTGCAGGCAGGGCGGGAGAAGGAGGGGAGAGAGAAAAGCGTTGGGCATGACACAGTTGGGCAATTCGTGGTGCCAAGTCTCATTTCCTATGTTCCCACCACCTTCCCACTCAGCCAGCTGGGATCACCTGGAATTAAACTCGCCACCAAGAAGGGTTTTTGGACAATCTCACTTGGGCATAAACATTTTTCTCAGCAAAATAAATTCCTTTTTGTGGTCCAAAGCCGTGCTTGGAGCAGAAGGCTCAGGCACAGGGTGCACGCACAGAGCTTATAGCTCTGCTGCTCTCCTGCAGCCCGGGAGGGTTTTGGGAACCCACCACAGAGGACAGGGGATGTGGGGGATGCAGTAGCAGTGACTGAAAGGAGAGGATTAACCTGCAAGGCTGCTCCTCCTGTCTGGGCAGACCTGGAAATGTGATGGGAAACCACTGACCTCTTCTCCGCCGGCTTCACGCCCACTGACAGCGATGCCATGGCCGTCACTGTCTCCGCCTCCTCGTTCTCACACTTCTGGGCCTCCACCAGGGAATATCCCACCGTGGAGGCGAAACGCTGCAGGGAATGCCAGTACTTGCCTGGGGGACAGGTGACAAAAGGGCCATCAGGGCACCATTCCAGCTCCTGCTTTCCCAAACCTGGCCACCGGCTCGGAACTGCCCAGGGAAAGCTCATCTGATCCATACTATCACTTTAAGGGCCTTAGGTGCTCAAGAAACAATTCCTTTCCCACTTCAAATCTCTCAGAAAATTCTAGACCCAAGGACAAATGCAGCTGGAAATGTCTCTCTACCAAAAAGTGCAGGAGAGGGAAGGACGCAGTCCAGATCTGGATCCCGCTGCTAAGTGCTACGTGTTTTCAGTGGGAAAGCCCCTGAAGACTAAAAAAGTCCAAGGTGTATTTAGAGCCATTAATGTTGGAAAAGACCTCCAAGATCACCATGTCCAAGCTTCAATCTCCAATGTATTTTTTTATGTCAGCAGTTTGACACCCTTTTGCATTGGGAAGAGCACAGGGAAGGCCCCAGAGGAAAGAATTTCCGAGTATTTCTCCAGGCAAGGTTCAACGCAATTATTTTAAACTTCTTGGTTAAATAAACCTAAAATATCAGCAACTGTCAGCAAAACTCATAGAATATCCCTTCCCTTGGAAGGGACCTAGAGGGATCATTGAGTCCAACTCCTGGCCCTGCCCAGGACATCCCAAGAATCCCAGTCTGTGCCTGACAGCCTGCTTCATTTCCACGCCTATCTACTTCTAATTAACGGGTGCCACAACACCCAACAAGACTTGTGTTATGCAGAGATACTTAATTGCTTTTGAAGAAGTGAGAGCACCCTCTAATGGCAGGACTGTCTGCCCCTTACAGTGATTTTAGAGATTTTAATTATTTTTGGGTTAACATCTGAACTGGATCATCCTGAAGGTCTTTTCCAACCTAATCCGTGCTCTGATTCTGTAATTCCCCCTGAAGGGCTGAGGCCTTGATGGGCATGGCTCCATCCACAGTAACACCAGTTTGTGGCTGCACCAACCCAGTTCAGGGTGCAGTGGCCACCAGGAAACTGGGAGATGGGAGCAGAGAGCTGGCAGAATGATGGAGAAGCCCAAGGGGTGTCCCCCAGGGAAGCAGCTGGTTCGGTGGGGCTGTACTCACTGTGGATCTCGATGACTTTCTCCATGGAATGCACTGCATTAGCATTTGCTCTCTGCTGGAAAACCTTCTCCGGAAGAGGGTCAAGCTGGAGAGAGAGAGGAACACCAAAGGCATGTTACCATTGAATCCCAGAATGGTTTTGGTGGGAAGAGACATTAAAGCTCATCCCATTCCATCCCCTGCCACGGGCAGGGACACCTCCCACTTGTCAGTTCTGCAGTGGGAACACGCCTGTGCCATCCCAGGGAAAGGCCTGACAGCACTGCTGGAGGAATGCTTTAGGATTTATTTGATTTCCTTTAGAAAAACCCAAGAAGAGGAGACACCTCTGCCCTCCCAGGTTCGCCACTAATGAATGAATTCATCCCAAACCTGCAAGGAGGGCTGTCCAAAACAAGAGATGTCCACTGCTGGTAACTGTGCTGAAAACAGCACTCAAGGCCCAACCAGGGATGTTCCCCAGCAAAGAACAGCTGGAGTTAAATAGTTAAAAATATCTATGGCAAAGTTTAATTTCTGCTCAAAGCCAAGAGAAGCTGCAGCCAAGACTGCTCTTATGAGCACATGGTAGCCATTCCATAGGTACTTCACGGGATGCTGCACTCCAGATTCAGTAATTATGGATTGCACTTTTTATTAATTCTCCACTCTAAAAATAGTTCTGCTCCAAATTAATTTCTGTACAACATTAAGTGAAGGCAAAATCAATTCCTAGATGAGTCTCTGAGCAAGAGCTTTCCAAGGCCTCTTGGTTGACACTGAGACAAAGCACGTTCCTGATTCCGCAGCACACTCCTCCTCCTGAAATAACACTCACAAACAGCCTGTGGAAAAGGCAGAAAAGCCTGGCCATGAGGCACCTGGTTGTCATCACCTTCTTATTTGAAGGGTAGAGACTGGTGATGTCCACGATGGACTGAGCAGAGTCATGGGAGAGGAACAGTGCCTGACTGGTCTGGACTGCCATCAGCAGACCTGGGAATCATGGAATGCCGGGGGGTGAAGGAATCTTCAAATTCATCTCATCCCACCCCTGCCATGGGCAGGGACACTTCCACTGTCCCAGGCTGCTCCAAGCCCCAGTGTCCATCCTTGCCTTGGACACTGCCAGGGATCCAAGGGCAGCCACAGCTGCTCTGGGCACCCTGTGCCAGGGCCTGTCCACCCTCACAGGGAACAATTCCTTCTCAAAATCCAAAAAACTCTGCCCTCTGTGATTAAAATGAATTAAAACCATTCTCCCTTTTCCTGTCCCATCAGGACCTTGTTCAGTTCCTGTCCAGCTCTCTTGGAGCTGCTTCAGGCACTGGAAGACTTCTCCCTGGAGCCGTCTCCAAGCTGAACAACCCAAACTCTCTCAGCCTGTATCAAAGTCTCTCCTTGCACCAAACCCACCTCTTACTTCCACTGAAGCCCTGTGAGCTTTGCACAGTTTCGCTAGCACGGCAGTGCAGGTCCATTCCCCAGCCCTGAGCCCCTCCCCAGAGCAGTGATCAGCTGCACAGCCCCAGCTCTGGTTTAATTTCCTGGCAGCTTGGAAAGGAGCTGGCTCCTGCGCTCGCCCCGTGCTCCTCCCGACGCAGGAGTTTTGATCTCTGCCGGTGGACAGCGGTGCTCGGGGGGCTGGCAGCGCTCCCCTCATTTCCTACCAGCCCCAGTGGAGCTCCAGGACGGCTCCTGAGACAGCCCAGCTCCCTGCAGCCTGCCCTGGCCACAGCTGCCTGTCCATGTGTGTGCAGGCAGGATCCTCCGACACGCTGTAGATCAAACCGCATCAAAGGGCCGCTCACAGAGCTGCAGCCGCTCCCCCCCGACTCCCTTCCCTTCAAAAGGTTCGAGGAAAGACCTGGATAAAACCAGCATTTCCTGCTTTCTGATGTGTGGGTAAGCCAGGGAATATTACCCTATCTGCACAGCCCACCTAGGACCAGTGAGAGCAGCTCTGTGTTTAAGCGTCCTTGTAGCCCTGATTAAAATAATCAATGTTTTTTACCTTTAAGGATCATCATTCCCTCTGCTCAATGAAACCACTCAGACAGCTCACAACACCCAAGGTACCTTGAGTCCTGAGCCTCACACTCCTCCTCGATCCTAGGAGCACAGTGACCAGGAGGAATGACATCCTCCAAGTGTTATTCCCACATTCAAAGTGCATCTTGCACCCACAGTTGGATGGAGCCAGATGAATTGTCTGTGGTGACCGCTAAAAACAGATGGGTGCTACAATAAACATCTCACAGAATCCCAGGACAGTCTGGCTTAGAAGGGACCTTAGAGCTCATGCAGTCACACCCCCTGACATGGGCAGGGACAGCTTCCACTATCCCATGTCACTCCAAACCTCATCCAATCTGGTCTTGGACACTTCCAGGGATCCAGGGGCAGTCACAGCTTCTCTGGGCACCCTGTGCCAGTGCCCCACCACTGGAATGTCCCTGTTTCCATGCTGGTGTGGCAGCTGCCTCCCGAGTTTTCAGCTGTTCTGAGGGCTGAGTGCAGGCTGGAGCCATTCCCCGTGCCCAGAGCTTTTTCAGAACAGCCTGGCCATGCAAAAGTAGCAGGATGCTCCCTGGAGAGCTGGGATGCTGGATGATGGAAACAAGTGCTTCCGATGGATCCTAGCTGATTTCTCTCCTGGCCTGGCCAGTCCAGCCTCCCCCTTAATGCTGAGTATGGATACTCCAAGACGGAGCACTTCTCCAACAGGCTGGAAATCAAACTGCTCCACACGTCCACGCAGATCCAAACTCCCTGTCCGTCTCCCCAGACACCTGATGGTCACTGAAGCACAACCCTCCCAGAAATCAGCTCCCACTGGAGACAGACCCACTGCTTGGCTCCTCTGGTGCTGCACCTCAGCCCAAACTAACTGTACTCAGAAGCCCTCAAACATGGTTTGCACCATGGTGCACCAGGGGAGGTTTAGCTTGGATATTAGGGAAAATTCCTTCACTGGAAGTATGCTGAGTCAGGCTGCCCAGGGCAGTGGTGGAGTCAGCATCCCTGAAGGGATTTCAAAGGTGGGTAGATGTAGTGTTCCTTCTTTCATCCCACTGACTAAAAGTGGGGGGGAAAAGGCAGAAAAGGTGGAGTATCTACAGTTTTCTCTGTAGGAAAATACCCTGAGCTCATCAGAATCCAACATCTTGCTGTACTTCTCTGTCTGGCTCTTATCTTGCAACCATCCCCCCTAACCTTTCTGGCCAATTTCTCCGACACAGCCAAGTCTTTTCCGACAGAACTCTGTGCAGAAAATAGGAAATACAAGTCCAAGGAAAAAATCCAGCTGCAAACCACGTTAAGCAAGCTGCCCCATGCAACAGGCACAGGCTGTAGGACTAGAGAGGGGGGCAAAGAGAAGGGAAGGCTTGCACAAAAAATTCTGAAATTAAAAGAGCTGTTTTCCAAAGAGCGCAAAGCAAATTACTGGGAGAAAGAACAAACCCAAAAAAAATCATTCTTAGCTGCTTCCCTCATCACACAGACTGCAAAGCACAGGTGGTTTTTAAGCACAAAACAAACACTCTTTAAAACACCAAGTGTCAGAAGGACACGAAACCCTGACAGCAACTTGGCCCAGGGGAGGATGAGACGCCCCAGCCCAAGGGGGAAGGAGGTTTTGGGGGTGCCTGTACCTCATTTCCCAGCAGGGCAGACACACAAGCCTCTGAGGCGTCGCAGATGGCGGTGAGGTCGTGGCCACCCTCGAGGGCCAGCACGACGCGGCCCCCGGCCAGCCCCATCAGCTGCTTCGTCAGGTACCCGAAGCCTGCAACGAGGGAACAGAGCAAATGCAGCAGAAGGGCAAAGGTGGCGGCTGGAATCAGGCTCCTGGCGGAGGATCAAAGAATTAGGGAGAGGAATTACATCACATTAAAAAGCCAGCGGGGATTTGAAAGGGCTTGGCGCATAACACGAGCCAGGTTGGGCTTTTTCATTCCAGCCTCCTGGGATGGATCCATGTGTCCCCTACCAGCTGAGAGCATCACCATCCTCCCCTTGCCACCCCTCAGCACCCCAAATTAAAGCCAGCAGCCAACATGGAAGCAGGGAAAGGGGTGGATTTCTGCTGGATGTTGCTTTGAGGGAGGGAGGAGGAAGGGGAATAGGCGCAGTTTGGGTCGGGATAGCAGCAGAGCAGTGCCCCAGAGAGATTTAGGTTTGACATCTCATTCTCAGCAGACGGCTCTTCCCGTCCATAATATGCTATAAAAATTCCAGGGGCACGCGGCACTTTGATCAGATGACACACAATACATTTCTGCCCCCTTTAAACAAAACAGAACCAAGCGGCGAGGATTTAAAAAATGTGTCCTCAAAGCAACCTTCCCCTTCCAGGAGAAGGGAAAAAAAAAAAAAAAATCAAGAAGCTAAACAAAGGAAAACCCAGGGAATTTCTACCCTCCATCCCCACTCCCTGCTTTCTGCTTTGGAGTGAACGCCTTTGCGAGTGGGCAAATTAACAAATTAACAGGCAGTGAAAAACACCCACTGCCGAGCCCATAACTGGCTTTGTGAGAGGAGCAGAACATGGCAAATTTAACCAGCAGGTAAACAAAACCTTCCTTTTCCCAAGTGTTTCTGGATATCTCAAAGAACTTGTCTCCTGTAAACCTACTTCACTTTATTCTTATATAAAGTTTATAGGTTCAGCTCCCTTACGAGGTTTTAAAGTTCACTGCAGAGAACAACTTTTTTCCTGGCTGGAAGAAACTTTTAAAAAATAATAATAAAACCCTTTTTTGCAAGAAAAACTGTCCTCTGGATTCATTTGAATGAAACAGTGCCAGGTAAACTCCATAAAACCTGGGGTGGGGGGAGATTTCAGTGCATCTCCCAAAAACATACCAGACTCAAAGCAAAAAGGAGGGTTTGTGCGTGTCTGTAATTAATTCAGAGGTGGAGAGCAGAAATATTCAGCTCAAAATTTTAATAAGGTATCCTGGAGGAAGAAATGGATTTGTGGTAGCAACAAGAGTGTTTACAGCTGGTAAGGCCTTTTCTGCAATATTATATTAATGCCAGCATAACTCTCTAAATCAGCAGAGATGTAACTACAAATAAATTACACAATATTACATATTAAATATTTCAAAGTTGAAATATGCAATGCTTAAAAAAAGAAATAAATTAAGGCTTCAACCAGGCCAAAATGTGCATTATAAAAAGCTAAATGCCATGAAAATTCACAGAAAAATGATGGAAGTTTTGCTATTGAAATGAAAGATCTGCAATAGATCCTGCAAAGTAAAATCTGGGAACACTCCCCGTTAATCCCAAGAACAGCAACAGAAGTAAAGCCCCCACTTACATTTTGCTGACAGATTATATCCTCCAAGGGGTGTGGGGTGCCCTTCCACAGCATCGAAACCAGATGACACCAGCACAACATCTGGGGCAAACTCGTTGGCAATGGGCATCACTACTGTCCTGCAACACAGAATATCCACAGCACACGTGTTAGGGAGGCTCCTGAGCAAAGGCAGAGGTGCTCCAACCCTCTCACCAAACCCTTACTCCATGGTAGCAAAGCCCATCTCTTTCCCTATTTTTAGGAGAGCCAGGCTGGAAGAACTTGCACTCTGTGGGATTTCCTCCACCTTGTCTTTTGAGCAGGGAAATGAGTTGTCACCCCTTGTGCTGCCCATTTGGGATTATATCCTGATTTACATACATGGGAATAAGGGTAAAGTAAGAGGGCATCTGGCACAGGCTGCAAAACTACCTGGGAAACCTCACCCCATGGCATTATCTCCAAGTCCTCCCTCAAAACATCTCCTCTAGGCTTTGCTAAGTGATTCCTTCCTCCCTTGCTGCACTTCTCATTTCCCACAATGAAAGGCTGGGAGTGTCCCATGGGGCAGAACAGCTTTAGAATGCAAATATCTCACCCAAATCCACCTCTGCCAATGCTGCTTTCCCATCCAATCCACCTCTCACAATGCCAGTTCCCCATCCTCTGATGTTTTGTTCACTAAGAAATGTATGGAATTGCTCAGCATCCCTATCCTATTGATGGTCAAAGTTGTATTTAAGTGAAACAAGGCATTTGTTCTGGGGTTTCTCATCAAAAGGCCTTTTTATTTCTCCTCAAAACCTACACGAGGTTGCAAACATCCCATTCCCCACATCAAGACACACTTCCCAAATTATGTTTTTTCCACTGTAACTGCACCTATTGAATTCTGGATGTATCCCTAGGGCAACCTGACCCATAATTTTCCCACTTCCCCATCCTAGGAACAGCCACCAGCCAGGATAACTTTCTACAGCAGGAACTGAAGTTATTTTACCCGCACCCCAAAGCATGGATCTGTAAATATCTTTGCACACATGAGAACCTCACACTTTATTGAGTTGAGTCTTTATATGATGCTCTAAAAACAGAGCCCAGGGGGGCCTGTTGAGTGCTGAGATGGCTCAAGTGCTATCAGGATGCTCATAAAAGCTCCCAGTTTTTGCCACGAGGATATTAAACAGCCACGAGACATCTGCCAGAGTCAGCAGCTCGTGACATCCAGCTGAGCTTATTTTTAACGGGGCATCAACCTCTGCCAGGCACTGAGCAAATCCATCCCCAAGTCTGCACTGCCACCAGAGCAGGGACAGGCACCCAGATATCAAACCCTCCCCCCACCTCCCAGCTTTATTCTTTCCCAATTTTTGCCACAGCAGCCCCAGAGCCTCCTGCAGTTGCTGCAGATCTCTGTGCACAAACAAAAGGGAAATAATTTTCCCTTAATCCGCACAAAATCCCAACAAGGAATTTGAATTTTCTCCTCTAATGACGTGATTGCCCATCTTGATTTTGCCCTGGGGGGATGATTCCGTGAGGAAGACAAAAGCACAGTTCTGGCTGGTGACTTAACAGTTTGGTGGAACCCACAGAAATTTTTAGAAGGAGCCACCTCCCTCCTCAAGGCCTGAAGCAGCAATTCCAGAGCAAGTGCAGCAGCCGAGGGTTTATTTTCCCTGAGCTCTGAAGTGCTGCTGAGCTCTTTCCTTCCTAAGCCAAGGAAAACTGCTCAAATCATCAGATTTATTCCCCCCTCTCCCTGAGTTCTGACGCAGTGGGAGCTCTGGGATCTCAGGCAAAGTGTGGGATCACCAGAGCCAGCCCAAACCTGCACCCCCAAGGTGTGGGGATGGCCCATCAGCACTGAGCAACCCTTGGGATCACAGATCCACGGGGATTCTCAGCCATGAGCCTGCACATGGAGCACAGAACGGCTGGGAAGGTCCTTAAAGACCATCTCATCCCAACCCCTGGCACCCCTGGGTGCCCAATCCTGCCAATCACAGAGGCTCCTGGGGCAGCTGCTGACCCTCAGCTGGAGGTGGCTGTGGGTGACAGTGACAGAGTGAGCCCTCCAGCACAGCCACATGGCCCCCAGGGCTAACCCTGAGCCCTGCCAGGAGCAGTTCTAGGAGAGGAAAAGTCCTTCCTAATTCCAGCAGGACACCAGCATTCCAAAGCCACAGCCCCAGCTCTGTCTGATGCTCTCCATTGATGTAAAACTTGATCCAGAAGGGTCAGAGCCAGCACTCCCTCACCTTTGCCTTTTTAATTGTAAAAGAAAAAATGACAAAAATCTGGTGTGTTTCTGAGATTCCGTCTGTGGACAATGTTTTGGACACATCTCATCCAGCTTTTAGCTTTTTAATTTTCCCTTGTCCACAGATAAAACCAGCCCCTTTGCTCAGATCCACCCCAGTAAAGCCAAACCCCATAGAGGAAACAAAGATTAAACTGCAAAAAAACCCCGTGGCTTTGCCCTGCTGATGAGACTATAAAAAAGCCAGAAATTCAAATTATCACCCAGGAGATAAGCAGTTCTGCCTGGAATTAGATCTTTCAAGGAATGGCTGAGGTGGCTGTAAAGTTATTCACTGAGGAATGAATATTTCTAACACTGAATATTCATTGAATCTATGCAGAATTTTTTAAAAAACAAGAAAACTTAAATTTCCCAAATTTCAGAGGCTTTTTTTACTTGCTTAAAATAAATGAAATCTTTTTATTTGCCTGGTTACAGCTGAGTTGAACAGCGCTACACAAGAGCAAACTAATGGCTGCAACCAGCAAAACCTCCCCATTGTGTTCTGCAATCTCTTGGGAGAGAGGAAACAAAAATAAATGCAATTTTAGATCTATTTTCCAGAAGGCTGAATGAACAATTTTTAGCCTGGCATTAGCCAATTCCTCAATTAAATGCCTAATAAATGACAGGCAGATGAAACATTCCTACAGAGGATTATTTTGGGCTTTAAATGCTCAATTGCAGCGAGTAAATTGGTTAAACTTAGAAGGTTGAACACTTTTTTTAGAGACTTTTTCCCCCTCTTGGCCACATTTATGTTTTATATATATTTTTATATGTGCTATGTATATATTTATATATGTTAAGTGTATATATTTATATTATGGATACATTTATATATTATATCTATTGATACATTTTGTATTTCATATGTATCATTTGTGTATTTCTATATATGTTAAGCATATATGGTTTTATACACGTTATATATTTTATATATATAAACTGAAAATGTTATCCACTGCTCCTCAGGCTAACCAGCTTCCCGAAAATTCCGGTCTTTGCTTCTCCATGGTCATTTACTGCGTCAAAAGGGATTAGGAATGCGGGGATGAAATCGGCGTAGGGAGAGCATGAAATTGAAAAAACAGCAACAACCGTTCCAGGCAAAACATCATCATCTCTTCCTCCTCCTTGCTCCTGAAATGGTTTATGGATCAAGGGAAAAGCCCAGATCTCCCCAAAACTGGTTCCTGAGCTTGTTTAATGCTTTTTGAAAGCGGCAGGAGGAGGAGAGGGAAGCGCAGTCCTGGCTTTTTCCTTCTGGCTAAGGTGCTTTAAATAAAGTCAAACGTGGAATTGAGCTGTACGTAGAATTACAGCTGTGGAAGAGACCTCAGGACAGGGGAAAAAATTCTCAGACACAACACAAGTGGTGGAATCATCAGGAAAACTTCCTTGCAGTAAATTCAGAGGGAAACTCCTGCGGATAAAACATTTTTAATTTCACTAATTGCTGTTCTCTTGTCATAAGGAACCAGCCAGAGCCCCCCCATTTCTCCTCAGGTCTCTTAGCTGGGTTTGCACCTGGATCAGGAGGATTGAGAGAGTCAAACAGGACTTCTGCTCATGTAAAATGTTAGAGAACAACAAATCCTGGTCCAAAAAGCCCCTCTGAATTTTACAATGTTTGTTTCTATAACTACTTAACAACAGCGGAGGCAGCGGGAACGTTCTGAGTTCAGGACTTTGGGAACGACGTGCCCTGCATTTTTTCCCATTAAACTGACCCCATTTCTGCCTGATCTGTGCCGTCTGGGATTGCCCACACACTCGGGGGGGAGCTCAGGGAGGGGATGTGGAGCTGGCTCCAGTGCAGCTGCAGCTACCATGGGGTGCAGGAGATCCAGGCTCCCAGAAACCTCGCCAGATCCCTTCTGATCACACAAAAACAGGGCACCCCAACCTGGAGTGGAGGCAGGCAGTGATTTCAGCCCCAGGATAGGAAGGTAACAAGTGACAAAGTGCAGGGGAAAGCACATTTTTAACTCCATTTCTCACTTCTGATATGTCTCGGTGGCATTAAGGACCATCCAGAGGTCAGGAGAGCTTGGGCACCCCAATGCTGAGGAGATAATGCTTGGAGACAGGATGAAAATCACTGATGTGAGTTACCATCTTTTTTTTGGACAGAGCAAACCCACTCTGAAACAGGTTATCAGCATGGGGATAAGTGGTTTTACTGGAATTTATTTATTTATTCCCTCATTTCTCTCATTTAGAAGGACACTTATCTCAGTTATTTTTATTTCTCAAACCCACACCCTGGCTCTTCCTGAAATGTAACAACAACAAAACAAGGAGCATGTTGCTTATTTAAGTATCTGCTCCTTTTACACAGAAAAAGGACTTTTTTCCCTAAAAACAGGCAGGCATATGAAGAGTTAAGGCTTGGAAAAAAAAAAAAAAAGAAAAAGTCTATCAGTATCTTTGCCTAGCTCAAAGGATTTCCACTGATTCCTCTCCAGACTTCAAAGCCTCACAGTTTGGCATTCGGACTGGTTTGAATTAAAGCTCAGTTCTCCACTGCGAGTTTCCAAGTTCATGGTGAAAATGCCTCCTGCTTCTGGAGTTCATTATGGCCAATTTTCTTATCTTTTCTTCATCTTCGGTTTGATCCCCAGCAAATGCAACGTGGCATTCGACGGGGTGGAATAACAAGGTGCTGCCTTGAAGGCATGTATTGTCTCAAGGGGCTAAGGCAAGAAAAGAAGGGGAAAAAAATAGGATATATGACCCATTCCCTTCACTTTCTAACTCTCGAGGGACTATAAATTGCAAACTTCAAAGCGTTATTTTACATTAAAATCAATAGAGAGATTCGGGGGTGGGGGTGGGGGGGAAAATGTTTTTCAAAGGAGCTGGTTAAGATTTAAAAAGGTCACTTGATAATGTATTATCATGGCCAAACTTGGCATAAGATGAAAAAAAAGCTTCACATTTAACTTAGGGTTAAACTGAAGGTGTGCAGGCTCCGGGAGGAGCATCCCTCAGCTCCCCCAAAACTCCCCAAAATAAGGGCTGTGATCAGCTCCAAAGGTTGTTCCCTAAACAGCTGTGGTGTCCAAGCAAGCAGAGCCCAGGAATGGCAGGCAAAGCTCTCACTGTGCAGCCCTGAGCCTTTTCCAGGAGCCTGGAAACTCCATGAATATTTCATGTCCCCGTGTCCCCAGCTCTGGGTGCTCTGGCTGATGAAGAGATCCGTCCTGGGGACTGCTGGGACAGCCAGGCTTCCACTCCGGAGCAAAATCCCTTCCTGGGCCAGGAGTGACATAAATGGCAGTGATTTGGTGTCACTGTAAATCCTGTGTGCTCTCTGAGGGCTTTTTGATGGCAGAATGAAGAGAGGGAAAAAGACACTTTTTGTCAGCCAAACAGGACATAACAGGGAAGAGCAGAAAATAATGCTCCCGGATTTAATGCTGTTCCACACACATGATATTCCAGAAATTCACACCCCATGTTCTGGCAAGTGTGTCTGCCTGAATGTAGGCCACCAGAGGTGCACTAAAGCTGGTGTGAGGACAGAACACCAGATTGTTAAAGGAGAGGCCAGGCAGACCCTGTGGCACAGGGGTGGGACAGGAGAGTGTCTAAGAAAAATCATGGAATGGTTTGGGTGGGAAGGAGACTTCTAGTTCATCCTGTGCTACCCCTGCCATAGGCAGGGACACCTTCCAGTAGCCCAGGTGGCTCCAAGCCCCAATGTCCAACCTGGCCCTGGACACTCCCAGGGACCCAGGGGCAGCCACAGCTTCCCTGGGTACCCTGAGCCAGGGCATCTCTTGGATGAATAATATTAAAATTTTAAAGCTCATCTAAAGCGAAATCAAGGAGGATGGCATGAGGAGAAAGAAACCCAGCTGAGGTGAAAAATATATTTGTGAGAGGGAAAATTCAGTAGTACCTGAAGGCAGTTAAATATTCTGTGTCTCCCATGGGCGGATCCAGGCCACCAGTAAATGCCATGTTAACATTGAAACCAACTCCTGCTCCTGTGCCAACCTGGAAAAGGGAAATGGGACTCTTGATTAGCAAATTCTGGCAACACATCTTTGCTGTTTTGATGTCCTCCCAGTTGAACTTGGATTTGGATTCAGTAGTGAGGTTGATTAATCCCTGGTCCCCGAAACAAGAGGGAAAATAAAGTTCCTCCACACTCAGATCTGTATTGGAGCTGAAGACCAGTGCTGTTTGACTGCTGCTCACCCAAAAAAATCACCCCATCATCAACTGCATCCTCTTGATTTTTTTGCAGCAGAGTGTGCTGCATGTAATACCTTTCCATAATTCATTTTCAGCTTGATTCAGGAGCATATTTTGTATTTCACTACAGTTGCAGCTGGGGAAAAATGCATTTTAATCAGAGTGAGCTCCCCCTCTGCTGGAGAAAAACAGGATTCACAGAGAAGGGATTTTGGCTGCTTGAGGTACACGTGGGTGGGAGATGCAAATACATCTCTATCCTTGCTTGTACTGCAAATGTCCCCATCTGCCCTGCCTGCAACTACCTGAGAGAGGGGAAAACTGAAAAATAAACCAGGATTCCAGAACTTTTTTTTAATTTTTTGCTAAGAAGGTCTTCACATACGAAAAAAAAATTAAGAAGCGAAGATTAATGTGTTGCACAGCTGGATAAAACTGCATGGCTTTTACTGCACATTATTCCTTGCACTGGTGCAAATATTTTTGCTAGAAAAACACAGGGGTGGGTGTTCATCTACCCACAGTTGTTTATCCATTGTTAGCTTAAATCAAACTTGTTTTGTATCTCCCCTTTTACTTGGTCTTAAATGACACATCTAAAAATGACTATTTTTGTAAACCAGATTGCTAAAAAGCAGGAATTATGCCTGATACAATGGGCTGCTGTTCATTCACTACAACAGGGTGATGGAGCAGCATTACATCACATTTAAGTTTCTTTAGAGGTTGAAATGGAAAGACTGATGTTTTCTCAAGTAGAAAATGCAAAATTGACAAGGGAAAAAGTTTTCAGATGTCATCTGGAGAGCCTTGGAGCACTTTAAGTATTCCATAAAATTTCCTTTTGCTAAATCACTCTGAAGGACATATTTCATACCAGCCCAGAGGGAAAGGAAGGATGAACTCCAGGAACATCCTGAACTCAGCTCTCAGCTCTACTGGCCCAGCCCTCCTGCTGCTGAGGACACCACCAGCAAAGGGGGATTTGCTCCAGAAGCATCAGTGACCGGCCCTCAAATCCCACAAATTTGGGGTGGAGGTGCAGCCTTGGTTGTCATGACTGATGCCTCATCAGGGCCAGCAAAAAGAAGGGCAGGTGGAGAAGGGCCAGGAGAAGGGGAGGTGGAGAAGAGGTGGAGAAGGAGAGGTGGAGAAGGGGAGGCAGACAGGCTCCATGGCTGTGCCAGGAAAACCGAGCATGTGTGGTGCAGCCATGGACAATCTGTTCCTTCTGCATCTAAGAAACAACTTCTGCCGAGGAAGGGGAAATCCTGGACAGGACATGGAGTGCTGGGACAGCTGGCAGAGGGCTCCTCTGGCACAGGCTGTCCCACAAGGGCTGCAGAGCTTTAACTCCAGTGACTCATTTGCTGCTGTCCCGCCAGCTCCGGCCAGGACACGGTGCTTGCAGCTGTCGGATCACACGGACCTGGCATGTCCTTGGATGGGAACACAAAACCCAGAGGAGATCTGGCAAGGTGGCAGGAGCCCCTCTGAGTGCCAGGATTCTGGAATCCCTGTGCTCACCTCATCTGGAGCGCCGCTGCCTGGGAAGAAGTTGCCATCATCGTAGCGATGTAGTGAGATATAAAGGACGTTGGGATCGTTGTAGAAGGCCTGCTGAGTACCATTCCCATGGTGGACATCCTGCAGGGACAGGGAGCACAGCAGGGAGGTTAATCCTTCAGTAAAAACATGGGTTAAAGGCATCAATCTGGATTTGGAGGGGTTTTCTTCACTGTTGAGCTTTGTTTTCTCCAACCTGGCTGAAGCGGTTTATGGAGAATGGGAATAACCTGCTGTGCACACCTAGTTTGAGATTACACTCCTTGTTTAACACATGGGATAAACACAATGCCAAATGTCTGCCAAACTGAGGATTCATTCACCTGGATGGAAAGACCAATCCTGGGGAGAGGGAGATACTGGGGTATTTGTTGCCCCACATCTTTAGTCAGTCTGTGGGGAGAGCACTGATCCAAGATCCAGGTTAAACAACACAACCCACAAAAGCTCCCCTCTTGAGCTGCTGTGTGGTGCACAAACACAGTCTGTGACAGGCAGAAATTTCAAAAAAAATTCATGTACCTCCCTGACATGAAAAACAGGTCAGAAGTGAGGAAAAAACCATTCATCCAGTAGGTCCAAAAGACAAAATAAACACATTTTAACCTGTGGGTTTAACCAGCAGGTGATTTGTGGCAACAGAACCAAAACTTTCGGCTGATACTCAGTCCTCCAATGCCTTTCTAGCCACATAAAATCTATTAAAAAATAAACATCTATAAATTGCCACACAGAATCCCAAAGAAGTCCTTTCCTTTTATTTGAAAATTGCAGTCCCTTTACAAATTTCTTCTCTGATTAGAACACTTTTATTCAGTTAAAACCCCAAATTTTGTCTTGCAGACCACGAGCAAGAAGTTTTTCACTGACTTACAGACTGACTTTTCAATGACTTCCCTTGCAAGAAGAAACCCACCCAGATTAATTTCCACCTGCTCTCCCAAAGAGAAAGAAGGGGCATTTACTCACCCAGTCCACGATGAGGATTTTGCTCACGTTGAGCCTTTGCTGGAGCAGCTTGGCTGCAATTGCCACGGAGTTAAAATAGCAGAAACCCCTGGAGAGGGGAGACGAGAAAAACAGAGGTGTTAATTACAGCTTCCTTTGGTGCCAGTGCACCCATCACCTAGATGGAACACGGGAGGGAAGAGTTCCTTCTGCTCTCACTCTTCCTTTCTCCCTGGAAATATGGAAAGGCTTGTGTTGGGAGGGACCTTGAAGCTCATCTCATTCCATGGGCAGGGACACCTTCCACTAGATCCATTTCCCACTGGAAGTGCTGAATTCCAGCAGCAGACTCCAGGGAAACAGGGAATGTCCCACACTTACCCAAACCCACTCCTGATCCTTGCTAGAAAACAAACCCCTAAAGCACTAAGCAGGATCTTACCCTGCTCCAGGGAATGTGGGGAGCTTGGAACACCACACATCTCATCTAGCAATAAACAGAAATTCCACAGTGCTAACCTAACAGAATTCCTCTGGAGTTTCCAGCTGTGCACCCCCCCATCAAAAGAGCCCTGGATGAAGTCAGTGAACCCCATACTCACATGGGTGTGCTCTCCTCCGCGTGGTGACCCGGGGGCCGGACAACAGCAAATCCATTCTGCACACAAAACACGAGGACAGGAAAAGGTCAGAGGGACAAGGATGGATGCAGGGGGTGCAGCCAGAAGCCTTAATCCTGCTTGGGAACTCTGGAGCTGCTCTTGGTGGATTCCTCACAAGGCCAGAGCAGCGGATAATGCTTTCCCTCGTTGTGGGAAAAGGTCCTGGAGCTGCTGCACAGCAGAGCCCCGACAGAGCCCTGCACAGAGCAGAGCTCAGGGCTGTTTTCATACCTTCAGTTCTCCTGTGGCCACTTTGAACACCAGCTCGATGACACAGCCCACAGCCAGGCGAGCGGCGCCGGAGGAGTGCACCTCGTTCCAAATGGTGTCACTGTCAACCTGATGGGGACACACAGCAGCCAGGTCAGGAGCAGGTGGGGCAGCCAGGAATCAAGAGACCCCTATCTTATACAGATGTCACTCACACGGGGTGATAGGACAAGGGGAATGGATTTAAACTGAAAGGGAGGGGGTTTATTCAGATATTGGGAAGGAATTGCTCCCTGTGAGAGTGGGGAGACCCTGGCATGGGGAGACCCTGGCACAGGGTGCCCAGAGAAGCTGTGGCTGCCCCTGGATCCCTGGGAGTGTCCAAGGCCAGGTTGGAGCAGCCTGGTCTAGTAGAAGGTGTCCCTGCCCATGGCAGGGGATGGAATGAGATGACATCTCAGATCCCTTCCAATCCAAACCATTCAGAGATTCTGTGACTCTGTGACCACAGAGTCAGCATTTCTCTTTAATTGCTGCTGACCCCAGATGAAATAAAAAAACTTTACTAAATAATTCAATCTTTCTTAAAAATAAAAAAATCCACAATAAAGAGGGATGTTTAGCGTTGGGTATTTAAAAGACAACTGCCCAGGAGTGACAACAGCTTCCCTGAGGAACCACGAGCTCACCCACGCTAACAACAGACCTTCAGCAACCCATGCTGACTACACAGATTTGCTTCAATGCTAAATATCTGACAGAACCACCCTATTTCCCCCTTGAAAATGTGGAAACAGGCCACAGGCAAGGCAAGGCACCCTGCAGGCATGCCTGTGTTGCTGTTCCTCCAGATCGTGTCACCGGATTCCTCAGCAGCTATTTTTCACATATTGCTCTGCCCTGAGTGCATTTATGGAAACAATGGCAAAAGGCAGAAATGGGAAGAAAGAGGCCATTGGTTGTGCCTGGCTCACTGAGCAGTGAGGAGACACAAGTGGCCCCATAGAGGATGGATTCCACCTCCTTCCCAGCCATGCTGCAGCTGTCACTGGAAGCGATTCCAGCTCTGTCATCATGGATGGTATCTGGTAGCATCCACTCTGAGAACGCTTTGGAAGCCACATTAAACTAGGAAAGCTCTTGGAGAACACAAAAAAAAGCCTCTGGGGAATGCCACTGTGTTGTGGGAGAGCACTGCAGTGACTCTTTGTGGCCTCAGGGCTCCTCTGACCCCTGTAAGTTTGGGCAGTAACATGGGAACAGCAGCAGGATGGAGCCTGAGTTACATGTGACATCTCCAGGAACCCTGGATCAGGACTGCACACATGCAGAAGATGGGACTGACCTGACCAGGTCTCTCCAAAAGCCCCTAAAGAGGTGAGAAGAAGCCCAAGCTGCTTCTCCTCCCCACTGACCAGTGCACTGTGCTCTGTGAGGGCCCATCTTTGGCCTCCTGTCACTGGATCTGACCACCCACTAGTGTATCTACTCCATCTCTGGGCACAGCTAACCCATCTTCCAGTAAACCCAACCCATTTTTCTTGGTCTCTGGAAGAAAATACCTCAGCACATCAGCAGGGAAGAGCTTCCCTTCCAGCCTGGACACAGCGAGTTCAGGGCTCCTTCCATGGGCCCTCTTCATTCCCTGTGTGGCATCAGGGGAATGGAAATACAAAATACCCAAATTCATGTGTCCTAAGGGGCCAACAGACCCTCAGAGGGCTGTTGGGGCCAGTTTTCCCCATGAAACAGACAGGATTCTTCAGCACCAGAGGCAGGAACTGCCACATTCAAGCCCAAGCAGAAACCAGGCTCCCACCAGCAGCATTCCAGGAAGAATGTCCAAAATGAAACCCAAAGAGTTTTTCCTTCCTCATAATAAAAATTGCAATTTCCTTACAGTTATTTCCTTCCTTTAAGGAAAACTTGAGGTTTTTTTATTGATATCCACGATGAGGCTCCTACTCACACTGTAAATTCCTCCTACTCACACTGCACTTTCCTATCCTGTGATGTGCAGCTACCTCAGAATTAAACAAGCACCTAATGAAAGATTCTATTATTATACTATTTAATTTAGCTGGAAAACCACACAGGTAAGAAATCAAGCACAGGTTGCACCAGAGCTGCAGACCCTGCAAAGTGAAGGAGTTCTGCTCTTCCCCCACAGAGGAAGACACCCCACCATGTCTCTTCCTGCTCTCAATTAAATAAATTAAATAATCCTCACACTCTGCTCCTCTGACTCACTAATTAGTTCCTCCTCATTTCCATTCCATGGAAGTCCTTTCTGTGCTCTCTGCTCTGCAAGAACTTACTTTGCTTGCACAGCTAAAATTGTTGATATGCTCCAATCAAAGCTCTTGAACTCAGAAACAGAATCACCTACTCTGGAGAAGATCAACAACACAAACACCTCTGGAGTTCTTATAATATGCAAAAAATGATGCAGATCTTCAGATATTTTTAGAATGTGCACAGAAAAACACTACACAGGTAAGAAAACAGATTTATCAGCTATCCTGAAATCAAGCCTTTGAGTGTTTTGAAGAATCTGGATGCAAGTGTGCTGGGATGGTCTTGCAGATTTTTGAAGCTTAAACTCCTTTCTCCCAAAACCTTCTTCTAATTATCCTGGATTAGGGAAGGCTGTGGTGCATGGAAGGACAATGTTGAAAAAGGGGTGTGAGCTGCAGAGGAGTGAAGCTGAGCAAAATTCCCAAGTGATCAGCAGAAATAAATGAGAGATGTTTCACCCAGAGCTCACACTTCTATTGATTTCAGTGCTTTCTTTCTTCCTCTCCTGCTAGGACCAGACAGCTGCAGAAGGGAGGAAGCTTATCAGCCATGGGAAGGCTTCTTGGAATAAGCCAACGAAGAAAAAGTTTCCAAGCACCTGGGAACAAATTTATCCTTTCTCTCCTTAATTTCAAGCCGCCTAGACTGAGTTTTTAATGTGAAGAGAGAGTCTGAAAGGTGTTATGAGATGAAGGGATTTGCTCTGAACTGTTTTCCTGCTGCTTCACTCCAAGAGCTGCAGGACATCACTCCCAAGGATGCACAGGGTGGGATTGTTGGGGTGTCTGTGCAGGGACAGGAGTTGGATCAATGATCTCTGTGGGTGCTTTCAACTCTGGATATTCTGTAATTCACTCACTTGCCTGTCCTTCATCTCTCTCCTTGTTGAGGAGAACTCATAGCTGCCCAAGCTCCATTCTCTACCCTGAAGGCAAAACAGCTCTCCAGGGGCTTCTTCCCCCACCAAAACTGCCCTGCAGCCCCCTCCAGAGCCATCCTTCATCTTCATCTACACATCATCCCCAAAGTGAGAGAGCCACACTTGATTGCTTGCAGGAAAAGAACCTGGTTTCAAAGCTTTCCAGCCCATAATTACACACAACACCCTCAGCTCCTGAATTCCTAATATCAGCCATCATTCAGCTTATGCTCCAGTATAAATCCAAAGGAGGACCTGTCCCACATTATACTACTGATTTTTAGATTTTTTTTCCTTTCCTTTTTACTTTATGACATCATTCTTGCCCTCTGAAGAATATTTGGCAAACAATAGGGAATGGCTTCCTGCTAAGAGAGGGCAGGATGAGGTGGGATACTGGGAAGGAATTCTTCCCTGTGAGGGCAGGGAGGCCCTGGCAGAGGTTTTGCTGATAGGATTGCTGAAACACTGCACCCAAATCAGCAAATATTCAATATTAAGAGTCTGTGGAGACAACCAAGCAGCAAGTACCACCTTTATCAGGAGCACAGCAGGAATACCAGCACTGAGGTGTTTCCTGCCCTGATTTGGGATTTAATGCAAGACTTCTGGGCCCATGCTGGGCTCAGACACTGTCTCTACTTGTTACCATTCAGTCTTCATTTGCAAATGATAATTTTTTTTTGCTTTGAATGGCATGCCTGACTGCAGGGCAGAGTAAATCCAAGCCTTTTAAGCTCTGGCCAAAAATTTGCCATGAATTAGGCGACTGCAGCATATTTACAATACAAAATAAAATATCTCCACGAGTGGCGGTACGAATAAATGACGATTATTCTCTTTTTCTTTTTTTTTTCTGACGGGATAATTTTCAAAGCAGCGATTTTGCAAAGGCTCAGGAAGAAAACAATTTTGTTTCATTTCCATAACAGAATCCAGACCTTGAAAATTCAACCTCACGAGCTACAATTATGCAGCAGAACTACCACTGTGAATTTTCAAACACAATGCCTTTTATTGTCTCCTCTCATTCTTTTCCCCTTCCTGCTCTCCATGATTTTCTGTCCTGTCACCCTCCACAGAAACTCTGGAGCAGAAAGTCTAACTTGAAAGGGAAATTTTTAAGCTTTCAGGCTTCAAAGGAAAACAAGAAAACCTTCAAAACAAGGTATTTAGGGTTTGGGGTTTTCTCGGCTTTATGGGAACAAACAACAGCAAAAATCCTGATGATATGAAAATTTGACAGCTGAACAGTAATGCTCAGCTTTTCCCATGAGGCATGGAGGGCTATTTTAGTCACCTCCTGGAGAATCCACGTGGATTATCCTGGAGCTGGAGAATAAAAGATGCCAAATACTGTTTCCTTCCAGAGCAGTGATGCAGCAAACTTGCTATTCCCAGGAATACATACATTCCCAAATATTGTCCTACTTCATGGCCACATTTCCCACCTGCTGTGGGAGGCAGGCAGCTCTGGAGCCCCAAGACTGAGGATGGAACAGCTCCACAGCACAGACAAGTCCTGCTTTCCACAGAGAAAAAAAAGCACTTTGGGATGCAAGGGCTGCTTCCAAATGTAGCAACCCCTTCACCATGAAACATCCCTGCCTGAGAAAAGAGGCTTTTCCTCCTGAACACCCTGAGTGTCACACAGGCTCGGGCTCCCAGGAGCAGCTCTGAAATCATCCCGCTGCGTTTGAAGAAAGGCACGTGAGGCTGAGGCACCCTGCGCCCCAGGCAGCCCCTGGCTGCTCAGGGCAGCATCTGGCTGCAATTACCTGCCCCATGGAATGCAAAGCAGCAATTTTTGGTACTGGGGGCACCGGGAGAGAACAAACAGGACATTATTTGCACATTAAAGGGAGTTACTTACCCCAACACCACCGCAAGGCAGCCTGACAAACATCGACGTTAGGGAACCTGGCGGGGGGACAAGAAATGCACTCCATGAGTCAAAAAGTCAGAGGTCACCAGACTCTGGGGCCAATTTTGTGGCAATTCTGCAAGCTTTCTGAGCACAGAAACACAGACTAGGGGTTTTCTTCCCATGTTCAGCCAGCCCTGTTACAACACACACACATACACAGTGAGCACACTCGGGCTCCTGCAAAAGCTGTTTATAAATCACTTATTTTTAGGCAAGGTTTGAGAGCTGTTTGGTGTTTCAAGATGATACATGAGGAAGATGCCACCAACAATCACTCAGAATGTCTTCTCAGATGAGCACTTTAACCCCTTCCCACTGAGGGAGGACAGGAAATCATAAAAACACCCCAATTATCACTCATCTGCAGTTATGAGACAACTTTGGAGAGCATGGGCTTCATAAAAGAGGAAGACAGAAAAATAAACCAGTGGCAAGCAAAGAAAAAACATGTGTTTTGACTGAAATAGCAAAACCAACAAGGAGAATTTGAGAAAAATTGCGAAAACCATCTGCAGAGCTAATTTTGGATCTGTAGGAAATGTAACATGGCTTTCTGGGCTTGTCTCTGAGTAAATTATCCTCCATTCAAAATTCCTGAGTGGGGCCCTGAGCAACCTGGTCTGGTGGAAGGTGTTCCTGCCCATGGCAGGAGGTGGAATGGGATGGGCTTCAAGGTCCATTCACACTCAAAACATCTGGGATTCTGTTACTGAAAGAGGAGTTTGTATATCTGGACTCATCTGACCTCAAAGTGAGATGCCCTCTTTGATTAAATCCAAGTGAAGTCCTTAGATCATCCTGCCTCAGACCTCCTGTCACATCTCTCACTGCTAATCCACCCATTATTTCTGTATTTGTCTTCTTGACAAATTAAACAAATTAAAAGCAGCCTTATTTGCCTGAGTTTCATCTGGTCCAACAGGTTCCAAGTATTTCCACTGTCCAGGGAGAGATGGGTTTGTATTTTGGATCTGTGAAAGGACAAGGGGGAATAACTTTGAACTAAAAGAGGGCAGGGTTAGATGGGATATTGGGCAGGAATTGTTCCCTGGGAGAGTGGGCAGCCCCTGGCACAGGGTGCCCAGAGCAGCTGTGGCTGCCCCTGGATCCCTGGAAGTGTCCCAGGCCAGGTAGGACATTGGGCTTGGAGCAATCTGGGACAGTGGAAGGTGTCCCTGCCCATCACAGGGGGATGAGATGAGCTTTAAGGTCCCTTCCTACCCAAACTGTTCTAGGATTCTGTGACTCCATGAAGGCACATCCCCTTTTACATTTGCAGAAGCTTAACAAGAAACATCTTGTGTCCTGAAAAGCCTTTTCCCTTTCAGGCTGAGGTTTCTCAGGCTTTTTTCTTCCTCACAGAGTTATCAAAGGCAAAGAGTTTACATGGAGTCATCAGACACCTGCCAAGACACTCAGCCCTAACAAGCTCCCATTTGCATCCCCAAACCTCACACCAAGCTTTGCCCTCAGCCTTCAAACCTGTCCTAAACCCACCCTCTAACGTGATTCAAAGAACCCCACAAAGCTGGTTTGTAAATTCAAAAGCCTTTTAAACCCCCAGCAGGAGAGGATGGCCAAAGGAGGGTTTTTTTACAGGTGTGCTCCCCTCTCCACATGGAGCTTTTCCCTGATGCCCTTGCTCAGCTTCTGCCCTGTGGAAGCCATCAGGAGACAAGGGGATCATGTGGGCTGGCAGCCAGTGCCACTGTCAGCATCTCCAGGCTAAAATGATGCCAAAGTGGGTTTAAGAAACCAGGTTTAAGCCCATTTAAGAGCTACTGAACATCCCCTTCTTCTGGAAACCCTTGGAGACCTGACCTCCCATAGTTCCAGGACTTTTCTGCAAGTTGTATCCAAACAGGGAATGTTCTGTACTGGAAAGCCCTCAGGTGTTAGAATTTCTCTTCTCAAAAGGATTAATCTTGATCTCTGCAACCACTTTAAAACGAGCTACTAAAGTCACAGGGGACACAGAGCTATGGGAGCAGAGGTAGAGCAAGGGTTGCTTTCCCCACAGGTTCTCTGCAGAAACCATCAGGAATGGTTCACAATTGGGGTGTCACCCCAAAAATGCTATCCAAATAAACTGTATCTCCAAAGGCATCTGTGGAACTGGTGAGACAGATCCTGCCCAGAGCCAAGGAGGGAGTGGAAAAGTATCCCAAGAGAATCTTCTCAGATCTCCCAGGGAAGATTTACCGAGTTTTCCACTCCTGAGCATATGACATCATAAATTCCTGAAAGTTTACATCCTAATGGAGCTATCATTGAGCTGGAGGTGTCTACTTTGGGGTTCTCTGGCTTTAAGGAGGTGGGAAGTGAGCTATAAATACCGTGCTAATTGCGTGTTTAACTCCTGGCTAATGGCTTCCCTCTCTGGGAGCTCATGGACACACTGAACAAAATCTTTCCAGCTCCTTTGCTGTGACCACTACATCATGAAGGCCATGGAGTTAAACCTCTTTTTATATCATCCAAAGTCAGGCTAATCCTAAAATAAACTTTCTCAACGTCTAGATTCCAGAACTGTCCCTTTTTTTTTTTTTTTTTTTTCTTTTTTTTTTTTTTTTCTGATCTCCACATTAGAACTTCCAAAATTGCCCCTCCAGCTGCTGCTGCAAAAATACAGGAAGTAAAGGGAGGTGATGATGACTTCACAGAGGTGCTAAATCCCATGCTGCTTGGTTGCTTTGGAGGGGACATCCATCCCTTCAAATTTCTGCTGGGAAAATACCATTTTTTGGATATTTTGTCTGTATTTTACAACAGACACAGCCCTGTTTCAGAGAGATATGGTCTCCAGTGAAAGGGATAAACAATCTCACTCCAGATTAAACAAAAGCAGAAGCCCCTGCATCTCTCTTGCTGACTGTCCATACAAAACTGACAGGGGTTTGTTGATGCCTGTGCAGCTGGTTGGGGGCTGCAGAACCAAATCCTTGGGAGGGTGTTCCAGTTCCTTCCCTAGCCATGCATAACTATCTAACACACAGAGTGCCCAAGGATGAAACAAGCTGTCTGAACTATCCTTCCTCCTCAGGGAAACATCCTTTTAGTTCTGAAGACATCAAAGAAAGGAGGTTTAAGCTGTCTAGGGTTTAGGGATCGGCCTGAAGAGAGGGAGATGGATCTTGTGCGTGGAGCTGGAAACAATCCTCTTGGAGCTGCACAAGCCTAAGGATGAAGGGAGCCCCAGCATCTCACCCAGGGCTCTGGAAGGAGGATTTCCCCCCAGGGAAGCATACCTAGAAGCTTCTTGCTGTCCAGTTTCTGCCTGTTCAGAGGGTTAGTGCCATAAAGCAGGGTGTGGGCTTCTGAGTGAACCGTCTGCAGCTCCTCCAGCGTCGCCTTTCTGCCACGGATGCACTGAAAAGGGAAGGGAGAGAGTGGTGACATCACTGGTGAACTGCTTGGCTCTCTTTTCTGTTTCCTCAGCAAGCCATCATGACAGACAGCAAAACACTAAAATGGGTCCTGAGGTGGTTTTGGGTTAATCCCTTACTCAAGACACTTATTTGCTCAGCATAGAAAGTCATTTTCAGATCCATTCAAGATAAAGGAGGAAACTTTTAAGACAGGTGCTGGCAGGAGGTGGTGGGGTTGAAGGAAAAGTGACCAGAGAGATAAGGGAGTGCATCCTGAAATGGCAGGGCAGAGCTTGAAGAAAGCCAGCACGGAGTTAAGGCAGAAATTAGGCATTTTTTGAAAGAAAGAAGAGTCTGGTGAGGCTGAAAGTCACCAGTGGGCAGGAGGGAAACACAGCTGGAAAGAAGCTGAAGATCCCATCATGAGAGCAACCAAAAGTACCAAGGTAAGCACAGAAATTAAAGAAAATAAATATTCCTTAAGGAAATCAACAGAAAATTAGGACTAACAGTATTGACTGGCATCTTACAGTGATGAACTTGTACATTAGAGAACATCTGTAACACCCACTGAGGTGACCAGGCAACTAACAGTGAGGTTTATTTGGTCCTAAATAATCCAAAAATTCGATTAAATAGGTATCCACAGACAGAGATAGGTTTGAAAGGGCTAAAGGAGGCAAGACAGGGAAATTTAGGCAAGGGCAATGCTGCCACCACGTGGATGTCTTATATGACAGCTCAGGAACATTCCCAGCCAGATCCTGACACTGCTGAAATATTTATGCTCTGGGATTCAGCCCCCTCAGGTGCTCAAAGAATTGATGAACACACACTTATATCCCCATTAATCACCACTGCTGCTAGTTGTAACTAATAACCACTCGTTAATTTTTATTATCAACCTTCACTTTTTCTGCTTAATAGCTAAGCTTTTCTCTCTGTTTGCTTGCTCTTAAAATATATCAAATAAATCTAATTTAACCTCTTGTGATGGAATGGTGCTCAGTGCCTTCCTCCTACCCCCAATCCTTTTACAGCATAGCTTGACCATTACTTATTAAAGAGCATTAAAAAAGTTATTAAACTACAGAAAAGCTGTCACTCCAGTTTTTGCTGGGATAATTGCAGGGATAACAAATGAGAGCGTTACATCATATCTTGCTCTTTTCTTTGGCATAACAATAACAGAATTAATAATAATAAAAATACAATAATATTGCAATAATAAAATTTTCTGGTGTTTCCCTCACCTCACACTTGCCCCGTAGCCCTGTCTCCTGGAGTCTGGACCAGATGCTCTGGATCCTGCCTGCATGCTCAGGGTGGCTGTTGGTGTTTCCACAGGTGCACTGGTGCTTCAGCATCAATGTGTCGTACACAAGGCCTGCAGGGGACACAAGGGACAAAATTGCTCTTGGGTTAAAAAAACACACCAAAAATTTGCCAGTTGTAGGAGAAAAAAAGTGTATTTTGCACTCTGGAGTCAACGGTTCCAGGCCAAAATTTTGTGTTCGACCATGAGCCACAGAAACTGAAAACCCAAACCTGCATCCACCCCTTCCCATGGAAATCCTCAAGGGATGTAAGAAGGAAATCAGTACCGAGATGTGAAATTAAATGCCAGGGCGAGGTGACACCTGTGTGAGGACAGAGGTGCCGGCACGGGATCTGGAATCTGGAGTCTGGGGCTTTTCTCCTGGCTACCAAAATGCCTCCAGGGCTTGGCATTAAAACCCAGAAGGACCAAGTCATTGCTGGATGAGGAGCTCAGGCAGCTAAATCCATGCATTCCCAGGGATTAATGGCATGAGAGCAGCACAGGAGGCTTTGATTCGTGCTCCAGAGTTGCCTGGGTATGACTTTGGAAGGTAAGTTGGGATTCCATTGCCAATATTCCAACCAGAGGAAAACAGCAGCTCCTCCCCAGTGACAGAAGACCTCTTATTGTTTCTCTCAAGCAAAAGAATTGAAGTCAAATGTCTAAACTTATCTGTCCTTCAGCCAGAAGCTCCAAAACACACAATAAAAGCCATTGGTTTGGGGATTTTCCCAAAGAAAAAGGCTTCTTGCAGGAAGTATCTGTATGAAAGTTGGTCCAAGGGCTGGAGCCAGGCTATGAGGGCTGGGGGTGCTTACCTGAAGAAGGGAAGGCTCCAGGGAGAGCTCAGAGCCCCTTCCAAAGCCTAAAGGGACTCCAGGAGAGCTGGAGAAAGACTTGAGACAGGACATGGAATGGCTTCAAACTGCCAGAGGGCAGGGATGGATGGGATATTGGAAAGGAATTGTTCCCTGGGAGGGTGGGCAGGCCCTGGTACAGGGTGCCCAGAGCAGCTGTGGCTGCCCCTGGATCCCTGGGAGTGCCCAAGGCAGGGTTGGAGCACCCTGGGCTAGTGGAACGTGTCCTGCTCATCACAGGGGGATGAGATTTAAAATGGATAACCTTTCAGGTCCTTTCCACCCCAGGTTTTCCATGATTTCTATGGAATGCAAAGGTCCTGATGAGAATCCACAGCCTCTGAAGGCAGCAGTGGCAGGACTGTCCCAGCTCCCATGTCCAAGGCTGTGCAGCCCAGCTGCCAGGATTCCAGGGAAATCCTGGGCCAGCACACCCGCGCCGTGCTGGGCACAGCTGGACCTGTGCTCCCAGCTCAAGCACAGACTCACAGCACAGTCTGGGAGCTCCAAGGGGCTGTAGGGAAGCCTGAGAGCAGCTGGAGCTGAGGCTGTGCCCCTGCACATTCCCAAGCCCAGCTGCAGCTGCAGTCCCACCTCCTGGCTGGGTGTGGGCACACTGTGCCACCGGGAATCTTGGCTCCCCGCCCTGGCCCGGCACTCTGCAGCCTCAGGGGAGGTGTCTGGCAGCTCCTTGCTCTGCTGTAGGTGAGTGCAGAGGAGAAAAACACCTCCTGAAATCCAAACCACGCTGGGTTCCAGGGAGAGAACAGAGCCCTGGCAACTGGCTGCCCTCGGGTCAGCAGAAATTCACCTGGAGGAGGTTGTGCTGCAAAGCTCTCTCAGGGTCTTCTCGTGTTTGATTCATAGCATCAAACACCACCAGCAGCTGCCGGGCCAAGGCAAGCTCAGAATTCACCTGAGGAGAAGCTTTCACCCCAGTCTGAGTTTAACTGAACTAGTGCAAGGTCTTAAACTAAAAGAAATTCAGATTGAATTTATGGGAGAAATTCTTCCCTGTGAGGGTGGTGAGGCCCTGGCTGTCCCATCCCTGGAAGTGTCCAAGGTCAGGCTCAAGAGGGCTTAGAGCAGCCTGGGATACTGTGAGGTGTCCCTGGCCATGGAACTTGCAGAAAGCTGCATCATCTTCAAGGTTCCTTCCAACCCAAACCATGCAAGGAATCTATCCCACCCCAAACCTGGTGCTCACATAACTTGGTTCATCAATGGTTTCTCCTTCCCCAAGGGTTCACTGATAACACTGTCTCACTGCAATCATGCATCATTTCTCTTTCCTAGAAGCCAGCCCAGTGGAAAAGGGAGCTGTTCCCAGTTCCTTCCTATGGCTGGGGACACTCCACTGCGCACACACACACAAAGGGAAGCTCGGCAATTTAAGCTCAAAATACAAAACTACACTGGCTGTTACAAGTTAATTGAAGTGGTGCTGGAAGCAAGACTCTTTTCAGACATAAGAACAATCACTTTTAAAGGTCAGCACTAAAGCAAAACCAACTGGCTTTTCTTGGCAGAACAAACATATGATCTGAGGTTCAGATAATTATATTGCTCTGCACAGGAGAGAATAAATGCCTTCATCGGAAAGGAAAAACCCTTTAATGCAGAACATCAGAATAATTTGTCGACCCATTTTTGCAGGAGATCAGAGACTGGATAATTGGAGCTATGCAAATTAACAGCCTAACCTGAGGATCCTTATTCAAGTGTGTAGAACAGGGCAGGCAGGACTGTTCATTAAAGTCACGGGGTCTGCTGGAGCTAGAGAGGGCAAGTTCAAGGACTGGCTTTCCGGGAGGAAGGAAAATTAAATGTCATGCTTCGGGACATCAGACTGATTGCTGGAAGGATCCAGGAAGGGCACGGCTTTCACTTTGATGTGGAGTAATGGATATCATGTTTGAGAGCTGCAGTATGTGGCTCTTCCCCCCAGACCTTTGAAGTCTCAGGTGTTGGTCACCAAGAGAGACAGGAAAATAAAATATACATCAGCCCCAGAACTTCCAGCTGTCTGGAGCTAAGTCAGTCCAGGGAAAGCATCAGCTTTCTGTATTATTACTATATAATTTCCCAAACATGAAAGGGAGGAACAATTCCTTTCTCTGTTGGACAAGGACTGATCTCTTAAGGGCCACATTCACATCCAGAGCAATCATGGTTGTCTTAATTAGGGCCATTCAGTGACGTCTGCCTCTTGCAGCCCTCTCACCAAACCATCACACCAATTCCAATCCTCATTCCTCTGCCTTAGGATCAGCCTCCAAAGCAGCCACTTACCAGCCAGATGGATTTTCCTAGGGAAAAAGAAGCCTGATGCACTTCAGCACTGCTTACTTTTGAAAAACACCCAAGACTTTAATTTCCTGCCTTCCAAAGAACAGCTCAATCCTGGTGATTAAGCTTTAGTATCCATCTCCAGAAAAACAATCTCCAACGCGCCACCGTGGACAACTCCAACAAAACATGAGGCAATTTAACTCACACACATGCTCAGCAGCTGAAATGCCTTTCCTCTCCTTTCTCCTGCTTCCATGCCCACGGCTGTGGGCTTTTTTCCCTGCTTCTCCAATGAAGACAAGGCAGGTTAATTAAACCAGACCTATGACTAGTTATAGGACTTGTACAGAGGTCTTACCTTTATGCTTTGCACCTTAATTAGCGCCAGTGAATGCCTGATTTTATTGTGTTCCTCCTTCTCCATTCACTCAGCATAAATGCAGAGATGGAAGGGAAAAGAAAAGCCAAGCCCTTGGAATCTTAACCTGAATAAATGCTGTGAAAATGGTATTTTAGGTAGGTGAACTATCTGAAGCATTCTGCACCTCATCACTCTGTGCAGTGCTGGATAAAAGCAGTGTGATATTCCACCTCATATTTTAAGCCACTTTTTGAGTTTTTCAAGCCCTGCCTCCGAGGAAAATAAATTCTGATACTGGAACAGCATCTCTTCCAAGCAGCACAGCTCTCAAATCTGCAGAGTGCAGATACTGCTGCCTGCAATTTTGAATGAAATTCAGAGGCACAGATCTGAGTCAAACATAGATCCTCTGGTAGGAAATGTTATTTATTGTATGTTCAGAGTCTTGCATGTGATTGATTGGGCAGCTTCAATACTGAAGGAGCAGGAGGAAAAGATGAGGAAGAGAACAAATGAATAATCCCTTCAAGCAAGGCCAGGCTTCCTTGTTTTTAAAGCCCCAAGGTTTGGGGTTAAGTGTATTAGAAACTCAAGTTTCATCTGCTCTGACCCTGAGCCAGGGGACTTTCCCTTGCACCCTTGGAAAAGCCAAAATCTATTAATCTGGCCAGAACTGACTGCGTTAGAAATGCAGTTCTGCTGAAATTCTGGGGTTCAATGTTTACAACCAAAAGGGACTTTAAAGGGCTGATTTGCAAAACCTGAGCCATTTCCTGGGTTGTTCCAGAGCTGACAGCACACACTTCCCACCCTTCCTGCAGCCAGGAGCTGAGGAACACTGCACATTCCACTATTACTACAGCACCGGGGCTTGAAAATAAACCCGATTCACAGCACTGAGCTGAGTGATGCAAGAAGTGTAGGTTAAAAATGGAATAAAAGCAGAAGTGAAAGGGAAATAATATCATGAGCTGCTCTTATTTGGGCGTTGTGGATCCCCCCCCCCTTTTCCTTTTCCCTGGGAACACATCACGTTGCAAACTGTTCATTCACAAAGTAAGAGCCTGACATTTGGGGAAGAAGGCGGACTTCGAAATCAGTCCTCATCACCCAGCACAGGGCCTGAGGAGTTGCATGGAAAATCAACTTTCAGCTGTTGCTGAGGGCACTGAAGAGGCAGAAAGGATTTTGGAGAAGAAAAGTTGGCTGTTAGGATACAGGAAGAACAATTAAGTTTCTTAGTTTTAATGTTGATGGGGAGACCACAGAATCCCAGGATGGTTTGTTTTGGGAGGACCTTAAAGCCTTTCTTGTTTCACCCCTGCCATGGGCACAGACACCTTCCACTATCCCAGGCTTCTCCATCCTGGGTAACACTTCCAGGGATGGGGATCAACACTTGCTTTGCACTTGTGCTTTCCAGCAGACAAATGCAGGATTGCTCTCATCGTTTTCCTTCACAGGTAAGCAAACACTCTTTGGTCTCCTCAAGAAAAGCTGAAATCACCAACTCACTTCGTTTTTCCTAACCTGCAGGCATGGACTCCTGTGTGACAGGAGGAGGGGAGGCTGGCAGGGAGCCCAGAGTGGATAACTGATGGCATGAGATTATGGAGGGACTGGAGAAGGTGGAGGAAACAGAGCCAGCACTGCATTTGGCACTCCATCCTTCAGGAGCACTGGCTCTTCCTGCCTCGCTTCTCAACCAGTTCTGTCACAGCCTGGGACTGGCTCTGTCTGCCTGGAGATACACAGCTCCAGGGCTGTGCTGCTGCTGGTGTGTGCAGGGTATTTTTGCTCTGGGGAAGGGACAAGCAGGACAACAGGTATGACTCAGTCTGCTCATTGAGGAAGGCAAGATGTTCTGGAGTACCTAAATGAGGATGAGATGTAGAGCCCACGCTTACGGATTTGCAGGGACGAGGAAGAAAATCACAGAATCATCATCATGGAATGGTTTGGGTTGGAAAAGACATTAAAGCTCATCTTGTGGGCAGGGCAGGGACACTTTTCACTATCCCATGGTGCTCCAAGACCTCTCCAACCTGCCGTGGACACTTCCAGGGATAGGGCTGCCACGGCTTCTCTGGGCAACCTTATCACCCTCACAGGGAAGGATTTCCTTCTGATATCCCATCTAACCCTACTCCCAGCCTAAAGCCATCCCCCTTTTCCACGCCCTTGCAGAACAGCTGAAGGTAAAACAAACCCGTCACCACAGCCCTCCCCCAGCCCCCAGCCTCTAAAAGCTCACCTGTTGTGAACCTTGGCTTAGTGGGTGGCTCCTGCACGGACATGGGGAAGGTGGCCGAGGCGGGGGAGGACTGTGCCCGGGACAGGGGCCGGTGTCCCCCGAAGGACACGGGCATGCCAGCCGCCTCCAGCGACGCCTGGTAGTTCCTCAGCTGGTGAATCCGCTGCTGCTCCAGCAGCAGGGCTTGCTGTGGGCAACAGAAGCAGGCAGTTGCTGAAAGGGCCTTCCCCAAAGGGTCTTTGAAGGCTCTCAGGCTTGGGCTCCTTCCCCTCGCGGGCAGCAAAGGAAGGTGTGATGTTTCTAGAGCCAAGTCAGGCAGGCACAGCACGTGGAGCCCCAGCCCTGAGCCTGGTGCACACTGACAGAGTCACTGGCAGGTGCAGCTCTGCCCTCCCCCACAACTCCCTCATCTTCCTCTCCCCATGCTCCCACCCCACTGCACCAGGCATTTAGCAGTGAAACACTCCAGGCCACGGAATGAGCCCACTCAACTGGATCCCAGGCTGGAGAGGGAGCTCTTAACTGAGCTGGTTCTCTGTGCAGCCACACCATCAGCTGGACAGACTCCTGGTCAGAAGGGATGGCTGTTCCATCCCATTCCCTCTACTTATTCCCTCCTGCTTTGAGGCAAAAGAGTTGCAAAGGAGATACTATTTTAAAGTCTCCTGAAGTGTGACCATGGATTCAGGATTAAGGTGGAGAGGCAGCACTTTCAGAGGAATGGTATCACTGATAATAGTCCATCATCAGCAACACACAATTAGAGAATCCTAGGATGGTTTGGGCCTTAAAGATCATCCCTGCCATGGGCAGGGACACCTTTCCCTATCCCAGGTTGCTCCAAGCCCCGTTCAACCTGGCCTTGGACACTTCCAGGGATGAGGTGGCCACAGCTTTCCTGGGCAAATGTGGGTCCTGAGCAACATCCCAATGACATTCCTGGAGGACATGGGTCATTACATGGATCCATTACACTGTGCTCCCTTGTTATTGGATTTACCCCCTGCAATCCACAAGCCTCAGGTATTTTCCCTCAAAAGTGAGCCCGGCCGGAGGCTTCAAGATTTCCCAATTCCAAAGCAGAAACAACCTCCACTTGTCCCCTGTCCCCTTACGTGCAGCCCTTCTCTGGAGCAATTGGTTTTAAACCATTAAATCAAAATACAGTCTCCTGCTGGTGGCTAGGGCTCAGAAATGTTAGGTTACACTTTATCTTCCCAAAGAAACAGCCATGGAAGTGTCTCAGTGGCCCAGCAAACACTGTTTTGTGCAGGTGACCCAGACTCCCCTCCCTGGCGGTTTGTCAGCTGGCAGGTGACTCCAGGGAAGGAATCACCTGATTTTACACTGGGTTCCTGCACCCAGCCAACCCTTGGGAGCTGGATCCCCTTGGAGCAGCACAAGGTTACTTCCAAGCCCAGATGTGACTCACCTGGCGGAAGAGCAGCTCCTGCTCCGCCTGCCGCTGCCCGGCCTCCAGCTCCTGCTGTGGCTCTGCCTCCTCCTCGTCGCTCTCGATGGGCTCCTGCTTGACCTGCACCACGCTGGCCAGCCCCGGGGGCTCCTTCTGGCCCCGCTCGCCGTAGGGCTCCTCCAGCAGCGCCTGGTGCTCCCGCAGCTCCTCCTCCGTCTCCTCGGGGTGGCTCTCGTGCTGCCGCGCCGGCTCCGTGGGCTTGGAGATGATCTGAAAGGAGCCCAAACTCATCAATGGACTGCATCCCACCACAGGAAAAGCTCGCTCTGCTCTGCAGGCTCACAGGAAAGAGCAGTTCTGAGTTATTCTGTCTCACAATCCAGGCCCCAAACAATCTCAGGGAAAGGTCAGGGCAACCTTGGCGCTCAGGGCTCCGAAATCCCGTGTCCCAAGTAATGACAGCCTCTTATTTTCCACTTCATCTTCCCTCTGAAGGAATAAGAGCCTCTTGTTCCTGCACGCCTCCAGATGCTACTCCATTCACAAACCCACAGAGCAACCATCAAGATGTTTGGCAATTAAATTCTGAAAGAATAATACGGGGGACACAAACCCTCCAACAGGGTTTTTGCTGCCTGTTTGCTCAACATCACCTCGAATCACTCCCTGAATTTCATCTGTGAGGCTGAAATAATGATTACTTGAAAATCTGCACTCTTATGGAGCTGGTTAAGAGGAACTCAGGACATACAGCTGAGAGCAAACCTCAAGAGCACCATTGTTCTAACCTGACCTTCCTAACCAGACACAGTAAACATCTCAGAAAGCAGCTCCTAAACCAAAAGGAACAATTTCATTTTCTCTGTAATTCACTCAGACTTCTTGTAAGTTCTTTGGCAAAATAAAATTCATAGTTCTCTGTCTCAGACTGCTTATGATTTTTATTTGGGATATAAAACCAAAAAAAACCCCCAAATGTGACCTGTTTTTAACTCCAGCATAAGAAAACCAATCCACTTCCTCCCTTTCAAAGAGCTCAGGCTGTCCCTGTTTCACAGGCTTATAAAGAAACTGCTGCACTTTGAAAGTTGTCAGGGCAAGGTTTAATGAGGATTAGGTCATCGGTATGGAAAGCAATATTGATTTTAAATCCAATAAAGCTAAATCAAAACATGGTTATTGAACACATGTGGGAGGTGGGACTATTTGTCAGTAACTTGCTCTTTGAAGAACAGTGGCTCCAACCTGGAATTAAGCCTTCTTCCCCCCAAAAGCAGGAAGGAAGGCTCTGCCATACAGCCTAAGCAAGGCAGAGGGGCAAGAATGGAGTTGAATCTGGCAAGGGACACAAAGAAAGAAAAGAAGAAGGCTGAGGAGATCCTGGTGCCACCACTGAATGAGGGAAGGCACCTGGTGGCACATGAGATAGAATTAATGCCTTATTTAAGACCATCCTTAGGAATCCCAGGACTCTGATACCAGAGAAAAGGTCTGGAACAAGGAAAACTTCCCTTAGTGAAGGAATTACCAGGTTCAGTAAACACTTAAAAGACCTGGATATCCTTAAGTCCATGGAACTCTCATGGGTTGCACTCACAGGTGATGGGACAGGAGGCCATGGACACAAATTAAAACCCATAAAATTCCTTCTGAACACAACAAAACTTTGTTGGTTTTTTTTTCCTGTGAGGGTGGTCAGACACTTGAACAGGTTTTTCAGAGACATTCTGGAGTCTTCATCCTTGGAGATCCTTGGGCAACCTGCTAGAGGAGGGATATTGCCCTCAGGAGGTCCCTGCAAAGATTCAGGGATCAAAACCCCTCAAGGATTTTTGTGAGGCTCTCTCTGCCTCCCCCGAATTTCATTTCTTGAAACACACACTGAATAACCAAACCACATTAAGCTAAAAGTTCTTCCAACGATTTTCTTTAAGCCCTCTTAGGCTTCATGAATATTATCTGTTTTAAAGATAATTAAATTATCATAAACCATCTGCTGCATGAGTTTTTTTCCCCCTGCTTGGATCGAAGGTCTCAAGCTTTTGAACTTAATGCCTTTTGAACTTCTGAACTGCAAGAGGCAATTGCTGGAAAAAATAACTTACAGTGCCATTGTCATACTTAATGGGAATGAGAGGCAATGTAATTCCCTGGAAGTTTTAAATTTTTCCTAGTCCTTAAAAATGTAAGAATTAAATGACAACCACAGTGAAGGTTGAGAAGACCAAGTGGTTGATGACGAGGACATCTCAGACATTCTGTCTGCAAAGGGAATCTCCTGGTCTGTCACCAGTTCCAGCCGCTGCAACCCCTCTCTCAAATTATAATTTTGCAGAGAAGACACTTTGTTACCAACACATTCCACATAATACATCGAGTATCTGCATCCCAGGCCCTAAAATTCCCTAAAAATCTTCCATCGGTGCAGTTTTACGAGCACGTGCTGGTGCAATTTAAAATTGGAGGGAATAAAAGTGCGAGGGGCTGGCTGTAATGGCAGCACTGAGAATGCCTGTAAATATATCTGAAATAGTATGCACAAAGCACCATAAATAACCCCTCCATCCCTTAATTAGCTCTCTGGCTTCCTCTGCTACGAGCTTACTCCTCTGTTTTCATACCCAGTGGCCTCTGGCTGTCACAAACTGCCACCATAAACCTCTGCTAAAGGCACTGCCTCTCCAGCCTCGGGCAGATAACGACTTCACTCCAGAATAAATTACAGCTCTCTAGTCACAAGCATGTTTAAAAGGCTCCATGCAGCTGGCAAGAGTTCTCCTCCACAGCTTTAAAATACAAAGAACAGAAAATAAAAAATTAAAAAAAAAACAAAAAACCAACAACAACAAAAAAATCCTCATAGCAAAGTCAGGTCATAAATACAGGAGAAACCAAAGAGTTCATAATTTTTCTGTGGATCATTTAATGAGGGGAGAAAAAGCTGCATTTTTCACAAGTGACATTTCAGCTGGCGTTGGATTTGTCCAGTAGATGTGGTAAATGGAATCACATAACCATTAATGTTGGAAAAGACCTCCAAGACCATCAAACTCAATCTCTGAGCATCACCATTCCCATCAATCCATACCTCCTTCTGCAGGACACCTCTCTCCACAGTGGCAAGTTCCTGGGACACTGAAGACCTTGAAGGTCCTACCAAGATGTTAGAGGCATCGACTTGCACATCAGAGAGCAATAAGGAATCCCCAGCAGAAAAACCATGAAACCCAAGAATGGTTTGGGCTGCATGGGACCCCAATCCCCATCAGTGGGGTAGCACAGGAGGAAAAGCAGAGGAAGAGAGGAGCCAGGAAGGAAAGGAGGATGTCAGCTCAGCCCTGCCCAAGCCAGCAGAACCCTCCTTTTCCTCCCTCTGGAGATGAAGGACGAACTCAAGGAAGCACCAGAACAACTCTGGACAGCTGGAGATACAGCTTTGATGAAAATAAGGAAAAAATAAGAAGAAATTTTAAAAAAGGATGATAAAGGCTGAACTCATTCGACTTGATATGGCTCTTCCCACGCTCCCTTTGAGTTCTGATTTTTAACTTTTATAGACTAAGGAGAAACAAGACATGATAAGGGATGATGGGGAAAGGCTGACTTGGGCGCCAGCCATGGAGGGAGCTGGCAGAGCCTTCTGAAGCAGCCAAAGCCTACAGAAATCTCTTGATCTGCCTTTTTTCCTCTGAAGTGATGGGACAGCAGGGGAAAAACAACTGCCTGAAGCAGCCTCAGTCCTACAGCTGGAAGGACCAGGAACCTGTGGAGCTTCTGTGCCTGGAGGAGAGGGAACAACCCACCTGCAAGGCTGGGTGGGGTTTGGAGCAAAACTTCTTCTGATATTTTAAATCACAGAATCCTTAAGGTTGGAAAAGACCTCTCATACCATCAAGCCCAACTGTTCCCCCAGCACTGACAAACTCTCCCCAAACCCTGTACCAAAGTGCCACATCCACTTTTTTTTTTTGTTTGAACACTTCCAGGGATGGAGACTCCCCCACTGCCCAGGCTGCCTGTGCCAGTGCCTGATCACCCTTTCAGTGCAGAAATTATTTCTGATCTTTTCCAACCTAAACTTCCCCTGGCAGTTCATTTTTGAACATTAAACACACAAAAAAGGCGGGAAACAGAAGCACAGACTGACGGTGGAATATCAGCTCAATGAGAACCACAGAATAATTTGGTTGGAAGGGACCTCACAGCTCATTCAGCTCCATCCCCTGCCATGGGCAGGCACCCCTTCCACTATCCCATGCTGCTCCAAGCCCTGTCCAACCTGGCACTGGACACTTCCAGGGATCTAGGGGTCCCAGTGATTATTCTTACTATTTTTACTCAAAATACACACTCTTCCTTAGCTGCCTTCCTGGAAACAGCAAGACGTGTTTTGACTGCAGTCCTCTCAAAACTTTCATCTGCTGCAGATATCTAACAGGGAATGTTTAGGGCCAAAATCTCTAAGTCTGGAAAAATCACAAGGAATTAAGAAAAGCCTGATGTAGGAGTATATAAATATATAAAATACTTCAGGAGTATTATTTATGGGAAGTCCGCAAATAAAAAGAATTAAAAGGCAGTGCTATCGGTCTTGTTAATAATTTAATAATCTTTTATTTTATTTTTAGTCCTGCCCTTAATTCTCCTACACACATGAGGGTCCTAAAATATCCTCACATCTGGGAAAAGTCTTTTCCCATGTCAGCACTTGGATGCTATCCCACGGGATAAATCTGCCACACGCATGCAGTGCTAGCACCAAAGTGATTTTACTCGTGACTCCTATAAATCAAACACAGGGAAATCAGTTTAATTAAACCCTCTCTGACTGATTTTGCTGTGGAGAGTGATGGACAAAGCTGGAATTCAGAATGCTCCAGTGCTCTCCAGCTCCTGGGAGGTCCAGGAGAAAGTCTAAATGAGCTCAGCGGATACGTCACAGCCAAGGCTTTGGAAAAGCTTTAAAAACCGTCCCGCAAAAAAATCCCTCCAGCTGACACTTCCTCAAACAAAGAACCCCAACTGGCTGCCCCTCACCCGGCCGCCCTGGTCCTGAGGAGGGTTTGGAGGGGGAGGAAATGGGATCTCTGTGGAGCAGCAGCTCCCCAGGGCCCCGTGTGCGGGGCTGAGCCGGGGCCAGGGCTGGCACCCGCGGTGGCAGCGCTCCAGGAGGACAGCATTGACGTCAGCGACTTGTGTAATCATCCTGCCTCAGCCCCGGCCATAAACAAGGCTTTGGGGCTGGTGGTGTGGGGGGTTGTGGCTTCTTTCACTCTTTGATCCAGCCCTCAGGAGTTGTGTTTCCTTGCAGGACTGGTGAAACAGCAGCAATCTGAACCCCTGCCTGCCACGGGCTTGTCCTGAGCCCCAGAGCTGCTGCTGGAATCACTGCAGTCCTAAGGAAAGCCTCCCTTAGAACTCCTTGGGAGGAGTGTTTAGAAAGCCTCAAAACAGTACAAATCCCAGAGGGATTTGGGTGGGAAGGTGCGGGGTCTTGGAGACAATGCAATTCCATCCCCTGCTGTGGGCAGGGACACCTTCCACTGTCCCAGGCTGCTCCAAGCCCCCATGTCCAGCCTGGCCTGGGGCACATCCAGGGATCCAGGGGCAGCCACAGCTGCTCTGGGCACCCTGTGCCAGGGCCTGCCCACCCTCACAGGGTGATTCCTGCCCAATATCCCATCCATTCCTGCCCTCTAGCAGTGGGAAGCCATTCCCTGTGTCCTGTCCCTCCATCCCTTGTTCCCAGTCCCTCTCCAGCTCTCCCAGAGCTCTTTTAGGTTCTGGAAAGGGCTCTGAGCTCTCCCTGGAGCTTTCTCTTCTCCAGATGAACACCCCTAAGTCTCTCAGTCTTTCAGCAAACGTTTCAGAAAATCTGAATAACTTTCCTCACAAATATATCCTGGTGCTGTCATGCCTGAGAGAGGTCTAGGGATGAGAGGTCCAATGATTAGAGGCCCAGGGATGTTGGAAGTAGAGCCCACAAACACACCTGTGTTCGAGATCCCAAAATCACGCACTTGAAGCTGCTGTGGGAGATAAAATTGCATTGAAAGCTTAGTGCCTACCTTGTTGATGTGCAGCTGCTGCTGCTGGAATTGCTGTTTGTGTTTCTCCAGGAACTGCTGGTGCTGCTGCTGGATCACCAGCTGCTGGAGGGCCTGGGCGTTCTGGGGCAGGGGAGCAGACTGGGTGCGCCCGAGCGGGCGGTGCTGCCGCAGCTTGTGGATCGAAGGGGAGACCCTCTCTCCACCCACCAGGGGCTGTGCGTGCAGGGGCAGTCCTGAAAGATACCAGTCTGAAGATAATATGGAGGAAAAAACAGCAGAGGAGAAACAAAAGGAAGAAGAAAGGAAGGGAGAAAACGGCTGTTGAGTAACGCTGATGGTGACAGTGATACCATGTCAAACCCAGCCACCTCGCCATCTACAACTGGAGCTGCCATGAGAGAGAGCAGATAAATTAATCACCACTGCACGGAGCAGTGCTTTGCTTGGTTTGAGTTCTGTGTCTGCTTGGTGACTCAGAGACCCTCTGGAAACATCTCCTTTCTTGAAACCAGCAACACCGCACTGACCCTTCCGTCACTACATGAGACCACAGTGGTCTGGAGAAGTTTAAACCTCACATCTCGCCTTGATTTAGGGACTGATCCCAGGTTCAAGCTGCAGGAACCAGCTGCCTCCCTAGCAGGGCTAGGGCTGCAGACACTTTTGGGCAAGAAGCCCTCTTCTCTCCTCAGGCTTTGGTTTAGGAGAGGGAGAAGCTGTCCAGAAGTCTGCAGCCAGATGGTGCTGAGGATTAGAAACACCTTGGCATTTGTGTCCCAGGATGTGACCTCCTTTCCCACCGATTCACAGAACTGCCCTACGAGGAAGGAGCTGACTCATATGAAAGCCTGTTTTCTCAGAAGACTTACAGTTTCTCCCACTCTCTGCTTTTTCTGAAAGGGATCACATGAAAGGGCATTTGATTTTATAAATGCATGTCTCTGCAGATGTCAGTGTGTACACACACAGGTCTGCGTACAAATGCAAGGATAATTGGGAAAGATGTGCTCCTTTTCCCTGAGAGCTTAGCTCCTCCTCCTAAGAGTTCAAATCAGACAGCAGAGTTTGCAATGGAGGTTTTGGAAGACTACCTTCCTCCAAGGCAATGGCCAAGGTGTGTGCTCCTGTGAAAGCTTTCCAGGAGACACCATGTTCATAGAATCTTGGAACAACTGGGCTTGGGAGGGACCTTAAAACTCATCTCATCCCACCCCCTGCCATGGCCAAGGACACCTTCCACTATCCCAGGTTGCTCCAAGCCCTGAGTATGTTCCATCAGGAATAAGGAACATCAGGACATGTATCACAACATGAAGGATACTACCCGGAGTAACCACTCCCAAGAGGAATGGCATTCCCAAGAGGAATTCTAGTCTAGCTTCCCAAACTGGCCATGTCTACCTACCAGCCCAGAGAGAGCCATCGTATCTGGGTAATCCTGCAGCTCTCAGAGGACTATCTCCAGAGCTCAAGGCTCTCCAGCAGAATCCTAATAAACTCCACTTTCTTTCCAAGCAGTTTCCAAATATTAGCTGCAGCTTGGCAGCTGGTGCACTCAAGGCTTTGGGGACCACGTGTGAGCTTGCTGTCACTCAGCTGCTGCCTCTGGAACATGTGCTTCTCTTTGTTTCTCTGCCCTGACTCCTTCTCCTGAGTGTTGGGTTGCAACATGCTGTACTTGCTCGGAAAGTACCGCACGGAGCAGGTGGAGTAGAAGGAATTCGCTTGGAAGCAAACACAGTGTGCTGGAAACTGAGAAGAGCAAACACCACACTTCTCTGCATCAGCCTCCCCCTATCTATGTGCTCCCAAGCTTATACCGATCCCGTGGGTATTTCTGAGGTTTGGATATACAACCAGCCACGAGCTGCAATGCTGCAGAGGCTGACACCTCCCAAGAACTTCCATTAGAAATGGAAGGAAGGGAAGGAAAAGCAACATGTCAGTAACTGAGGCAGAACATCCTTTGTCCCAGCACCACACACAGGAAACCAGGAACGTATCCCAGTGGGAATTACTGCTTTGAATCCAGCCTGTTTATTGCCACAGGCCTTCCCACAGGTAGTTCATTCTGAAAACCCAGCACCGGGAGTGACTCATGGCAATTAGCATCCTGGAAAGGGAATGCACACAAACAAATACTATCTGCTGGGAGGCAGCTGATTTTACCACGGTTCTGCTATTTATATTAATGATGGAAAGGAAGTGTTTTAACCTGTGATTTTCTAAGTGTGTGCCTTTCATACTTACATGGAATAGAAAGCATCCATAGAAAACAGGAATCATTAAGATGCAACATTTTTGCCCTCACTTTGATCTGAACCGGTCAGAACTCTTAACTCTTAAATAGAGTTTTCAACTTTTACCAACCAGCCCTTGATGTCCTGATGGAATAACAGTGTTTATTTTCATCTCACCAAAACGAGGTGGGAGATCTGATTTTGGAAAAACTACCACTAATCAATGAATCAGCAAACAAAGGTTTTATGTTCTGCCTGTGGGGTGTAGAAGTGATGCAGGACCTAGAGGCTGCCTTGACGACAACCCAACAGATCCCTGCTGCTTTCCTCTCCTTTCCAGGTGCCCGAGTGCTGCCCTCAGAGCACCCACCTGTGACCAGGGGCGTTTGTGCAGTTGGCTGTTCCAGTAGGACCATGTGCTGCAGGAGAGGGTTGTGTGCAGTTCCCCCATCCCTCTCCAATGTTGTAGTGCTCAGGTAGGGAGTGAGGTGAGTGCCAGGGAATAAGGAGATTCGCTGCTGTAAGGTTGGGATTGCCAGCCTCTCCGCGTCCTGCTGCGCTTGTCCCGCCTGCAAACAGGGCACAGGGGGTTAAGAGACATCCCAGAGGGTGATCCCAGCCCCACTGACATCCCAAGGCTGATCCCAGCCCCACTCACACCCCAAGGCTGATCCCAGCTCCACACACACCCCAAGGCTGACCCCAGGCCCAGTGACACCCAAGGCTGACCCCAGCCCCACACACACCCCAAAGCTGACCCCAGCCCCAGTGACACCCCAAGGCTGACCCCAGCCCCACACACACCCCAAGGCTGACCCCAGCCCCAGTGACACCCCAAGGCTGACCCCAGCCCCACTGCCAGCCCAGGGGCTGATCCCAGCCCCACTGCCAGCCCAGGGGCTGACCTCAGCCCCAGTGACACCCCAAGGCTGACCCCAGCCCCACTCACGCTGGAAGGGCCGGTGGCAGGCAGTCCTAGCGTGATGTTGGGCAGGGAGGGCGAGGTGTAGAGCGGCAGCTGTGTCACAGAGCCCTCGCGGTTCACGAGCCTGTGAGCCAGGCTGGTCTGCAAACAAGAGCAAGCAGGGGTGAGAGCCCGTCCCAGAGCCTGCCAGGACATGGCACTCACCAGGACAAGGCAGCAGGAAGGGACACAGAGTCTCCAGAACTGCACAGACACCCCAACACTCCCACCCTGTGTATCCCTGGCAGCACTGTCCAAACACTCCTGGAGCTCTGGCAGCCTCGGGGCTGTGCCCATTCCCAGGGGAGCCTGGGCAGTGCCCAGCACCCTCTGGGGGAAGAACCTTCCCCTAGGATCCAACCTAAATCTCCCCTGGAACAGCAACATGCTGTACCCTTGGTACTCATCCCTTCTCAAACATTTGCCGTTTTAAAGGTAAAACAGATTATCTAAAAAAAAAAAAAAAAAAAAAAGCTTTACAATTGCTGTTTTTCTCTTTAGCAAATAACAGACAATTTATGTTATTTACTAGTGTGTGTTAGCATAAATCAGACTTCAAAATCTCATCCAAAAGCCCCAAGATTGCATTTAAGGAGCTATTTCCTGATTTTCTGGGTGAAATGCAAGATTTTCTCAGTTATCTTACATGCATTTGAAGCAAAAACACTTTAGTAAAAATACCTTTAATTTCTAAACAAGACTGATTTGAAATACGCACTAGAAAACCCATTATAAAAATTACAATAAAGTGCCTGATTTTCCTGCTAGGAAACCAGTGCTCTGATCACCCTGAGGCCTCTGCAGGTGATTTTCCAACATAAATAGAGTTTAGACTTCAAGATGACTTCTACAGAAGTCTGTTAAACTCAGGTGCTGCTGCAGAAAAGGGGATTTTGTTTAACTCAAGATTCTATTATGGGGCAATCTGCACCTAAGTTGTAGCTGCCTCACCCCTGGAATTGCTCAAGGCCAGGTTGTTCCATGCCCTGCCAGAGGCAGGGACATCTTCCACTATTCCAGGGTGCTCCAAACCCAAACCGAGTCTGGCCATGGACAGTTCCAGGGATGAGGCAGCCACAGCTTCCCTGGGCAGCCTGTGCCTTTTTTTAAAGCAGATTCATTGTAAAAAAACCTTCATTTTTCTCTCTAACCTAAAGTGACTTTCCATGTGATTATTTGTACCCACACACTTCTCCTTCCAAGTGATTTTTGAACACTACTGGCAATTTTGCTTTAATTTAAATTACATAATGTCAGTGTGCCATTGAAAATAAGATACTTATTGTCAGCAGAGGAATGAAATATTTTACTGATATCATAAATGAAACAGAACTACATCCATTTTCCCTTTGAACAATCAATACTCTGGAGTTGTGCCTCAAATCCTCTCCTGGGGATTTGGTAGAGAAAACAGAGTAGAGAAGAACACAGCAGCTTGATGCTCTCAGCATATGGGATTTGGCAGCATTATCATCACTTTAAACAAACAGCTCCCATCTCTGGGCTGTGCACAACTGAGCCTGAATTGCACACAGCCATTTCTGAATGCACAGTTTGCAGCTGTACTCAAGGAGTTTTTACAGGCTAGCACCAACTGCAATGGCAGTGAATGTTGTGTGCCTTTCAGAGAGGAAAAAACCTTCAAAAACAGTATTTCAAAACAGAAAGTGTTTTAAAGGAGACAGGGCTGCAGTCTTTCCCCACTGAAGGCACTCAAATGATGAACTTGGATACCATCCTCCAACACACCTCCTTCAAGGGGTGATGCAGCAAACTAAAAAGCAGTGAGATACACTTCTCATTTAAAATAAAACATGAAGCTAAGAAGGAAACACAACATTATCTTTTGAGAAACACTCACATATTTCCAAACATTTAATGGTGGCAACATGGGAAATCCTGGCCTATTGGTATTAAAGAAATCTCCAATACCTGAGCTCCCAGGTCATACAATTCCTACTGAAGAAGAGGGCTTTTTAAAGACACCAAACCCCACTTACTTTTTTCCCAAATACAGGCCAATGGATCAGCTGGGATAACATGAAATGAATGCTGAAGTAAAATGCAGAGCTATTTTTCTCTGGGAAAGGGAAAGGCTTGGGCATGACAGGCTTTTTTCCCAATCATTTATGTTGCTCATGCCTCAGCCTGTCACAAAATTGCTGCATTACAAGCAGCTGATGGAAAGACTTTTCCTTGTGGTCAGTGTCCATTTGATTAAGGTGTCCATGGTCTAGCCCCAGATGATCAGCTCTAATTATTGAATTGAAAAATCAAATGGATGAGGAGGATGCCCCAGTTTCACCTGCAGGAGCTCACTCCGACTTCATGGAATGGTTTGGGCTGGAAGTGACCTTAAAGACCACCTGATTCCAATCCCTTTCAGGGGCTTCTGGGAAGCAGCCTGCTCTGTTTATGTCACAAAAAACACCTGTCAAATCCACTATTTTTTCCACCATGAGTAACTGGGAATTTGCAGTTGGCTAAAGACAAACAAGACTGACAGCTCCTAGATTGGCAAAACCAAAACTCAGTGCTCACCCTCCTGGGGCAAGCGAAGCCTCCACCTCCCACCATCTTAATGTTCACACTAAATCTGTAAGGTTACCCAAATCTGTAAGGTTTACCATGGACTAGAGTGGCTGGAACATGTGCTGGATGGTTTAGCAGGGCAGAAGGTGGAGAAGGAGGCATGTTCCCCATATTAAATACTGTTACACTACATTAGAAATAAAAATAAAGTGCAAATCAGTAGAAAACTAGAAAGCAGTAAGAACTGACATTTCCACCGTCAGAAGGTCTTTTCAATTCTAAAGGAATATTTGTGGAGAACAAGCCCCAGTCTGTTTTTGGAGCCCTGGTGTTAAGACAGACTCTATTCATGGGAAGAACAGCTAATGGGAAGTGGATAAAAAGAAATGCACCAGTAACATCAGACAACCACACTGGTTTTCTACAGGCACAGTTTATAGTGGGAACTGGCTCACATGGCCCAGACCCCTTGGAAAAGCTTGGCTCCAGGATTCCTGAACACAGGAGCTGCTGTGCTCAATCCAACCCCACCTCACCCAGGCCAACACCCTGCCCCGGGCATCCAGCAATGCCCCATGTGATGGTGAAAGTTTATGAGATTGTAAACCATGGCACCAAGCTTTCAGATCCCCAGCTGTGGAGGAAAAGTTTAAATCCACTCCCTTTAATCCAGATATGGTTAGGTCATATTTAGACCAACCTACTGCACACAATAAATCCACCCTACATACAGGAACAAATTCCCCAAACATTAAAATACTTGCATTTGACCTTGCTGAATCCCTTTATTTTTACTTTCTCCTCACTACAAAACCACTGCAAGCTACCACAAGCTGCCTGTGAGCTGGTTCAAACCAGATTTCATAAACAGATATGGCATCCTGTCAGCCCAGGGTGAGAGGTAATTCCCAAAGGCTGCCCCAAGTCACAAGTCAGGGTTTTCCTTTTGTGTGGTTTAGCCCTAAAACTCTCCCAAAGCTGATGGCTGTTCAAAAGCAGAGGGGAGGAGGATTGTACCTCTGCCTGGATACTCGTGACTGATCCTGCAATTCCGTTCTCGGTGCTGATGTTGTTGGAGCTGTTGTTTGGAGAGCTGGGACCAGATCCAGGAGCACTGTTGCATGCAGAGTCTGAAAAACACATCCAAAACCAACTTTTAACATTAGAAACCATCTCTGTGATGGTATTTAGACAGATAACAACCTCTCAAGTTTTGTTTTGGACAAAAACAGCCCTCCTCCTCCTCCTTTTCCTCCCCCCTTCTTCTCCCTAAATCTTCCCAGGGCTGTTAAAATACCAACAAACACTTTCAAATGGTTTATCCAAGTACCTACTCAACATATTTAAGTCTTCTGCCCACGGGGATTTCTCTTAGATTGTATTAATAACTTGAAATATGACTGAAGGATAATAAAAGGCATGGGAGGTAGAAGAGGTCAGACTGGAGGATGTCGGAGTTGTTCTGCTTCATTTTTCTGGAAGTGCCTCTCTCACCCTCTTCCCCTCTAACCCTAAAGAAACCTCCTTGCATCAGACCTCCCTCAGAAGGTCTCTCATCTGCTGTATGTCAGAGTTGCCAGTGTTCCTCTTTTATTTGGGAAGGTTAATAACATTCAAACTCTTTTCTTTTGAACTTTCCTTGTCCCCAAGCACTTGCAGCAGGATATTCTTCCAGCAGCTGCAGTGGCTCAGGCTGCAGCAGGCTCCTCATTGCTCCAGGAGGAGGAAAAGTTAATTTCTACAAGGGCCTGGAGGGACAGGAATGGCTTCTCAGTGCCAGAGAGCAGGGTTAGAGGGAATTGTAGGAAGGAATTGTTCCCTGGGAGAGTGATAAGGCCCTGGCACAGGATGCCCAGAGAAGCTGTGGCTGCCCCTGGATCCCTGGAAGTGCTCAGAGCCAGGTTGGAGGAACCTGGTCAAGTGGAAGGTGTCCTGCCAGAACCCCCTGCTTTCTTCAGGGATTAAACATAATTTCTATTCCCCAAAGTGGGACTACTTTTAAAACTAATTTTCCATTTAAAAGTCCCCCCTTACCACGACAACTCAGATACTTTTCTAACAGGCTCCAGGCTGGCTTCTTAAACCATGGCCATGCCAGTGAGAAATGGGAGCTTCCACTGCCATTGCAGGGAAAAATGGTCAGCCAGCAGAGGCTGATTTATCCCAGGAGCTATGTGCCATATAGCATTGTGTGAGTGAAGGAAATTGGATTTTCAGGACTGAAAGGCTGCCAGAACTCCCGGAGTTTTTGGAAAAGGCTCTCAGGCACAGGCTGGGATTTTTGGGGTGTCCTGTGCAGGCCTATGGTTGGACTGGATTATCCTTGTGGGTGCCTTCCACCCCAGGATATTTTATGATTCCTATGATTCCACAAATTTAGCTCTTGAAAACCTCCTTCCCCTCTGCAAAAAGAGAGGCTCTGACACAGAGAAGTGCTGAGGCACCCCAGGGTCTCCCAAACTCACCCCACTGTGTGGAGGGAGCTCACTCTGAGTTTGATGGAGTGATGATCATGTGCCTTGGAGCGAGACAAGCCTGGCAAGGCTGTCACTGGATGGTACTTACACAGAGACATCCCTAGATGGTGCTAAGAATTAACTTTATGGTAATCTCATCACCTTCTTTACTCTGCTCCCACTTGCAAACTTTGGTCCTGGAAGGGCAGGACTTCAAGAAGAAACTGTGAGTTGGGTAATCAAAAAATACATACATAGCTGTATGTGTAAAACCCCTGGGTCAAGAACCTTTTCCTGTTTTCCACCCTGACTCAGCTGCAGCTGTGTCCCTGGTCACAGGGAGCAGAGTTGGGAGCTGCCCCTCGTGAGGAAGCTGCGGATGGGGACGAGGCCTGACTTCAGCCTCCCCCAGGCTGGACAATTCCAGTGCCCTCAAGTTGGTTCCAGCAGCGCTGAAGCGCACGAAGGAGACAGGAATGCATTTTGGGAAAGGAGAAGGAGGGAAGAACCGAGGATCTGTGGCTCACCCGCCGTGCCTGTGACGTCCAGCGGGCGCTTCTTGAGCGCCGTCACCACGGGCCCGTCCTTCCTGCGCAGGAGCGGGCTGCTCCTCCTCTCAGCCACCTTCTGCTTTAGCCTGGAGCGCAGCTTCAGGTTGGGTTCAGAGGCTGCCCAGGAAAAGGAAACAGTGTTAGGAGTGTCTCTGCAGCCTTTTACTCTGCCTGCAGCCGAGTTGAGTTGTGTTGAGTTGAGTTGAGCTGAGTTGAGTTGGCTGTAGTCGAGCATTTGCAGGAGGCTAAACTAAATTAAGTCATTTGCTAACAAATATTCAGAACACAGATTTTAATATAACAAATAAGCCCCAGCACATGCAACATCTGGATTCAACAACAATGACAGGAACTTGAATTAAAAATGTAATAATCATCCTGCAAAGTCTTCTCTGAGCGAAGACACAGACTTGGGATTAGTGCAGTTTCCCAGCTCTGCCCAACTCACTCCCAGCTGATGGGACCCAGGGAAGCAGCAGAGGAATAGCTGAGCCAGCGGAGATGGTGCTGTTGGTTATCTCTGATGTGCTGCAGGAACAGGCAGCTCCCCACCCTCGGAGTCATCTGACCCCAGGCTGAGCTGGCTGAGGGAGGGACGCCAGGGCAGAGGGAAAGAAAACACCAAAACCAAACCCCACAAGAAAACCAGGTGATTGTCTCCCTGCTGGTTCCCTGTGTCAGCTGGAGCCAGTGTCAAGGGACAGGGCATGAGAGCGTGGCCAAGGAAAGCCAGTGTCAGGGAGGAGGAGGTTGGTTTGTTTGGGAAACAACTTAGGGCTCCATCATCACAGCCCCACAGTTCAACCCTACCTAACAGCACATCAGCCACGTGGGGAGTTCCAGACTGCCCAGGGCAGGTGTGGATGTATCTCCTGTGACCACAGCCTTGTGTACACCACGCTTTGGAGAGACTCCCTACAAAACCCAAATCCTGAGATCCCCAGAAGCCAAGGCAGAGCTCATGGGAAGCCCCTGCAGCCAGGACAGCCAATGACAGCACATGCGCTACCGAATCTCCATCAGGGTCACAAAGCTTTCAGCCAAGACTCCTCCTGCAAGATGATTTCCTCTGGGAGGTTTCTGATCTCCTGAGCCCCGAGTGAAATACCTGCAGTGGGGTTTGAGGGCTCCTGACAGAGCTGAGAGAACTGGCCCCATCCTTTCCCTTCCCCAACAACTCTGCTGCTTTAATCCCTTTGAACCAGCAAATCCTGTGCTCGCTCCATTACCAACCAACACACTCCAGGGCCAATGATCTACATTTCTTTAGAAGAATTAAAACAGGATTTAAAACTGATTTGAATTAACTCAGTCTGGCTGCAGCTATATTTCCCTGACCACCAGGTCACGTCAAAGATCAAGCCTGTCGACGTTAATTGCAGGGCTTGAAAAATCAGAAGGCTGATGAATTCAAGATCAAATGCTTGAAGTAAAGCCATCAACACAGTGCTTTGATGGAATTTTTGGGAGGAAGAAAAAAAAGAAAGAAAGGAAAGAGCTTTATCATGAATGTTTTGGACAGAAAAATGCCAGCAAGAGATAAAGGGAGCACTAAAAAAAAAAGTGCTTTCTCAAGATGATGCTTCAAATGCTGAATGAAGTGCATTAGCAAGGGGGGAATTATCTTAGAGAGAGAGAATTTGCATATAAAATGGCAGGGGACTGAATGCAAATCTGCTCCCAGAGCAGTATTAAAGACTGGACCAGTTCAAAAACAAGCTCAGGCTTCAAGCAGCAACTTCTCCGAGTTCTCTTCGAAACAGAAGTTGACTTATGATTTTAAAAGCAGTGTTTGGGTACACACCTCATCCCACATCTTCACATTCCCAGCTTTAATTTGTCTCAATTTCTGAGCATTAATAGATGCCACACTCATGGCTAGAAGGAGATGATCTTTAAGGTCCCTTCCCACAAAACCACTTTGGGATTCTGTGAAAGAGGAAGGTGTCACAGCTGGATGCTGATATATCCATTTTAAATCAAGGAAATCTAAGCCTATGCCACAGCTGTTGGAAGGATCTGTCTTCTGACATTAAGGAAAACATGGCAATAAAAGCTGTATTTCAGCCTAAATTTTATTCCTGGTTTTCAGATGAGGGACAGTGTCTGTTGGGAACACACAATTAATTAGGTGGTTTTTAAATACAGGCGAGGAATGGGTTTGAAACACCTTAAAAATGGGCAGAGAAACAAAAGATTTGGGGTCACAGCTTACACAACACACCCCAATTTAAAGCCACAATAAAAATCTCCCTCCATGTAACAAAGAGGTGAACAAACAGAAAATTACAGCCTTAAAAGAGAAAATACATCCAGCATAAATGACTGCCAAAGCACTGTACTGGAATTTGTCAGATTAAACTATTTTAAGGCTGTGTTTTCACCTTCTGCTGGGGATCAAGTTTTGAAACACCAAAAGGTCTATTTAAAGCCCACTCTGATTTTGTTGTTTATCCCTCATATATAATCCCAAATCTAACATGGCATCAGGACCTCAGAGAGCATAATCCCTACACGGATTTAATTGGGTGCTCCAGAGCTCAAAGTAGGTGAATTAAAATTCAACACAGGCAGTGTAGCACAGCCTCAAACTCACAGAATTTACATAAAACCTATTATATAGTAAAAGAATTTAGGCTTGTTCAGATGGTTTTTAAACTATTATATAATAAAAATATTTTTAAGCTGAAGAGAGCTGTCTTTCAGAAGTGTAAAACAGGAATTTAAACAACACAGAAGCATCAGTACCTGACACCATGCAATGCAGGTTCAATACTGCCTCAGGAACATCAATTCCACTGGAAATCTCCCCAAATTCACCCTGCCAGGCAATATGCCAAAACAAAGCCTTGCTAACTAGAGCACATTTAAAAACTGGAGACTAAATTACAAAACCTAAGTTAAAAAATTACTGCTCCTCTACATCTCCAGGTGAAATATTTAAAACAAGTGCTGTGAAATTATCAAAAGTCCCCTCCAACAAACAAATGAAGCCCATGCCCAAATCTGAGTCAGCTCCCATGAAGCCAGTGGGATTTCTTAAGCACTGACATACTTAATTTGGCCTATAATAAGGATTTATACAAAGAATATTTTGTTTTCCTCTGAGTAAATTAATAACCAGAACATAAGCCAAAAGCTTCTCTGGTCTTCACAGGCTCCAACCCAAGTTACCCCTCTTATACGTCACTGAGTGCAACAGGACCCATGTAATCCAATTCTTCCAACATTTATGTCATTCCCATTGTTTTTGTCCTAGAATTGCAGCCCCTAAGCTGCTGAACTAATCGGACATTCAGTCTGTGGAAGTCAAAACCCATCAAGCCCCGGGCAGAGTTGGCCCTGTCCCCACTGCCTGTCCACATTTATGGAATAAAAGCAAACAATGCAGCATGAGACCCTTGCTCCCAGTCCTTGAACATCTTCATTTCAACAGGTGAGGACTGGAAAGGGATGTTATTAATTTTTTATTTTTTTTTAAAGTTTCAGACTAAGTCAGACAAAAGCCAACCTGTCTCCTTCTAACATCCTTGTGAAAACTCCAAGAGGAGAGGGAGCTTAAGCTGAAGAAGGGAAAGGGTTGGATGGGATATTGGGAAGAAATTCTTGGCTGTGATGCTGGTGAGGCCCTGGCACAGATTTCCCAGAGAAGCTGTGGATGCCCCTGGATCCCTGGCAGATCCAAAGCCAGGCTGCACAGGTCTTGGAGCAATCTGGGATAGTGGAAGGTGTCCCTGGAATGGCAGGAGATGGAATGGAATGAGCTTTGAGGTTCCCTCCAAGCCAATCTTGGGATTCTATGACCAGTGCAGGCCCCTGGGAAGCAGAGATGGAGCTGGGAGGACCAAGGAGGAGGAGGAGGGTGAATTCCCTGAATGACTGGGATCCCCCAAAGGTGACACTAAACCACAAGATTTTGTTTGGTCTCCTCCTGGAAGAGGCTTCTCTTTTGATACACCACTCACAAGAAGTGTCTTCATGATTCCATAATCCTTAAGGCTGGACAAGACCTCAGAGATGACCAAGTCCAACCATCAATCCATCACCACCACAAACCATGTCCCCCAGTGCCACATCCCATTTTTTGCACACTTCCTGGGCTGGTGATTTCACCACTGCCCCAGGCAGCCTGTTCCAGTGCCTGACCATCCTTTCAGTGAAGAGATCTTCCCCAAGATCCAAGCTAAGTGTTATTTTTGGATGGGACAGACTGCTGCTCTCCTCTTGGAGCAGGCCAGGGTATTTCCAGCAGAGATTTCTCTGGGGTCAGGGCCTCCTCTCAGTACGTGGGTCTGTGGGAAGCCAGGCTTCCAACCATGCTGGCTGCAAGGACAGCACGGGTGGGAAGGCAGAGATGCTCTCGAACAGGAGTGACACTCCAAGCACACAGAGCTCCAAGATTTCCTCTGGATTATACTCCCACATTACACCAGGGTTTCTGACTAGTCTATTTTCCTCCAAACAACCTTTTGTCCTAAAACAAACCACTCCAAACACTCCAATAATCAGAACCAGCTCAGAGGGACATTACTGCTTTCCTTGACAAATGCAGCATTATAATTGTTGACAAATCCTTTCATTTTCCCTTTTATTTCTTTCTAAATGCAACAAGTTCACAGCAATTTCACCTGCTTAGCTGCAAATAATACCCAAACAACTCCAGTTTTCTGTAATACCAACAATATCATGGGATGCTGGTTGATGTCTTCTCTCAGGCTCCTTTCTTTTGCATGGAGAAAGGATCATGGGGCACACAGTCATTTATGTTGGAAAAGCTCTCTAAGATCATTGAGTCCAAGAGGAAAAGCATGTTAAGAAGTGAAATAATTCCCTTTAAATCTGCATGATGGTGGTGGTGTCAGCTTTCTAAGTAACAGCATGTTCTAATACATCCACTGCTCAAATTTCAGAGAGCAGGGAATGCCATCAACAACCTTGTTCCCAGGGAGAAAATGAGGACAGGATTCCTTGGAAATGCAAAACTGAAGAGCTCTGCTAAAATCCACTTCAGCAGCTCCAAGAAAGGTGTTGACAAACAATTCTTGGGGTTATCAAAACAGGCTGTCCCAACCCAGAGTCTAAAATCACTCTGTAAGGAATCTCCAGAGATTTTCCTTACAGGACCCCAGTGCAGCACATAATGAATGTTATTAAATTTGGGAAACACCAACCTTGATCTGGGAGCAGAAAAGGTCACTTAGAATTTCCCCTCACAAAAGCTGTCAATAAAACTCCAACACTAAATCCTACACAGAACAAAGTAAACTCCCCAAAAGGGGGAATAAAAATCCTTGTGCTAATCCAGGTATTTAACAGCAAAGGCAGGAGCAACACCAACCAAACTGATCTTAGTTCAGTGAAAAAAAAAGGAAAAGCCCCAAAGTGCTTGGAGAGAGGGAGCAGAGTGAAATTAATCTCCCAGCCAGGCTAAGAACAGGATTCAAGCAATTAGTAACTGCACCAGGAAAACAATTTGGCTGAAACCAAACAGTCAAGAAACTGGAGCATAATTTAGAAAAACAAATCAGAGAGTTGGATTTCAGGGCACAGAGGCATCGGGAGCACGCTGCAGGAGCTGACTCTTCCCCCAGCTGAAGGCTTTCAAGCATTCTGAAGAGATCACTCCTGCATATTGTCTCTCTCCCATAACCTGTGACCATCAGGATGCTTGAAATAAGAGCAAAGCACAGAGTATTGCTAAAATGCAGGGAAATGGCAAATCTGATGGAATTATGAAATGGTTTGGGCTGGGAGCTCACCTTGTTCCAACCCCCTGCCATAGGCAGGGATACCTTCCTCTATCCCAGGGTTCTCCAAGCCCTGTCCAACACTGGCCTGGAACACTTCCAGGGATGGGGAATATCTGTTCTTCCCTAAAATGCCTCAACCTGCAGGACACGCTCCCAGCTCTATAGAATGGGAAAAATGATAATTCCAACTGCCTTCCCACCACCCCCTAAGCAGTCCGCTCCCCCAGCAATGGTGCTGGATGGATTCCAGCCCTGGTAATCAGAGCTGTATTGTGATGGGCTCTGTTATTTGAGCTGCAAATATTTAATCAAATTTAATAAAATTGGACTACACGATATGGCAGTTTTAAATTACCAACACAAAGCCAGAGCGTTGCCTGGTGCCAAAAATCTGAAAAGCTCACCCGTAATAAAGAACTTTATTTAGGATGGGCTCCAGCCTTCCCTGCCTTTTGTTTACACCAGACTGTTCAGGAGCCTTTCTTCTCCAAGCAACTTAACATTCTTGGCACTGGGAATTCTGCAGGATATTGCTGTGCCAGAGCCTGACGTGCTGTTGTGTTGAAAGGAAAATAAAATAAAACAATGAAAAAAAAACATTCTCCCCAGAACCTTACAAAAGTGAACTAGTTTGCATCCCAGACTAGTGCCCAGGAGATTAATGCTGGTGCCCAAAAAGAACAAGAGCCAGTGTTCTGGGAAAACCAAAGTCAGCTGAACGTCCTCCTGCTGGAAAACAACAATGGGTTTGGTGGCTTCCACTCTTTAATAATGTGATTAGCTCCATTTATCATCCTTAATTCCCCCTGTCTGACAGCAGGAGTTCATTCAGCAGGAGCTTTGCTGAGATCCCAGTTTGGGAAGTGGCACAGGGTGAGATGTGCAGATGCCTTCCTTTTCCTGCAGGAATTCCCTTCTAGGACATCAGGAGCAGGAAGTGCAACTGCTGCTCAAAGCCAATCTGACAAAGTGCCCTGAGGTGATGAGCCAGGCAGCTTTGGGAGCATGTCAAAGCCCATTTTTACTGTGGGAATGCTAACAGGATAGGAACAGATCACCTGGCATGACAAGGCACAGGAAAGAGCTAAAGATCTCTAGGAATCAGGCTGCCCACAGGCCCCAAGTGGTAGGTTTGGTGCCAAGGGATGCTTCCCTGCGTGGAAATGTTGTGATTCCCCAGGGCAGCCTGGGAGCTCTTCCACGAACCAGGAGCAGAGAGGAGAGGATGCCCTGTCCTTCAGCAAATCCAGTTTTCTAAGCTCTGCTTTTAGAGTCCTCCAGGAAGGGCACAGTCAAAAGTACCATCCCCAAAGCCACAGGGGCATCTTTCCCAGGGAAAACCTACAGCTTGGAGCAAATTTTTGACTGGGTTCCTGTGCAGCTGAAGGGTTTGTTACTCGTCAAGCAACCTACCCAAGGAGAAATGGAGACAACTGCATGATGGGAATCCATCCAGCAGGGCAGGTGCTATGGTTTCTAGTGAGAAATTCCCAAAAGGGGAAAATTTCATCACTGAAAGGCTGGTCAGGCATTGGAACAGGCTGTCCAGGGCAGTGGTGGAGTCATCATCTCTGGAAGTGTTTAAAAAACCTCTGGATGTGGCACTTGGAGCCATGGGTTAGAGTGGCCTTAGCAGTGCTGGTTGAAAGTTGGATGATCTTAGAGGGCTTTTCCAACTTTAATGACTGTGTGATCTTTGCAGAGAAGCTTCTTCTGCTGTCCTGAAGCAATTCCCAGCACAGCCAGTGAGCAGAACTGCTCCCTGAGTGAGGCTGAGCTCTGGGAGCTGCACTGTTCCCCGAAGGCAGCAGCCCTGAGCTGGCTGGGTTGGGAGCCCAAGCTGTGCTGGCTCAGGCGTGTGCTACGGAGCTGAGGAGCACAGCCAAGCCAAACAACCTGGTTGACATAACACAGGCTTGAGGAATAACTGACCTGCTCAGCCACCATGCAGGGAGAGGCCAGACTGAGAGAGAACTGTCTAGGTGTGAACCAAACCCTCGCAGGAAGTCCCGGTGCTCGCCACGGCACAAACCTCCTTATTTACCTCAGGTGCAAATTCGTACATAAAATGCAAATCCCCCAGGAAATACTTTTTCTCAGTATTTTCCTCACTCAGCAAAGTATACTTGGGCTGGAGACACAGGGATCTCTGCACAAGCTTTGGGTTTGGGAAAACATCTCCCAGACTTTGACATGTGGCTCCGCTGCCTCCCACATTCCTCGCACAGCCCGGAGCAGCCCCAGCCTCCCTGGGACACTGGGAGCACAGTGACAGGTGAAGGGGGAACAGATGGAGAGGGGGCTTGGGAAATAAAGCATGGCCTGGAATCCCTTCTTTTTCAGGAGAATCAGAGAATCAGATCAGAGGCCGAGCGTGACGTCAGCAGCGCGGTGAGAGAGGCGCAGCCCTACCTGTCTTTCTGAGCGGGAAGTCATCTTTGGAATCGTACATCCCCAGGACTGGGTGGTTGTAGGTGCCGGACACGCCACTTTGGGGTGGGGAGCTCTGGTCCAGAGAGCTGTGCTGGGTCTTCCTGCACAGAAGGAAAGAGAAGGAGAAAGGACAAGCTTTACACCAGAGGAGACAAGCACAGTGCCTGCCACCTCGGGGAGTGGGGAACGGGGCAAAGGCAAAGGCTCTGGCTTTCTCCTCCTGAGCATTCCTGAAAAAAACCCCACTAAAATCCAATATACAGGAAGGTAATAAACTTAGTTTTCAGTGTAACACTCCACCCAGCTCATGGTATTTAACCATGAGTATAAATTCTAAGACTGTATCCTGAGTTGGGTTTTGCTAAGTCGTGTTCCTGAATCTCAGCACAGGTGAGACCTCAACTTCAGTTCAAGTGAACCATTTCCCTCCTCAAAATAAAGTCCAGGTTTGGCAGACAGAGTCCAAGGCTGAAGCACTGAACCTGGCCAGCAGCAGCCATGCCACACAGGTGGCCCCCTGCCTTTCCTCCTGCCTGTCCTCCCACCCCAGAAGCTCAGCAGAGACGAGGCCAAAACACTCAGCACCTTCCCAGCTGAACTTGCCCGAGATGATAATTTATGGCTTTGTTTGAGCAGACTGCTGGAAGTAAATTACAGTCTGTTTGCTGAGGATATTAAATAATGAATGAGTTTTCTCAGCCTCCTACCAGTTTGTTGGCTGCATCTTTCCTGCTTAATGACTTGTGCCCAGCTCTGCTGTTTCTCAGGAGCTCCACTAGCCTGGGAGAAGGCTCCAGTCAGCAGAGCAGCTCCATCAGCAGAACAGCTGATTTAGCCATGCAGGTGACACTCACTGGCCTCTCACAACTTCACTTTAAATAAACAGAATTTAAACCCCTTATTTCTTCTGAATACTACAGGATTTGGGACAACGGAAAGGAAGCATTTTGTTTAAAAAAAAAAAAAAAAAAAAAAGGGGGGGTTTTAAAAATTTTATACTGCCTAAAAACCAAGCTGAAAATATTCTCCTACAAAAGGTTCTTCAAGGAACCAAAAGGAGCCATTCCCAGCTGAAAATTGCAAAAATTCACCATTTCTTGAGCAGCACTAATCCCTTCTGAGCTTAACTCAGAAGCTGGCTGTTTGCTGAGATCTAGAGCATCGATTCCACTGCAAGTTAAAGCAAAAATCTCAAAATTTCAAAAAATAAGGGACTAATGAAATACTAGGAAAATATGTTGAATTTTCTATATAATTACCAAAAAGAAAAAACTCAAACCCTCTGCAAATTTTGTTTGAACATCAACATTTTCTCCTCCCACAGTCCTTCTAGTGCGAGGTGTCCCTGCCTGTGGCAGGGGGTGGAAGGGGATGGCCTTTAGGGTCCCTTCAACCCAAATCATTCTGGGATTCTATGGAAGTATGAATGACTGTGGTTTCCCAATCCTCCTTCTTCATTGTCCAGATTTCAAAAACGATTTTTGGGGGTCTTGCAGGTCTGTGTTTCCCACACCCACCCCGTACTATGCCACATCCCCACCCCTGAATGCCCCCATGCACACTTCAGCCTTCACCTGCAATCATAACAGAGCCAAATTGAAAAAAGAAAAAGAAAAATCCCTTCTGGGAAGAGATATAGCTTTTTTTTGCCAGGATCTGCTCATTCCATGGGAAGGCAGCACACAGAGATGTTTCACCCCCAGGAATCCCAGATGCAGTGATCCAAGAGCCCTGAGACCCATCTAGTCGCACAATGACATTTTTAGCTCTATAAGAGCAGCAGACTTTTTTTTTCCCCCTCCTTTTTCTTTTTTTTTTTTTTTTTTTTTAAATCATGACCTAAGCAGCACAATCGAGTACATTGAAGCTATTTTCATCCCTTTGTCAGGAAATGTGCAGGAATTCAAAGGGCCTGTTTAGATGTGCTCCAGGGCTGCTGAATGACAGATATTGAGCTCTGCAAACAGGAATACATTCCCTGGCTCCAGGACTGGGGTCTGACGCAGCTTCCAGCAGCATGCACTGGTCTGCGTGCCCCTTCAGGAATGTCAGAGCTCTGGGAGGAGAGAAACTGGACACTGCACGGAGCTTGCAGGCATTCCTGAAAGCACATCCCTTCATTCAAGACATCCCCTGCTCCCTGAGCTCCTTCAAACACTCATGTGCACAGACAGAAAGGTTGGAGCAATGATCTTGGAGGTCTTTTCCAACCTTAACCATTCCATGATTTGATATTTCATCCTTCAATCATGTTCAGCAAGGTACACTGAATATACACTCAGACATGTGTACCTGTGCTGGAACATTTTGTGTTCACAGCCATGGATGTTGGGATCATTCAATGTATAATTTAATGTATAATTTAAAGTATAATTGTACCTCTCTACCTCTCCACCATGCAAATATTCAGTTAAACTCCCTTTCATGGCTGCTAGCACATAGAGTGGCTGCCTCCCAAGCACTCCTGACAGAAAGCAGAAATTCCTGGGAGCTGGGCTGCCCAGTGGGTTCACAGCTCAGGGGAGGGACAGTCTGACAATGCAGTTCCAGAGAACTTCCTCTGCTGTTGCCCGTAATAAAACCCCAGAGTGGTTTGGGCTGGAAGGGACTTTAAAGACCACCTTGTTCACCCCCTTCCACCATCCCAGGCTGCTCCACGCCCTGTCCAACCTAGCCTTGAGCATTTCCAGGGATGACACATCATCCTAGAGGTCTTTTCCAGCCCTAATACTTCTCTGATTCCATGCCAGTAGAACATTTTTCCTGTCACAGCCACTGACGTCAGATCATCATGGTGCTCAATACCCTTAGGAGACTTTTTTTCCCCAAGCAACACTTTCCATTTTTTTAAATAAAAAAAAAAGGAATTCACAAACCTTAATAAGACCAAGGGAAGTGCTTAAAAGCAGGCATGTTGCTTCAAGAGGCTCTCCCAGCATCTGTTACCACTTAATTGCCTCGCCTGCTCACAGTGGGAGCGTGGAGCGGATCTCCTGCGAGCCCCGCTCGCGTGTGCTCAACCCAACCACCACCCAACTGCATCACAGCACAGCTATGTGGGGACAGGAATGCCTCCAGAGCTCAGCTGGTAACCTATGAGATGCCATATAAATAAATACTAATATGTCAGGAATTTAAAGGTTGATTCTCCTTAAAAAAAAAAATAAATAAAATTTAATAGAAGGGAAAGGAAAAAAATCCTCAACTTCTCCCTTAACAAGTGAAGGGTGCATTTAAAAAATCCCGTGCTGCTGCCATCTTCCCACCTTGATTCAGCACTGAGAAAGAGCTGTGAGGCCCCAAGGCTTTGTCCATCTTAGGTTAAAATCCAGGACACCAATCCTCACACTCCCACAAAACAGATGGAAAATGAGGGGATGAAATCCTTGTGGAATGGTTTGTGCACTGTCTCTGCTTCATGAAGAGTCCCAAGTTGTTTTGGGTTGGAAGGGACCTTGAAGTCCATCCAGTGCCACCCACTGTCCCAGGCTGCTCCAAGCCCCAGTATCCAACCTTGGACACTTCCAGGGATCCAGGGGCAGCAACAGCTTCTCTGGGCACCCTGAATTCTAACTGACCTTGTACCACTTCTGCATTAACTGTTATCTTAACCAACTTTTAAAGAAATTGAGGCTCAGAGTCTTCAACCACCTTTAGTGAAATCCCCAAGTCTCAGATTAGATTTTCAGAGACGTATTAAAACTGCTCAATCTCACTTTGCCTCCAATAATATCTGAATTCTTCTGCCAACTCCACTTCAGCATTTCTGTCCTGGCTCAGAGATGGGAGAGCTTTCAAATTTCATTGCAGCTTAGTTTCTGGAATTTGGAAACATCTTCTGGCTATGACCTCATCCTCCCTGTACACACGTTCATTTCTTAAGACTTAAAACACTGTCAGTGCCTCAGCTTGAACATGAATTTCATGGCAAAATGAAATTACTTTTGTAACTCAAAATCTCATGAGTTTTAAGGTCACTGAAGCCAACATCCAATGCGCTTTGTTTTTTTATTTAAAAAAGACAGTGACAAAATCACAGCAGTGGAAACTTCCAAGTCACATCAAATTTTCTGTCTTTAGTATGAAAAAGATGATTTCTGAAACTGAAACTGGAGACCAGCAGTTGAGTATTTTCAGTTGAAAATGAAGATGTTGGGGCAGTTGTGATTAGAAGTACAGACTGGACCCACTGGATGTTTCCAGTAAGAGCCAAGTGCACAAAACTTACAACTTCGAGAGATTAAGAGGAGCAGTAAGCATTAAAAGCTTTAAAATGCACTTAACTTTCCTGAGCTGCAGGAATTCATTGAATCACAGAATTTCCTGAGTTGGAAGGGACCCACAAAGGTCCCAAAATTCCAGCTCCTGAACATAAAAAACGATTTCTAAAGTTTTACACCAGCAGGCAGTTTCAAATCCTGAGTGAAAAGCTGGAGGACTTATAAAAGATGATCTCTGACTGTACAACTTGTGGACTTGTGAACTCTGACTGAATAACTGTGGATTACAGATGACACAAGGACCTCTCCCTACACACAGAGCACCGTGACCATCACAGCAGACACGAAAACCACTCACACTGGAACCCTCTGGAAAATGCATTTTGGGAGTGCACAGTGCTCCCATCACTGCTTTGGCTCATCCCACCAGCACATCAGGTCTGTTCCCTCAGGGAGCTGGAGACAAAGGTGGCACTGGCTGAGCCCTGCAGGAAGCCCAGCACCACTTACCCGTACCAGAAGCGAGGGTCGCTGGATATGCAGTGGTTGAGATTCCGGTGGGCCAGAGCCTTCTTCTTGTTCAACACAAATTCCTGCAATTTCATCTTCACTTCTGTGCTTGCCACTGCACCTGCAATTGAAAAAAAAAAATTTAAAAAAGGTTATTAAATCAATTCACATTACTTGAAGGAATTTCTAAAACAGATCCCAAATCAAATCTTCCATTTACAGTTAAAATAAAAAAATAAGAACTTTGCTTTCAAAGAAGAGAAGAACAAAGTGCCTCTAGTAAGGAGCTCTCCCTTTTTATCCCTTTAGCTTGGCATAGAATCACAAGTTATGTTTGAAAACAGAAATGAAATTGGGTTTATTTCACCAGAAGAGGATGTTACACTTGCATAGAAGCACACTCAGAATAAAGCACTTGTCCAGGGTATCCCAGCTCTCTTTGAACCAAAGTTATTTAAGAAAAGGGGTCTTATGCACCCTCAAGTTGTTAAATGTCACATCTAAAAGCAAAAGGGGAATGAGCCCAGTGGCTCATGTGTAGGTTTTGTCTTGAAAACTCCTGTAAACAGGGACCTCTTTGTTCCCAAGTCTCTGTGCACACCACGACCAACGTAACATTTCGCTTCATTTACAAGCTCTCGCTTCAAATAGAAAACCTAACACTAAAAAAAAAAAAAAATTAAAAAAAGAGAGTCAGTCATTCTGCAGAGCTAAAATGTCAACTGTGTAATCCCTAATCATGATTTCCTGCACAATGGAGAGCAGGCTGTTCCCCTGTTATGATGGATCCCAGTGATCATCGGCTTGACAGGCCAGACTCCCAGGCAGGGCTCCTGACGGAGCAATGCATCCCAACTTTGGCAAGGGGACACATGGAAAATGATGCTTCATCCACACCCTGATGTAAGGCAGGAGCTCCAATGGAAAATATCTGGGCTGGGAGGAAAGGAAAAGGCCAGGGAAGCCGCCTGCTCTGCTGGGAATAAGAACTAAAAGATGCCCCCTCCGTGTCCTCGTGTCCTGCGCCCTGCTCGATGACAAGGTGATGTTTTACATGCTGGGAGAACAGTTCCTGGGCTCTCCCCAAGATCAGGGAGCTGCAGCATTGCCACAAGGCAATGCCTGGAGGTGTAAAACAGTTCAAACACCAAAGTGAGAAAATTCCCTTTTTTTGGAGCCCTGCATTTCTCACCAGCTCCATGAACATAGGTTTGGTGGAAAGTTCAAGGGAAGAGCTGGAGATGAGTTCCTGAGTAGCAGAAGACGTGACAAATCCATGCTTGAAAGCTTTCTCCCTCCAAAATGTGTCATCTTTAATTCATGAGCATCCTCAGAACACTCGAACCTGGCCGTGTTCTGTCAGCTTGGCATAAACCTGTTCCTTAGAAGACCTGAAGTTCAGTATTTCTGGATTGTAAGGCTTACCTCCTTTACTGGAAGCTGAAAGACACCAGAGAACCTCAGAGAGCTTGGGGCTGGGAGGGACACTAAGGATCATCTAATTTCAACTCCCTGCCATAGGCAGGGACACCTTCCACTGTCCCAGGCTGCTCCCAGCCCCAGTGTCCTACCTGGACTTGGGCACTCCCAGGGATCCAGGGGCAGCCACAGCTGCTCTGGGCACCCTGTGCCAGGGCCTGCCCACCCTCCCAGGGAACAATTCCTGCCCAATATCCATCCATCCCTGCCCCCTGGCAGTGGGAAGCCATTCCCTGTGTCCTGTCCCTCCATCCCTTGTGTCCCCAGTCCCTCTCAGCTCTCTTGGAGCCCCTTTAGGCACTAGAAGGGGCTCTGAGCTCTCCCTGGAGCTTTCCCTTCTCCAGGTAAGCACTTCCAGCTCTGCCAGCCTGGATCCAGAGCAAAGATGTTAACAAGGAAGGAGAACAAACTCCACCTCTCTCACACTCTCTTCATATTTCAGATCAGGACAATTTTAGCTTCTCTTTGCCAAATTTTGTGATGTGAGAAAAATAACTTAAGTATCCTTAAGAGCTGAGGTGTGATAATGATTCTACACCACAGCACTTCTTAAATAAAAAGTAATTTTAAAATAAAACTGTAGCCATGGGAACAGGATCTTCAACTTAGCATCTCCAAATTCTGTTTTTTTTTCCTCTACACCTCTGTGTTTCACGTAAAAGATGCTTTGCTCCCAATTTTCCAGCAATTCAGGTGTTTTAATTTCTTTTCAGATCACTTTCAGGAGCATGGCCAGCTACCACTTCTGAGAAGAGACCCAGCAAAACATGGACCAAACATCAACAGCTGATGGGATCAGCAGGGGGAAGAAGAAATGTTTAGGTATTCTGAACCTCTGGTCTTCCTAGCACTTAAAAATGTCTCCCAGACCCCAGTTTTTTCCTACTGAAAAAGTCCTTGGAGCTTTATCTTACTCCCAGTTCCCAGCCAGCACCCCATTTTCCTTACACCACTTCTCCCGTGGTCTGGTGAAACCAGACCTAAGGAGATGATGGCACAACTTGGCGAGGTATTTTGAGGTTATTTTTCCCCCCATTCAGTTGCAGAAAAAGCCCAAACAAGCAGCACAGAGTGTCTCTGATAAGGGACATTGTGAGGCCACAATGATCTCCTCAAGTGCATAATGACACACAGTGGGGAAGGCACCCACAAGCTGTAACCTCCTGAAAAAAATCCCCTCATGAATGGAAACGCTTCAAAAAGGGGAGAGCTGAGAACTCAGCTACGTCTTAAAAAGAGTGAAATTCAGAGCAGCAGAAAGAGAAAAGGAGTGCAGCGTGCATCTGGTGTATTTTATGGGCTTAATATTCTGCCTCCATTAGGAATGCTGCCAAAAATACTTCAAAAAATGTTAAATCAAGGGAAGAGAGGATACGCTTCCTTTTGAAAAACGCTAAAATGGCATTTAGTGAGACAAAAATGAAGATAAAGCGGAGAAACGTGTTTCTCTCTTCCCCTCAATTCCAACAAGCTCTCCGTGCCCTCAGGGAGGTTCCTCCAGCTTTCTGAGGCTCCTTCAGGGCTCCCATCCACCCAAAGGAGTGGTGCTCTGGCCACTTACTCTCTTTTCCTTTCTCTTTGTTTTTCAGCTGCTGCAGTTTCTGCTCTCGGTGCTGCTTCTCCAGCTCCTGCTCCTGTCGGTGCTGCTCCAGCTTCCTCTGGTGCTCCAACAGCTCCTGCTGATGCTTCATGGCCAGCATCTCCTGCTGCTGCTGCAGAGAAAGGAACAGGGAAAAGGAGCAAATCAACACCATCAGCCTTCCCAGAGCCAAAGCAGAGGCTGCAGGCAGCTGACAATAACAGTGCTTCATTCATGGAAAGGAAGGACAAGCATGGACCTCCTTTTAGCTCCATCGCTGATTCCAAATAAAACCCCACTAGGGTACCCTCAATATTATTATTGTTGCACAGAGAAATGCAGAATTTGGGTCTGCCCCATCCTTGGAAGTGTTCTAGGCTAGGGTGGATGGGGCTTGGAGCAACCTGGGGTAGTGGGAGGTGTCCCTGCCCATGGCAGAGGGAGGAACGAGATGGAATTTAATGTCCCATCACGCCAAGAATCCGTGATTGATTATAAAAATAATTGCTCGAATAGATTAAAAAAATAATTACCCCGACAATTTATCCAGAAAGGATTCTTCCCTGGCCCTCTCAACTCACCCATATTCATAGGAATAATCAGGAGAGATGTTGTCTGCTAAGGTAATTATTTGCAAAGCTTCCATCAGATGGGACACTGAAGACTGGAAGCACCAAAGACTCCTACCCCTGAGCAAGTCCCCCTGGGCTCCCCAAGTTCCAGCTGGCAGGTGTCGGTGCCACTACCTGGGAAATTTGGGGTGCATCCCCCAGCCCAGAGCCACGTTTGGGTGCAGAGGGGATCCTGGATCCCAGAGGCCTGTTTGGGTGCAGAGGGATCCTGGATCCCAGAGCCCTGTTTGGGTGCAGAGGGATCCTGGATCCCAGAGCCCTGTTTGGGTGTAGAGGGGAACCTGGATCCCAGAGCCCTGTTTGGGTGCAGAGGGGATCCTGGATCCCAGAGGCCCCTGTTTGGGTGCAGAGGGAATCCTGGATCCCAGAGCCCTGTTTGGGTGTAGAGGGGATCCTGGATCCCAGAGCCCTGTTTGGGTGCAGAGGGGATCCTGGATCCCAGAGGCCCCTGTTTGGATGCAGAGGGATCCTGGATCCCAGAGCCCTGTTTGGGTGCAGAGGGATCCTGGATCCCAGAGCCCTGTTTGGGTGCAGAGGGGATCCTGGATCCCAGAGCCCTGTTTGGGTGCAGAGGGGATCCTGGATCCCAGAGCCCTGTTTGGGTGCAGAGGGGATCCTGGATCCCAGAGCCCTGTTTGGGTGCAGAGGGATCCTGGATCCCAGAGCCCTGTTTGGGTGCAGAGGGGATCCTGGATCCCAGAACCCTGTTTGGGTGCAGAGGGGATCCCGGATCCCAGAGCTCTGTTTGGGTGCAGAGGGATCCTGGATCCCAGAGCCCTGTTTGGGTGTAGAGGGGATCCTGGATCCCAGAGCCCTGTTTGGGTGCAGAGGGGATCCTGGATCCCAGAGCCCTGTTTGGGTGCAGAGGGGATCCTGGATCCCAGAGGCCCCTGTTTGGATGCAGAGGGATCCTGGATCCCAGAGCCCTGTTTGGGTGCAGAGGGATCCTGGATCCCAGAGCCCTGTTTGGGTGCAGAGGGGATCCTGGATCCCAGAGCCTTGTTTGGGTGCAGAGGGATCCTGGATCCCAGAGGCCCCTGTTTGGGTGCAGAGGGATCCTGGATCCCAGAGCCCTGTTTGGGTGCAGAGGGATCCTGGATCCCAGAGCCCCCTGTTTGGGTGTAGAGGGGATCCTGGATCCCAGAGCCCTGTTTGGGTGCAGAGGGGATCCTGGATCCCAGAGCCCTGTTTGGGTGCAGAGGGGATCCTGGATCCCAGAGCTCTGTTTGGGTGCAGAGGGGATCCTGGATCCCAGAGCCCTGTTTGGGTGCAGAGGGGATTCTGGATCCCAGAGCCCTGTTTGGGTGCAGAGGGATCCTGGATCCCAGAGCCCTGTTTGGGTGTAGAGGGGATCCTGGATCCCAGAGCCCTGTTTGGGTGCAGAGGGGATCCTGGATCCCAGAGCCCTGTTTGGGTGCAGAGGGATCCTGGATCCCAGAGCCCCCTGTTTGTGTGTAGAGGGGATTCCCATGGGACTGAGGGTGGCATGGAGGCAGGTTGAAGGGAACACCCCGAGGGACACCCCGTGTCCTTTGAGGCTGTGGAGAAGCGGGTGACAAACACCACATCCCAGCAGCCTGCAGAGGATCTCCATGGGGCTCAAACCCACTTTTCCTCGGAAAAGCAGCGATTTCACCTCCCAGCTCCATCTGCACCCTGCCCAGCGCGGCGCAGGCCCAGGGCCAAGCGTGAGGGCCGATCCTGGGCCTCCCGCAAACCCCTGGAATGCCGCGGCCTCCGGAGCCCTCTGGAAGCTGTGGAGCACGGCGCCCACCCCGCACTCTTTACGTTGGCAGCTTATAAACCAAGGGATTGATGGGGAGCTGGCAGGCTCCGAGCCCCCGGCTCTCCGGGGCCGCTCTTAATGGGGGCCTGTGCTCAGATACCACCCACGGCTCCCGAGAACCCCCGAGGCCAGAGGGGTCGGGAGCACGGAGCTGTGGGCTGGTTTGGGTTTGAAGGGACCCTAAAGAGCACCCCTGCTGTGGGCAGGGTCCAAGCCATGGCTGTTAAGACAGGGAAGCCGCTCTCTCCAAGAACATCTCAACCCATCCTTCTCCAAACCCTGCCAGCTCCTGCATACGCCAGATTCCCGCCTCAAAGTTCTTCCCCTCCTTGAGCACATCTTCCTTTTAATCCCTTTAGTTGAGATTCTTGGGGTGTCCTGTGCAGGGCCAGGAGTTGGACTTGATGATCCTTGCAAGTCCCTAACATCTCTGGTATTCTAGGCTCCTCTGAATAATTTGTGGCATTGCACACTTGCACCACCCAATGCTTCAGCCATGGATGCACAATAAATACAAATAAAATCACACCATTCTATATAAAGATGCAAAAAAACAATCTAAGAGGTATTTACAATCTGCCTGGCTATCTGCTGGAAACTCTCCACGGAGGAATCCCTGCTGCCGCCTGCTCCAAGCTGGCAGCCTGCTGTAAAACACCAGAAATCCAGTTATTTTGCAGTGACTGCACCTAATCTTCCCCTCCTAATTCTATTGAATTATATGTAAACAACCAAAAATCCACACTGAAAAAAAAAAAAAAGTAGAAAAGGAGGAAAAAAATAGAGGAAACCAGCTATTTTTGTTTTCTAATTAAGCAGCAGCTTCTACTAACACGTCTCCATTTGGGGAAAGAGTCTCTTTCCCGACTTCCAACAAGTCCACCACATGGTGGGCTTTGAGAACCTCGCCATGGAAAGTATGCAAATGAACAATATTTAATGCACAATATGGTAAAACAGGTTTTGTTATTTTTATGGAATCAGGAGCCTTTTCTCTCCATCTGCAGTCTCCTAGGCTCTGCAGGCTCTGCTTCCTGCGATGGTTTACATACATTAGGCTGCTTTAGAAGGAGCTGTTCTTTCATTGACATCTGGAGTGAAACGGGAATGAAAAGCCCAATTTGTCACTGGATGGTTTAGGGAAGTTTCATTAGGGATGTATTGTCTCTGCTCATTTTGACCCCAGTTTCCACAAAGCCTATTCTTAATATAGTTTTTCAAATGTTGTCAAAGTTGGGAAAAAAAAAATTAAAAAAAAAAAAAAAATAATGAAGCCACGTCTCCGATTGTACTCATGAAAAATTAAAAGAAATCAGTGTTGGTGTCTGCTGTAGCCTGGGAAAACAAAAAAATAAAACCTATCCGGTGTCCTCTCCGGGCTACTTCTCCACAATTACCAGGAATGTTATGGGGAAACAGAAATTTAGGCTGGATATCAGGGAAAGGTTCTTCCCCCAGAGGGTGCTGGCACTGCCCAGACTCCCCTGGGAATGGGCACAGCCCCGAGGCTGCCAGAGCTCCAGGAGTGTTTGGACAGTGCTGCCAGGGATGCACAGGGTGGGATTGTTGGGGTGTCAGGAAAAACATCAGTTTCTGGTTCATTTAAAGCAAATTTAAACAGGCACTGCCCACTCACACCCTGTGTGCTCATCACATGCAGCTGGGGCAGGGGGTTTACTCCTCAACTGTATTTCCCAAACACTGACATTTCACTACAAAGTCATTCACCAAGGGAAATCCCTGGATCTGAGACTAGCTCAGCCCTGAGTCTGAGGAGCACTGTGTGACAGACACACACACGCTGCATTAGAGAGCTCAGAACATCTGAATTAGGTGTTCTTGCCAAAATCAATATTTGTAAATATTCATAACTATGGGGATTCCTGCATATGCTTAATGTCACTGCTCCCACTATTTCTGAAAACTGCACAAATGTTCAACTGTACCTGCAGTTAGTGTTGCTGGTGCTCCTTTAGCATAAATTAATATTAATAAAGGTAACAGAGAGAATGCAGAGCATTTCCAGGTATTTATCAACCATAAGCCTACCGTGAGGACTTGGCAATCCAGAGGATTTTGCCACCACATTCCTCAATTGTCTTCAGTGCTCCAGCTTGTTTGCCTGACACCTTATCAGTAGGGAAACTGTCATAGAGAAACCTCTTTTTAAGGGGACTGCAGCTAAAATGGTTCTCTTTAGTCTTTGCAGTGCCCTCCCAGGAAGCATGGAGTGCTGACACCAAGATCCTATTTCCCAGAGAGAAGAAGGATGGATTTCACGGAGACATGTTGCATTAGGACTTCCACAACCACTCCTCCAGCTGCCAAACAAGAAGCCAAGCACAGAGATCCTTCCTGCCCCCACCAGCTCAGACTGGCTCCTGGGTGTTTATAAGAGATATTCTGAATAGCTGCAATTAGTGGAAGGGAGAGTGAAATAATTGTGGAGATAAGCACAAGCCTGGGTGAACAGCAGTTGGAACACTTCTGGATGATAAATATTCCCTGGCACGCAAAGTAGCTGTGTCCAGCTCCCAGCTTGCATCTCAATGCACACCTGAGATCAGCTCCAGCATGGGGGGATAGCAGGGAAACATTCTTCTGCCACCTGTCCTGGCCAAATTCTACAGTTTTGAGGGTTTGAATCACGTATTCAAAATGATCTTTGGGCTCAGGCTCTGTAAAAATAAAGTCTAGACATAGCTGAGGATGAAGAAAAACTCTCCATGAAAGCACACATCAAATCACCTCTCAAAAAACCCTTGGCTACGGGTAGGAGCAAAGCACAGGTGCTGGGATTTCTGGGAGATGGATTTCTGGGAGATGGATTTCTGGGAGCACTGCTCTGCTGGGTTGTTTCACAGTGATCCCAAGGCTGGCTGGACGCTGTGCTCCATGTTCCCCCCATCCTGTTTACTGAAGTCTCAGGCTGTGCCTCCAGTTTCAGGATCCACTCTCTTGGCTCCGTGGCAGCCTGTCTGGGATATCTCCTGGAGCACTGGGCAGAATAAATCAGCTGTGCTGGAAGACAGGCAGGGGGAACATTGTGGCTTCCAGCAGCAGCCAAGATACAAAGATCTGGGAGAAGGAGCACCTCTCATCTCTTTTCTGGAACGTGCATCCCACGTGCCCCCTTCCCACCATCAGGCAGCTGACAGCTGGCTAATCCCGTGCCAGAAATTCCCATGGGCAGGGAGTTTTCCGCATGGAAACAATTCTCCCCAGCCAGCAGCTACCTGGGTAGGAGACTGATCTTGGTCAGACACATCCTACTGAGAATGCCTGGTGCTTGGGTTTAGGAGGTTAAACTCTCTCCAGAACCGGGAATGACAGTGATGTTCCCTTCCCAACAACTCTGAGTGATAAGATCCCATGTTTTCACTTTGGGAAACAATCCCACATTTCACGTCACATTCCTGCACTAATCCTCTCTGTTCTCTTCAACTACTTCCAATTATTTTCTAAGTTCAAAAATAAGATAAAACTGGAGTTGAACATTTGGGTGCAGAAGCTGCCAAACATCCCTTCTGCTGCCATTTACTTTGAAATTCCAAACTGACCAAAAAAAAATCATGGTGCCCCACATGTATTTTACTCCAGAAAAATCTGGAGTTCCCATTGTGCTCCTTCTAGCCAACCAACTGTGGCCCATCTCAGAAGAAACCAAAGGGAAACATTTCTTCTACCGTTTTCCAGTAGCTCTATAAGGCCCAGAGCAGACAAATTTCCCTGGATGAGCATTCCAGCTTCAATCCTGCGGAAAATGCCTGAATTATCCCAGCCTGATGCAGATCAATCAAGAGATGGGGTACCTCCTTCAACCAAGAGATGGGGTAAAATGTGTCCAAGCTGCTCCATGGATTTGTTGACAGAACCCACCCTTTCCGTGTGCAGGTTTGTCCTCACCACTCTCAAAAAAGATCCTGACTTTGAGGACAAGGAAAAATCACCACCCACCCCCTTCAAAGGGAGCAAACGCTCTGATCTTCCAAAAGTTTTCCCCAGGGTTGCTTCCATCAGAAGTTAAGTTTTTCAGGATCTAAGGTGTAAGTTTTGGAGTGGGCTCAGTGTGCCAGAAAAGTGAGGCAAGGTCACTGAGAAAGAACAGGAAGCCGTCTGGAAATAGCGCGAGTTCCAAGGCGTTCGAGTAGTAACGAGGCACAAAATGTTCAGTCTGGTCTTTTACCACTGACTGTACCCAGCTGCAGCTTCCTAAGATGAATAATCCTGTCATCCCGGAATCCAGACAGAGACGGACACCTGGTATCTCCGGGCTTTTCAAGTTCCTCTTGAAAGGGACACGGGAGGAGCGGGTGTGCTGCAGAAGAGCGGCACAGAAACAGAGGAGCAGAGGGAGCCCCTCCATGCTGGCTGCTGCAGGAAGACAGGTCCAGGAACGGGAGCTGGGGGATCAGGGAATGCAAGCTGGGATGGGAGTTGGCCCTTCCAGAGTCTAAGGGAAGTGGGTGCTGTGCAGCAGCCACACTGATGCTGGCAACATCCCTGGGGACACGGGGAAGGTGCCACAGGGGATCAGCAGACAACACCAACCCCAGCAGCAGAACTGAAACACGCCCAGATTTCCCTGCTGAGCAGGAATCAGTGTGGAATCAGCATGGAGAGGCCACCAAAGAGAAGCTCTGGGCACTGTCAGGGCTATGCTGAGAGCAGCCACTTAAAGGACTATGTGATTTGGGCCCAGTGAGCCACCATGGAATCATGGAATGGGCTGGGCTGAGCTGGGTTGGTTTGGGAGGGACCTTAAAGATGATCCAGTTCCACTCCCCGCCTTGGGCAGGGACACCTTCCACCACAACCCCATCCAGCCTGGCCTTGAACAGCTCCAGGGGCATCCTGCAGGCAAACCTGCCATTCCATGGGCAGGTGGCTCCACATAAAAGTAAGGAGCAGCTTCTCCCTTCAGCAACAACATGACAACTATCACGTCTAGACATCTTTGGGAAAGAATTACATTTCTTTAAAGCACAGCAAAATTTGTCTGCAAGATTCCCTGAAAGATTTTCACTCCCTAAAACCGAAGGAATGGCCCGGGAGTTTCACTCTGTGTCTCTGAACTAGAGGCTGATCCCTCAGATGTGCTACTACCCCTCACTCAACATAGGAATTCATTCTGTCAGGGGAAAGAGAACAATTTCAGGATCACTGCACAGCAAACATTCCCACAAAGCTCCTTTCCCTGCTGCTGTTTCCCTACCCAACCTGTCTATGCCAGACACGCAGCCCAGCACTCCCTGCGCTAGGGATGCACACAGTCCTTTCTCAGAGGGTGGGAAAACTGGGAATGGGATTGCACACCGTGGGTGAGGATTTCAGGCCCACGACGGGCTGGGAGGCTCAGCTGCTTCCCTGTGCTGTTATCCCGCCACTGACATGCGTCAGCATCCCCGAGAAGTTTCCGGCTGTGGCTGTAAAACAGCCGGAGCTGGGAAGAGCCCTGCTCCAAGCTCGGACAGAGCAGATGAACCACATTCCCCACGACGTCCTTCCCTCCCCGCTGAGCTCACAGTGCCTGAGGTGCCTCTGGCCCTGCCAAAGCGCCCATCCTGCTCCTCTTCCATCCAGCCCTTGACCAGAAGGGCAAACGGAAAAGCTTCTGGTAACTTCCAGCTGATCTTGGCTGGGAATGAGTGACTCACAAAGGAAAAAATTCCCTGCCGGTTCCTCTGCAACCAAAGGTCAGGCAAAGCTCGCAGCGGGACCTGTGGAGAGGCTTTCCACCATCTCACCCAAGAGACAGGCCCCTTATTCCCTCCTTGGTTTTGTTCAGGAAGGCAGATTTGAAGGCCATAAATATTGCCCCACATCTGGCGATGCACGGAGGAGTGGAAAATCCGCCTGGCTGAAGGTGAGCGGCTGCAGGAGAGAGGAGCAGCCGCCGGCGCCTCTTCCTTGGCGCTTCCCGGAGTCAGGCCTGGGCAATCTGCAGAGCTGCTCTGGAGCTGCGAAAGAAACAGCCTGCCCTGCTCCGTATGGTGTGAAGCCTTCAAAAGGCTCGCCTTATTTTCCCCAAAACATGTCAGGGTTTTCACAGAATGGCCACAGAATGCTTTGGGTTGGGAGTGAACTTAAAGCTCATCCCATTCCAACCCCCTGCTGTGGGCAGGGACATCTCCCACTAGAGTAGTTTGCTCCAAGTCCTGTGCCTCATCACTAATTTCTTCCTAATAGCCCATCTAAGCTTACTCTCTTTCAGCCCAAAGCCATTCCCCCTACTCCTTTCTCTCTCTCCATGCCTGTGTTTTCTCCTTACCCTCTCACTCCTCCCCTGTGCTGAGCTCTGTGTCCATTATAGAGTCCTTCCACAAATATTGTTTCACTCATTTCCTGGCTCTCTCCAGCTTACACCATCTTGGGGAATCTGGCACTTTTACATGAAGACCAAAACACAATGTCTATAAAAGCAAGGACTGGGACACGCCAGGGAAAGGATCACATGTTCGGGCAGTCATCGCCTTCTCCTCCTGCACTAGGTCAGATGATTAAAACCGAGCTGATGGAAGCGATTCCAAGCTCTGGAAAAAGCCAAAACTTCAGCTCTCCATAGGAAAAAGTTATCTACTGGGATAGAAAAACAGGCAATCATGCCAGCATTTTCCAGGCCAAATTTCACTCACTTAAGTGTACCTCACACTCCTTCTTTGTTTGGGGGGTGGGATGGAGGGGTGTTCCTGTCAAGTCAGACCAGTTCCTCGGTTCCCACCAACACCATGGCAATAAAAGAAATAAAACAACCCCAAATCACAATTTCTCCTGTATCAGCAAAGGAGTCAATACTGGAAACAAAGGAGCTGTTTGAAAGCTTCACCAGCTGGGAGAGCTGGGGGTGCTCACCTGGAGAAGGGAAGGCTCCACAGAGAGCTCTGATCCTCTTCCAGTGCCTAAAGGGGCTCCAGGAGAGCTGGAGAGGGACTGGGGACAAGGGATGGAGGGACAGGACACAGGGAATGGCTTCCACTGACAGAGGGCAGGGATGGATGGGATATTGGGCAGGAATTGTTCCCTATGATGGAGGGTGGGGAGGGGCTGGGCTGGAATTCCCAGAGCAGCTGTGGCTGCCCCTGGATCAATGGCAGTGTCCAATGTCAGGTTGGACATTGGGGCTTGGAGCAGCCTGGGATAATGGGAGGTCTCCCTGCCCATGGTAGGGGGCTGGAATTAAATGATCCTTAGTGTCCCTCCCAACCCAAAGCTTTCAGGGGTTCTATGAAATAAATGCTTTGCACTTGTTGGTTAAAATGGTGGATGCCAGGCTGCAGGGGGAAAAGCCAAAGTAATCAATTCTAGACAGTACCACATACACAGGACAGAGTGAAATGCAGAAAATCATCCCCCTTCACAGAAGCAGATTCCAAAGTGATTGTGGGTTTAACGTTATCACAGAATCACAGAATGGTTTGGATTGGGAGGGGACCTTAAATCTCATCCCATTCCCAACCCCTGCCATGGGGTGTTCATTCCTGTGTCCCAAAAAAAACCAAAAACAAAACAAAAACAAAAAAAACCAACCAAACAAACAAACAAAAAAAAAAACCCTACTCAATTTCTCCAAAAAGAGGTCTGCATCTTCACTCAGGGTTGTTTCTATACCAAACTGCACAGCTCAAGTGCTTCACTTGCAGAAGATAAATGGGTTTTATTTGCTTTAACATCCCCACCCTGCTTTCTTCATGAGCTGGGCAGCTCCAAGTCCAAATTTAAAGTTATATACTTGAATTCTCTGGGCAAAATAATCACTTCACAGCCACTGGACTTAACATAGTTGCCAGCTCTAAGAGTCATCTAAATGTGGGCTGACTCCTGCACAGAGACAAGCAGGCAGGATGTTTTCCCAGAGAAAATACACCACAGTCACACACTGGGGTAGGGTTTGGGGGTTATTTTCTTTGTAAGGCATCACAGTTTATTTCAATAAGGTGCTGTTTGATTTTTAAAGCAATTCTGGTCCCACTGACACACTTAATACTCTCAGAGATCACCTTGCAGGCCACCCTTTGGTACAGGATTGTATCATCCCTATTTTAAGGCTCTCATTTAGCCAAGTTTACACATGAGATGAAGAACTTCATTACCTAATGGGCTGGATGTACTGTGGCTTCCCAAAATTAGAGCTCAGCTTCCTCCTTACACAGATTTTGAGCAGAGCCAGTCAGAGCTTTGACATAAATGAGAGCAAATATGTTCCTATCACCACTGCTTCGAGCTTGGCCATTCAATGGGAACAAGCCTGCCTGATTTTTCATAGACAAATAACTACAGGCACAGTCAATTACAAGGGAATAATGGAAATATTTGTCACAGGAATTCCCCATCCTTCCTCCCGCCGCGAGTACTTGCGCCAGCCGTGGGCAAATGTGCAACTACAGAAACGTGGGGACACGTCAATGTTCCACAGACACACCCAGAGATGCACACATTGTGCATCCATGTATAAATATATTCACTCCCAGGCACCTCCTCACCTCTGCCCTGGCACCAGCACAGAGGACTCACCAAGGCACAGGGGCGTTTGCTGTTAATCCAGCCTCAAACAGGGACACTTCTCACAAAGCCCAGCCCCTCTCTGTACTAAGAAGTCTGTAAATAACACCCCATTAACTTTTAATCCCATCTTCCCCAATCTGACATGCATTTTGTATTGAAATGAAAGTTATATAAGGTTGAATCGAGGTTGCTTTTTAATATTACATTAAGGCTATTTACCATGTGCAGCACTAATCCCCCTTTGAAAAAAGGAGCCTATTACCAATTCGGAAAGCTTACGTTGCCATAGCAATAGTCCAGAACTGGGAAATATTTATACCATGTCTCATGTTTTCACTCTGCAACAGCCATCTTCCAGACTGGACTGCCCACTGACCCTGCCTGGTGTTTCCTCCCTGTCCCAAGCAGGGCACAGCACCTGCTTGGTGCCTAATTCCAAAAAATGTGAACATGTCCAGGCCCACCTGCACTCCCTATTCCTGCAGTCCCAGCACGGCTCCCACGCTCTGTCTGCAGCTTGTGCTGATGGCAAATGTCCAGCAAGAACCTCCTGTGCCACTGCTCCCAAAATGTGTGACCTCCTGCTGGGGTCAATTCCACTGAGGCATTTCCTGTGTTCAGGGCAGGGAACCCACCTGAGGAAGGGTCTGGAGCCCCAGGAGCAGCTGAGGGAGCTGGGAAAGTTACGTAGCCTGGAGAAAAGGAGGTTCAGTGGGGCCCTTCTAGCTCTGCACAGGAGGGTGGAGAGCAAGGGACAGGACAATAGGAAACAGCCTCAAGCCGTGTCAGGGAAAGTTTAGACTGGAGATCAGGGAAAATATCTTCCCTGAAATGGTGGCCAGGCATTGGAACAGACTCCCCAGGGCAGTTGTGGAGCCACCATGCCTAGAATTGTTCCAAAGTTGTGGGGGATACAGCGCTTGGGGACTGTGGAGGTGCTGCTGGGTTGATGGTTGGAATGGATGATCCTGGAAGACTTTTCCCACCTCAACAATTCCACAATCCCCTCGTCCCTGCCCCCCTTACCTTGATGTGCTCGTGCAGCTGCGCCTCGTGCTGCCGGGAGAGCTGCTCGTGCTGCCGCTGGAACTCCGCGATCAGGATCTGCCTCTGGATCTGCTGCTTCTGCTTGAGGGCCAGCAGCTCCTGCTGCAGCTGCTGCTCGCGCAGCGTGGGCTCCGTCACCGGCATGGAGAACTGGTGGTCCAGCCGCAGGTCCATGGGCACCGAGCTCGGCGCCACTTGCAAGGGCAGCGCTGTGCTCACGTCAACTGTGGGGCAGAACACAAGAGCGGGGCTGAGTGCATTCCTAATCCTGCAAAGGATGGAGGCACCGTGCTCTGACCTGTGCTCATCAGCTGTGGGGCAGAACACAAGAGCAGGGCTGAGTGCATTCCTAATCCTGCAAAGGATGGAGGCACCGTGCTCTGACCTGTGCTCATCAGCTGTGGGGCAGAACACAAGAGCAGGGCTGAGTGCATTCCTAATCCTGCAAAGGATGGAGGCACCGTGCTCTGACCTGTGCTCATCAGCTGTGGGGCAGAACACAAGAGCGGGGCTGAGTGCATTCCTAATCCTGCAAAGGATGGAGGCACCGTGCTCTGACCTGTGCTCACATCAACTGTGGGGCAAAACACAAGAGCAGGGCTGAGTGCATTCCTAATCCTGCAAAGGATGGAGGCACCGTGCTCTGACCTGTGCTCATCAGCTGTGGGGCAGAACACAAGAGCGGGGCTGAGTGCATTCCTAATCCTGCAAAGGATGGAGGGACCATGGTCTGAATGAAGAGCAGCACCATGAAACTCACACCATTCCCTTAGGGGTAAGTTTTCCCACGAGGCACCATCTCCTACAAACCCATGTGCTTGCTGCAAGCAAAGAGCGTCACTTGTGACCCATCCGTGCCTTCCAAACACACACACACACACACACACACACAAAAACACACACACACACACACACACACACACACACACACACACACACACACACACACACACACACCTCTGCTCCACTCATCCAGCACCACTGGAAACAAGGAGGACAAAGAGTAATCCCAGACTTCACAGAAAGGATTAATCTTGACTTGTGATGAATGAACTCATAGATTGCCCTGGAACATGATGCTCTCCCTTTAAGAAACTCATGCAGAAAACCACAATGTATTGCATAATAAATCCCAAACTCGTTGGGCTTGGGAGGGACCTCAAAGCCCATCCAGTGCCACCCCTGCCATGGGCAGGGACACCTTCCACTGCCCAACCTGGCCTTGGACACTTCCAGGGATCCAGGAGCAGCCACAGCTTCTCTGGGCACTCTGTGCCAGGGCCTGCCTACCCTCATAGGGAAGGATTTCTTCCCAATATCCCATCCATCCCTGCCCTCTGGCAGTGGGAAGCCACAACTCCTTTGCAATAACTGAACTCAGTTTGTTTCTCCTAAAGAATAAAAAAAATTACTGCCATCCCATGAATGACTAAAAATCTTCTAAATTCCACCTGAGTGACAGTTCTGCCTTTCACAGGTATTCTGTATTTCCAACATTTGCTGCCTCTTTCTCTCTCTCTCTCTGGGGCAATCCCTCAATAACTCTGCTGAGAGCATTGAATGAACATCAGTTACAAAGGCTAATCTCTCAGAAACACTGAGCTTCAGCAAAACTGGAAAATAAAGGTGTTTTTTATTTCCTCCATATCCACTGTCAGTACATTAATCTTATCCATCCCAGGGAGAGAGTTTTCAATAGGGTTTTTCCCAAATACTCTTGTGGAGCAGAGGTCCAGGAGCATGTTCACCTCTCCCGGCACCCAGAGAGGAGAAGGAGACTTTCTTTTTCTGATGGAAACATTTTCAGCAAAAGGTCACATTACTGGAAGTGTTGCTATTTTTCAACCCACAAGCTCTTCCCTCCACTTCCCTATTGTTTTCCTTTCTGTGGCCTTTTCTCCGCACCCCTCTCTCCCCCGCAGGACCACAGCGAGGATTCCTTGCCCTGGATTGATTCTCGAGCCACAGGGGATTTTGGGGTGAGCAGCACACTCTGACCCACAGATAACCCCTCAAACTTACCTCAACACTGTGTTTGAATTCTCTGGGGAGAGCTCAGAGCCCCTTCCAGTGCCTAAAGGGGCTCCAGGAGAGCTGGAGAGGGACTGGGGACAAGGGATGGAGGGACAGGACACAGGGAATGGCTTCCACTGCCAGAGGGCAGGGATGGATGGGATATTGGGAATTAGGAATTGTTCCCTGTGAGGGTGGGCAGGCCCTGGCACAGGGTGCCCAGAGCAGCTGTGGCTGCCCCTGGATCCCTGGCAGTGTCCAAGGGCAGGTTGGACACTGGGGCTTGGAGCAGCCTGGGACAGTGGAAGGTGTTCCTGCCATGGCAGGGGTGGGATGAGATGGGCTTTGAGGTCCTTTCCAGCCCAAACCATTCTGTGATCCCATGTGTTCCCCTTGTCCTGGTCCCTCCATCCCTTGTCCCCAGTCCCTCTCCAGCTCTCCTGGAGCCCCTTCAGGCCCTGGCAGGGGCTCTGAGCTCTCCCTGGATCCTTCTCCTCTCCAGGGTGAACACCCCAACTCTCCCACACACGCAAAACTCAACCCAGTTTCAGGCAGAAGGAGCACCCTACCACTTGTGATTGTGCCTTGAGACCCACTCCTCCTACTTTACTCCCCAAAAAAGATCCTTAAGCTGCCATTCCCCACTGGAAAGCAGTCCTATGAAAACTTGTCAAATCCCCCATTTCCCACCCAAAGGGACTCATCACCCACAGCTGCAGGGATGAGGACCACAATTCCCATTCAGGGCTCTGGCCCAGGCTGCGTCATCCCTGACTCTTGACTATTTCAGGCTCCAAAAAACCCCTCTTTGCCCCGGGGGGAGCTGCTGACCCACAGAGCCCTGCTGAGCCCCAGCCAGCCCTCCCTGCTCCAAGGACACAGCCCCACAACAAAAACCTGCCTGTGTTCCAGGGGGTGCTTGATGGGACACTCAAAAATCGCTTTTTTAGGTCCTGCCTCGAGAACACACGAGCACAATTGGCGTCGTGATGTGAGCCAAGGCACAAAGACCACATTCAGGGCTGGCATGAGAAATGCCAAAGCCATGAATTAGGAGACAAGATCCTGATTATGAATAATAAACTATCTCACGGTCTCTCCCTGCTTTTTTTTTCTTCTCTGTAGGAACAGAAAAAATTAATTTTTAAATTTTTTTTCTCCCCCACCCTTGGCATATAGGGAATTATTTTCTCCCCGTGATCAAGTTAGCCTGATTTTGATTCTATGGTCATGTTAGGATGATTTTTATACTAAGTTAGAACCACTCTGCTGGTGTTTCCCTTCCCAAATAAATAAAACATGGCTGTACATCAAAGCCTGCTTGCATGCTGCACATTAATTAAGACCTAAAGCACTTTAGTGCCCCTTGGTTGCTGATGGAGATTGGAAATTTGACATCTCACAGCTCGTCTGTAACCTGCTGAGAGGAATAACCCAAAACAAGGGAAATGAAGTGACAATCTCTGACCTGAAGGCAAAGTACACCTCCCACAAAAAGTGTTTAATCATGGAATCACAGGATGGATTGGCTTGGGGGGGGGCATTAAAGCCCATCCCATCCCACCCCTGCCATGGCAGGGACACCTCCCACTGTCCCAGGCTGCTCCAAGCCCCAGTGTCCAGCCTGGCCTGGGGCACTGCCAGGGATCCAGGGGCAGCCACAGCTGCTCTGGGCACCCTGTGCCAGGGCCTGCCCACCCTGACAGGGAACAATTCCTGCCCAATATCCCATCCATCCCTGCCCTCTGGCAGTGGAAGCCATTCCCTGTGTCCTGTCCCTCCATGCCTTGTCCCCAGTCCCTCTCCAGCTCTCCTGGAGCCCCTTTAGGCTCTGGAAGGGCTCTGAGCTCTCCCTGGAGCCTTCTCCTCTCCAGGTGAGCACCCCCAGCTCTCCCAGCCTGGCTCCACTGGAAAAATTAAAAACATTTAACACGAAGTCTGTAGATAAGACATTATCAGGGAAGTTTCTATGTGTAGATTTTCCCCTGCTCCAACATGGAAAATATCTTCTCCATCAGTCTCAAGTGCTTTGAAAGGAATTAGGGGAAGGTGACACTATACCTGTGAATACATTTTTCAATAAAACTAACAGTAATAATTGAATTTTCTTCCCCTTCTCTGATACAGCATTTTCATGCTGGTCTTTAAATAATGAAAATACAGGTTTGAGTCCTGAAAACACACTAAAATGTTAAATCAAAAATTCAATATGAGAGGCACCAAATGAGTGTTTAAATTCAAACCTTGTTTCAGCATTATCTTTACTTAAGGTTAATTTAAAAAATATTCACAGAATCCCAGAACCACAGAAGGGTTTTTTTGGAAGGGATCTTAAAGACCATCACATCCCAGCCCTCTGCCATGGGCAGGGACACTTTCCACTAGGCATCAAATTGGAGTTTTTTTATATCAAATGCTGTTGCCAAAATTACTCTTTCCTTTTTTTCCCCCTTTATTTTCTTTTTTTTTTTTTTTTAATTTAAATTTAAGCAGCACAGAAAACTGCCTCTCACATTTGAAATCCAACATCACCTTCAAAGGGAAAGTGCAGGCAGTGCTTTCCCTGAGCTTTCCCTCCTGCTGGCACAGAGCGAGTACCGCTGAACACAAACAGCTCCTTCCCAGCTCCTCTTTCTTCAACAATTCCCTTTGGAGAAGGGAAAAAAATCCCATCAACCACCCCAAATCTGCTGCAAAACCCTGGGGATGAGAGTCTGGTCAAGGCTGGAGGAAGAAAGCAGCTCCCACTGCAGGACTCATCCCACCTGCCCATGACACAGCGAACCTGAGAGGTTCCCAAAATTCCAAGACAAAGACATTCCAGCCTCTTCCAGTGACTTTCCAATGCCTGGTGCCCTCTCAAATCACTGGCCACCAGGAATGAGATGTTCCTGGGGCCAGCTGTGGCTGATCCTCTCCAGCAGGGATTTCCAGAGCCCATGAACTCAGCTTCTCCCCTTCTCCCATCCTTTCTGGGCCGGGGCTTTATTCCCAGCTAATGAGTTTGCTTTTTAATTACTGCTGTGCCAGCCGTGCCCTCGGGCCAGACTCTGCCAAGAGCATCACGTCAGCCTTTGGGCACTCACAAAAAGCAAACACAAAGCCAGAGGATGTGCTCAGTATCCCAAACTGCTGGCTGCTGCTGTTGGATCATCCTGAACCCCTCAGCGGGATGCTGAGGAAGTGTGTGCGTGGATCTCCCCCTCTCAGCAGTACTTCCAGCTCTTTCATCCCCAGGGAAAAGCAAAAAAATCGTGTGTCTATTCCCTGACTTTACTCCTCAGGGCTGTCCTCGGTGTCCAGCAACAGTTTGGGACTTTTAAATAATTCCCTGTGTTTTGAAAGACATTTGAACACCAAGCTGCTGCTGGCAGGAATGCCTGGGGCATGTGGGGAGCGGGACACTGGCTCTGAATCCTTGGAACACCATTCCTATAACCCATCACCCCAATTTTCCTTCACAATCAGCCTGGAAAGGGAGGTGAGCAGCTACTGCTGACTCTGAGCACAGCCAGGGGAGCACTTGAGGTGGTTTATTCTGGCAGGAAGATGTGTGTCAGTCGAGCATCACTGGATTATTGTGAATTAAATCCAACCCCCTCCCAGCAGTGGCTGGAGCACCAGGATCCCCTCCGCCACCCAGGGATCCTTTTCCAGTGGGGCTCCCACTCCCCAAACTGCCAAAACTCCCTGAAACACTGTGAGATGGTGAGATCAGAGCTATAAATAGCACTGAGCTACTGCAGTATCTGACTGCAGTGCTGGGATAAGTGCAGCGGGTTTTGAGGGGAAGTGGAGTGAAGCCACAGCACAACACCCTCGGAGCTGGTTCCATCTCCATCATGGTGCATGTCCCACACAGAAGGAAAAATTAATAGCAGAGGGGGGAAACAACACAGCTTCACTTAATCCTGAATTTTTATTCTCTAGAAAAGATTGTGCCTAACCAGACTAAAGGAACCCCAAACTTGTCCAAGAGCGGGTGGTGGGAGGAGGTGACAGCAGGGCAGCTCCCAGGAGACATCCCGAGCATCAGGTGGGGGCAGGATGAAGGCACAGTCCTGCTCCTCCATGGATCCACACCAAACTAAAGAACTATCACAGATTTATGGATTGGCCTGGGTTGGAGGGAGCCTTAAAGATCATCTGGTTCCAAACCCCTCCTGGCTGGGACAGCAGGAGCAAACAGTTACTTCTGTTTCACTCAATTCTGTTATCCCATTCCCAAGGACCCAGAGACCCCAGTGAGGGCACTTTGGGCTGGAATTAGCCACCAAGCTCAAGCATCACAGCCCAGCCAGAGCCCAAGGCAGGTCAGCACCCTGCAGTCCCCGGGAATGTTGGGATAGCCCAGGTGGGTGGCTGCAAAGGCAGCCTGGATCCTGTCTGGGAGCACAAACCAGGAGTAAACAGCAGCCGAGGTTTCCTACGAGCTCCACGCATGCTGCAGCTTGGCGAGGGCTGGAGTCACTCCCTGCTTGGGAAACATTTCCTGCTCTGTGAATGGGAAGAGAAATTAATCATCCCATCAGCCATGGAAACACGTTGTGAGGCACCACTCGGCAGGCAACAGATGGAGCTTTAAATGTCACTCACTCATTCATCGCAAGGAAACTTCTCCCTGATTACTACCAAGACTTGCAGACATAATAAGGGCACAGCGATCCTGGATTTCTACACATCCAGCTTTCCTGAGCCTAATTCCTCCCCTGAACAGACCTCACTAGCATTTATTAGAAACCTACACAGAAATTGTGTTCATCGAGATAAGGAAGCCAAAACTTGAAGAGCAGGCCACTTATCCTGTTGTCTCCATCTTAGATTTAAAGCATTAAAAAAATGTCTCTTCACTGGAAGAAAAAGAAAACCCACCAAGCTGTGTCCACAACAGACATAAAACAACGTTTTCCAGTGTTTGCAAGGAATCTCAGAATGGTTTGGGCTGGAAGGGATCTCGTTCCAGCCCCTCTCGCCTCAGAGCAAGACATCAGAGTTTGGAAATTACAAGCTCCCATGGATAAATATCCAGGGGTATTTCCTTAATGAGAATATGGAGAGCTCAAGGCCAGCATCAAACCCTTGATGGCACAGGCATCTCCAACAGAGATGTCTCCAACAGATGAGCCTGTGCAGGACAGAGCAGCTCCAAAGAAAGACACTCTGGTTTCTCCACCTCCTTTTCAACCATTATCCCACTTTATCTCCTTGCTGGTTTCATCAGTGACATCTCTAACAAATGAGTGTCTCGGATGGAGCCAGAGCTTTTTGTGAAATTAAAGATAATGGAATTAAAGGAGTTGGCTTGGACTATTCCTCATTTCAAACTTCACACAATTGTGGGAAAGCTTTCCTTGCACAGTTTCCTTGCATGGAGTGGATAAGCAAAACTCATTTAAGCTTCCACTGAAAAAAACCAACAAAAATAAATGCACAGCTCTTCTTAAAAGGCTCAGGAAGCTGTGGCTGCCCCTGGATCCCTGGAAGAGTCCAAGGCCAGGCTGGACAGGGCTTGGAGCAGCCTGGGACAGTGGAAGGTGTCCCTGCCCATGGCAGGGGGTGGGACTGGATGATGGTTAAAGTTCCTTCCAACCCAAAACATTCCAGGATTCTGTGATTCCTGGGAATGTGATTTCACCTGGCTCTTTCCTTCAGGTATTACCCAGCACTCGAACATCTTTGATCCATCTCTCTTGCTTTCAGAACAGGAAACTCCTCCCCTCAACAGATCCCCAGGACCAAATGCAGAGTTGAAGGAAGTTCAGCTGCACTTCTGTAGAGCCAAACCCATGTGGATTTCTCACATGCTTCTCTCTAATCTCACTCTGAGCTTCCTTCAATGGAAAATGACACTTTGGAGAAGAGAATTAAACATGGAAGAGATGGAGCAGGAGCCAGAAAGTCTCATCCTGAGACTACGCATGAAAAACCTCCCATGAGAAAAAAATAATTCACCTGGTTGGGTCAGCACAGGGGAGATGAAGGATTCCCAGTGAAGGTGGGGTTAGACAAATACCTGGAATTCTCACTGCTCTTCTGCAGCTTTTCCTGGAGTCTCCCAAGGGGTGAGCTCTCCAATGGCAGGAATAAAGCCAGCTGATGAGCCAGTGGCATAGCATGGTTTGGGATCTAAAGCCCATCCTATTCCACCTTGCCATGGGCAGGGAGACCTTCCACTGTCCCAGGCTGCTCCAAGCCCCAGTGTCCAACCTGGCCTTGGATCCAGGGGCAGCCACAGCTGCTCTGGGCACCCTGTGCCAGGGCCTGCCCACCCTCCCAGGGAACAATTCCTGCCCAATAACCCATCCATCCCTCCCCTCCCTCAGCTTTAGACCACCACCCTATGCCAAAAGAGAAGGTGAAATAAAATTCTGAGGAATTTCCTGTCCTACTGTACTTCCAACAGCAACTAAATGGTAATTACTAGCAGGAGAGTAAGCTCACTTCTGTCACCAGCCAAGGGACTCCCAGCTGTCCCACAAGCCCCAAAAGGTGCAATGCCATCTCCTCCACCATGACAGAAATAAAGCAGCCAAAGGAGCAGCTGAACAGCAAATTGTAACAGGAATGCTATTCCACAGCTCTCAGAAACTCATAGATTGCTCTAAGGCTGCAGTTTTGAGTAGAAATCCAGACCATGGTGGAAGAGAAGCTAATCTAAATGGGCAACTAGCCCACAGCTTCCTGTAGCCTCCTCTGGAAGGGCTGTACTTCTAAATAATGAATATGCTCAGATATCAGCTGCCTTAAGACCAGGATGCTACCTTTCATCCATTCAATACAATGAAGGTGCACATTAAAATAAAAAAGTATTTTAAGAGAGTGTCAAACACAGTTTCCTAGAGAAATTCAAGTACCCTCAACCCTTTCAAACCCCTGGACAGCACAGAGAAATGGCACTAAAGCACCTTTTTATTCTGGCTAAACAGGCAGGGGCTGCCTTTCCTGGATGCACACACCAAAACACACACCTGAGCTAAGATTTCTCTTATAAAACAGGCATTTCCCATTTTTTTCCCCCCAGGACCCACCAGATGAAATGAACACATTAAAACCCAAATCCTAAGGGATGAGGGCAGATGTTCCCTGCACTCCCATGCCAGCAGCGATCCGTGCACGACAAGGATTCCCCACATCACGGATGGCTCTCCTCTAAGCGAGCTTTCTCTTGGCATTTATGCCCTAACCACTGACACCAGGTGGCCTTTTAGACAGGGCACAAAAACTCAGCGCTGCTTCTGCTGAAAAGCTGCCCAGCCTGTGGCATTTTCCTTCAGCACAACCAGCCAGGTGCTGCTCCTCAGACAGAGCCAGAGCCACGCAGGGATCAGCTTGAAGGTGAGTTTTAACCCAACAACACAACAGGTTAAATCCAGGTGTGGTTGCAAAGAGTTCCAGGTATTTCTCACAAGGAATCTCACTGGGATTCTCCATCTCTACCCGCTCTGGCAAGAGCCCACCTGTAGAGCTGCCTGCAGCTCTGGAACCCCCAGCAAAAGAAGAATGTGAAGCTGCTGGAACAAGTCCAGAGGGTGCCAAGGGCTGATACCCCTCTGCTCTGGAGCCAGGCTGGAAGAGCTGGGCATGTTCATCTGGAGAGGAGAAGGCTCCAGGGAGAGCTCAGTGCCCCTGGCAGGGCCTAAAGGGGCTCCAGGAGAGCTGAGAGGGACTGGGGACAAGGGACGGAGGGACAGGACACAGGGAATGGCTTCCACTGCCAGAGGGCAGGGATGGATGGGACATGGGGCAGGAATTGTTCCCTGTGAGGGTGGGCAGGCCCTGGCACAGGGTGCCCAGAGCAGCTGTGGCTGCCCCTGGATCCCTGGCAGTGCCCAAGTCCAGGTTGGACACTGGGGCTTGGAGCAGCCTGGGACAGTGGGAGGTGTCCCTGCCCATGGCAGGGGTGGCACTGGATGGGCTTTAAGGTCCCTTCCAACTCAAACCATTCTGGGATTCTCTGAATGCTGTTTTTCAACCCATTTTAAATTTCCCTTCCTAAGGAACAAACACCTCTTATGAATGAACAAAGAGAACAGCTTAATTTTGTCCTAGAAGATTCTAGACTTAAAACTCCCATTTCTTTTATTAAAAGCTCTGAGCTGGGTGGTCGCCTGCTGAGCATGGCAAGCAGCTTCCCAAACCACAGTACACCCACACCACATCTACTACAACCCCAGCAAGAGGGGAGCAAGTCTCTCAGAAATCCTAATAAATCCTGGAGTATCTTGCTTAAAAATGCCACTTCAGCTGCAAAATTGGACCTAATACAGGGTTTAGGGATTCTGGTAGATGAAATGGTAGCTGCCTCTTTCAGTGGGAGGCTACAACTCTGCTCCAGCTATGTTCAGACACCAAACTTCCCTGCCAAAGAGTCGCCTGCAGCCTGATCCTTCCACAAAAAGAAACAGGATGCTGTGAGGAGCCCGAAGGTGAGAGACATAAAATATCTATCTAAGGATGGAGCTCCTATATGTACCCAAAATAACAGTGACTCACTTTCCAGAGCACTGGGAAAAGATAAAAGACACGGGGAAAGAGCTGAAGAGGGTTCAGAGATTCGGCCAAGAGAGGCTTAGGAGGACACCACAGACAAAAGGCACTTGGAAATTTGGGAGAAAGAGATTAAAAGGGCATCCAGGCAGCAGCTGAAAAACAGCTGCAGAAGGCAAGCTGAAGAGGAAGGCTTTTAAGAGCAAGTCTAAGGAGGTTAGATCTGATTCAGTGGTATCTGAAGGCAAGCAGAGATGGCAGTGGCTTATCTGCTGCCTTCCTGAAGCACTACACACCCTGGGTATTAGCAATAAATTATGGAAATGGGATATTCAGGTTCACTTCAACATTCCTGGCCAAAGAATACAGATAATCACTACCAAAATCTTCTTTTGGTAAAACTCCTCCTTGATACCAATACACAGCTAATCTCTTCACTGAGAAAACCACATCTTACATTAACTGTATTTGATTTTCAGGTCATTTCAGTGAAGCTTGCAGGGTCATCCCTCAAGTTTAGGAGCCCATTCCTCCAAAAGAAACTAATCATCCTTCCAGGGAAAGCCAAACCAGAACAGAAGAGTGTGAGTGAAAACACTGCCCAGAGCAGCTGTGGCTGCCCCATCCCTGGCAGTGTCAAGGTTGGATGGGGCTTGTCCCATGGGCAGGGGGCACCTTGCACTAGCCCAGCTTGCTGTACCTATTTTCTACGTGAATCCCAGCCTGTGCATCTCCCAACATTCCAGAGCCCACGGGATGTGATGCCTACGAAAGCCCCTCCGCTCTCGCAGCCGATCAGCCCAAGGAGCCAGCGCAGGGAACAGCATTTCCAAAATGCCATTATTACCATTTTTTTGCATATAGAAAGGTCTGCAAAGAGCTGGATTCCTGCGCATGCCTGTGTCAGCCCACCCCTCCTAAGGAGGGAGATAACCAGCCAAACTCCGAGCGTCAGTGTTTCCATCCCGAAATAAAGCTGCCTGAAATCACAGCAGCCTAATCCTCCCGTGGTTCTGCCTGTTTTCATCTCTATGTTTCCACTTCACAGCCCATTTACCTCAAGTTTGCTTCGCTCAGGGCAGCTCGGGGCCTTGAACTGCTTTGGCCAGAACTGTGAGACTTGCTTATTTGTGAAATCTGCAGCGTGTTGGCTGTTTGAGATTTTGTGGCATGGGAGTTGGGTAAAGCTAAATAATACAAAGGAACTTCTTGTAAAAAGACTAGATGTGGCACTTGGAGCCATGGTATAGTGGAGGTGTTAGGGCATGGGCTGGATCATGAAGGTCTCTTCCAACCTGGTGATTCTGTAAACTGTTGCATCCCCTTCTGAAAACTTCTGTAAACAGCTCCTGGCCAAGGATCCCAAGCCCTGGAGGTTTCATAAGGACTTCACAGTCCATGCACAAGGTGCTCAGGATCCAGAAGTGATGCCTGAAAAATGAGGGAGCTGTCAAATCTGCAGGAGCTGGACCCTGAAGGGCGAGAGTGTGGCCAGGGCAAGGAATGGAGCTGGGAAGGGGCTGGAGAATCCCTGAGGGAGCTGGGAAAGGTGCTCAACCTGGAGAAAAGGAGGCTCAGGGGAAATTTCTGGCTCTGCACAACTCCCTGACAGGAAGGGACAGCCGGGGGATCGGGCTCTGCTCCAGTGAACAGGGACAGGAGTAGAGGGAATGGCCTCAGGCTGGGCAGGGGGGGGAAATCAGGAGAACTTTCTTCCCTGAAACAGTGGTCAGGCCTTGGAATGGGCTGCCCAGGGCAGTGGAGGAGCCATCACCCCTGAAAGTGTTCAAAAGCCATGTGGATGTGGCACCTGGGGACACGGTTTAGTGGTGGCAGTGCTGGGGGAACAGTCGGACTCAGGAGGTCTTCTCCTGTTTTAGTGGTTCCATGATTCTGTCCTATGTGAGGATGAATCCAGGAGGGACTAATAGAAAGGAAGTTGGGCCAATTTTCAGAGGAAAATAACACAAACTGTCCAGAGCAGTGCTGTTGGCCAAAGACCCTGAGATATTCACATCAGCAGAGGCAATTTTAGATAATAACTTGATTTACAGATCCAACAGAACCAGACAAACCTGAGCAAACCAAGTCCCAAGGAGGAAGAAACAAGAGGCTGAAGCACAATCAAACAGTCAGTTTGATCACCAGCATGTTTATAGAGGATAAAAAATTCACTCCTGACCTTACCCAAACTTTGACTTCCCCCTACGATCATCACTCTGTCAGAAACACCATCTCAGTATTTTTAGGTGACAGTACATTTGTTTGTACTGTACATTTCTGGTGAGAAAACTTGCTGTGTTTTGTAGGTCACTTGGTTTTACCATCTGCCTTGATTTCTGCTCAAGGAAAGTGTTGTTTCTGAAATCCTCGCTGCCACACACAAACTGGGAGATGATGGAACCAGCAGAAACTTGGTTTTGTCATCCCAGTGGAAATACAGAATACTCCTGGATAATGAGAAAAGACCTCAGCAAAAGCTTGGGCATGGTCAGTGGGGAGCCATTCCCCTTTGTCCTGTCACTCAGTGTCCTTGTACAAAGTCCCTCTCCAGCTCTCCTGCAGGCCCAAAAGTCTGGCAATATTCTACAATGACCTTAATAAAAAAATTAAAAAGATATGAAGCTTATTAATAAATGAAATCTGAGGTGGGAGAGATCCTTCATTGCAAGGCCTCTCCTCCCACTGCCAGCCCATCTCAGATGCCTGAAGGAGCTTTACTGACAGCCACAAAATAAAGCACCATGACAACTAGCTGATCCTTGGGAAAGCAAACACAGAATTATTCCGTCAGGTCTTGGAATTCTGTAGCGGATTTGTCCTTGTTTTGACCATAATCTCACAAGTGATGCCAGCAGCAAACCCATCTGGTGTGTGTAAGACTAAATATCTGCTGCTCGTGGAGATCAGCGTCTCAAAACTAGCACTTGTACCGAGATCTAGTTTGCAGTGGCTTAAAGAACAAACAAGTTCAGCTTCCTCTAAAATGCTGCACTCCTTCAGGCTGCTTTGCCCAGGGAGTCTGAATCTGTTGACAGGTAAAGGAGAACCTGGAGTGATGAGCTGCAAAGAATCATGGAGTGGTTTGGGTTGGAAAGGAAACCTGTCCTCAATACCTGCCATACCCACCCAGAGATGCACAGCTCAAGATTTTGGATGCAAAGCAGCATTTGGGCAGAAACCAGCAGCTAATATTTAATTCCAAGGTGTAAATAGCACTTTGCATTATGTAACAGCTCCTGAGAAACTGAAATTCTCACCCTGTGCAAGAACTTCTTTTGTGGGATAAAGAGTAAAGCACATTCTAAACTGCACAATAACTTAATATCCACCATGCTCCAGGACTGTCTGAAACCCCTGCTAAAGCTGCTTTGAAAGGACTAGAATTTGTCTTCATATTATGGTGACTTTTAAATCACCTGTAATTCTCATCTGTCTGTCACCTCACGCAGCTCACTTAAAAAGTAATTTTTCTCTTGTGGAACAGAGCTATGGTGCAGTTCCTGCACCAGCATCCTGACCAGCAGCAGGCACTTTGTCAGAACACATAGCCCAATCTCTGCACTGAAGCAAAAATTATTTAAAAATAATAATACTAAAGAAATAATAACATTTAAAAACAGAGCAACAAGGAAAAGTATACACTGCTAAGCCTGGGAGAAACAGTGCAAAAAACCCTTCTGCTTGGCAAAAGCCCATGAATATTTGAGTATATGAGTATTTACAAGCTGCAGGAACTTGGTGGGGTTGGGTGATGTACAGAGACAAGTTGCCAAGTAACTGCATTTTCTACTTCTCTGCTGCAATGAGCCCTTTCCAACTCAGCAAACAGCAGCACAACTCCAAAGCTCCCCCTCTATGGTGAGGAACACAATTTCTGCTGACACTGAAGAGAACACAGAGACTATCCAACAAATATGGGGGTTTTGGGATCTGAGTAAACCCCACATTATTGACCCTGACAGTGTACAGCTGGCACCTGTGAGCAATATTTTGGAAAGGGAGGAGGGAATGACTGAAATGCCCTTCAGAGTGGATTATTTTACTTCTATTTACGTATTTTTTTAGTAACAGCCTTTCCTTCTGCCTTTTCCCCAGTGTTATCTCCTAACCCAACAGGCTTTGAACTCCTGAGGCTTTAGAGACTTTGTCTTAGGCACAGCCAGGGCTGGGGGAGAGGGATCTGAGTTTTGCTGAGCACTAATTCAAGACATGATAAATCCCTGAGACAGGGATAATACAGGCATAATACAAATATATACACATATATATACATACATAAGTATATACAAATCCCTGTATCGGGGATTTACATGAAACGTGAATGGAATTTTATTTTTTCCATCTATAAAAATGTTTGGGATGGAATTCCCAGAGAAACTGGCTGCTCCTGGATCCCTGGCAGTGTCCAAGGCCAGGGTGGACAGGGCTTGGAGCAGCCTGGGACAGTGGAAGGTCTCCCTGCCATGGCAGAGGTGGGATGGGATGAGCTTTGAGATCCCTCCCAACCCAAACCATTGTGGGATTCTGTGTGTTCCTGGGATTCTGTGGGATTATTCTGAGTGTTTGGAGGTATCCAGTCCATGTGCTGCTGGACCCCAGAGCTCAGCCAGCCACATCTGTGAGGGGAACCTGGCTGAGTGCTGCAGCACACCATTGTGTGAAGGGAATTCCTGCCACTCTCTGAGCTGAGTTTTACCTGAAAACCTCAGCTCAGCTCAGCAAAACCTCTCTGATCCACCCTGGGCTGAGGCCTAAAGCCACCCCAAGAAAGGTCCCATCTGAGTGACAGGCACAGCAGTTCCTAGCATTGCTGGGGAGGCAGGAGTTGGCTGTGCTCACCTTCCCTTCTCAGTGTGTCACAAACACCTTCCCAAACCTGCTGCTGAGCCCCCCAGCTCGTCTCAGCCCCTGGTGCCAGCAGAAAATGAGCAGGAAATCCCACTGCTTGTCAGAGGAGGGGTTCAGAAATGGAGGGACAAAACCCCACCTGTGCCTGGCCAGAACCATCAGAGTCCCAGTCCTCATTCCCTGGGCAAACATCTCCAACTCTGCCCAATTAATATTGTTAAAAACACACTATTGCAACCACTTCACCTGTTTTTTTAAACAAAAATTTAAAAAAAACTGTAGTAATTTACTTAATCTGAGGAATGATTCGCACACAGGTGGCAGGTGACTCAGTGAAAATAAAAAGTCTCCCATATGTCACTCAAGCAGGGCAACTCAGGATCTTCAAGAGCTTCATTAGTATCATTACAGTGTGACTGTCTACCAGCAGGATTATAAATGGATCCAAAAAGGCAAGTTTGGCCTAAATTTCACTGTTTGGTCATTCAGTACAACTTGGAGAAGTCTGGTAGTAGCTTGGGAGTTCCTCTCTCCAATGGAAAAGAGGCATCTCATCAGAACCTTTTTTTTAAAATTCAATGTACACAATTCACTGGCAAGAACTGCCAGAGCTCTAAAAAGTACCTAGGAAAAGTATCATCAAAACATGCAGTACAGTTATTCTGCATATTACAACTGCAGTTCCGAATCAGTGATTCCAAAGCCTTTCATTAGATCATACAAAACTTCAGGCCAGCTCATAATGAAATCTCTAATCAAATATGAATGAATCATCTGATATGACACAATTCCTTGAATGAGAAACAGATGGAAAAGTAGTGATGATTAAGTGGTTTAGATCACAAGATATCAGTTAAGCCAAAGGAGGAGATAGTTAATCACAAAATTACGGAATTGTCTGGGTTTGAAGGAACCTTAAAGCCCATCCTGTTCCACCCCCTGCCATGGGCAGGGACACCTTCCCCTATGCCAGGCTGCTCCAAGCCCTGTCCAACCTGGCCTGGAACACTTCCAGGATGGGGAATCCACAGCTTCCCTGGGCAATAAGGAGAGGTCTCTTTAATGAACCATCAGCAATCCCCAGGGAAGCATCTGGACACTGCTGCTGTATTTCAGGCATCACCGCACAAAACATTCACCTGATATTCCCTCCACTGCCCAAAGACAAAGCAGAGCCAAATATAGCCCTGAAAATCAATATACACTGGGGAAGAGCCTCCAGGATCTTGATAAATGTGTGTCATACTAGAGGAGGAGTTCCTAAAATCCTGGGAACGCAGGTGGCTGTTCTTTCCCCTTCAGCAATAAACTACCCCCAGTTAATTCTGGCAGGAAGAGCCCTGGGGAGCTCTGCAGTGCAGGGCACAGCCATGCAAAGGGCAGGCAGACAAAGGGAAGACAGCCCCTGGAAATAGGGGCTCCATCCTCATCCTCCAGCAGTGCTCACATCCATCTCTCCATGGCAAAGAGGAATCCAGTACAGGGTGTGCTGGACCACCACAGCCCCAGCATGAGCATTACCTCCAAAGAGTGAAGGGACTGAGAGTTAAATAAAAGCAAAGCAACAAAGACTTCACCCCACTACCTCTTGGAGGTGGCAGACCCAGGTAAAACAGCCAGGCTGCAAACACACACATCTGAGGCACACAGGATTTTTCCCCAAGGAGGACCTCAATCCATGATCCATTTCCATGAAACATTTATCACTTTGCATTCACCACACAGTACTGTTATTTTTAGCAAAGCCAGAGGAACAAATTCCTGAATTACCATTCAAGGGAGCCTTCCCAGGCCTGCTTGCATCCTGCCATTGCCTCCTTCCCTAAGTTGTCTTCACCAAGTTTTAGCATTCAAAGGCTCTTCCCTTCATCACCTGCTTTTCTATAAATGAAAAGCACAAAGCAACCTTTCCTGTGGTAGAGAATCAGTGAGAATTCTTATTTGTGAAAATAACACTCGGCGAAGAGTCAGAACTAAGAGAATCCAGTGAATTCTGGAGCTGATCAGTGTGAATTAATGAACTAAGCAAAGTGAGGGAAGAAGAAAGAAAACCAGCAAGTTGGGGCTTGCAGCAGAGCAAACTTTCCTGCCTTTCATCCAGGAAACCAGTGCTGCATTCAAGAGCTTCACATTTAAGTGCTGCTTTCAGCTGTTAAAAGAGGGATAATCATTAATAATTCATGCCAGCTCCTCCAATTGATAACCATTTCCTCATGGGTAAGAAAGGAGACAGATAAATCATGACAGATAAATACGTTTTCTGAAACAAAAGACAACAAAGCAGAGTTGAGGAGCTGTGGGCTCCTGCTCTTCCAACCCACAGGGACCAGGATATTCACATGATATTTACATTCTGGGCTCCAGCATCACATCAGTTCAGGACTGCCCACCCCTGGAAGTGTCCAAGGCCAGGTTGGACAGGGTTTGGAGCAACCTGGGATAGTGGAAGGTATCCCTGCCCATGGGACAAGATGGGTTTTAAAGTCCTTTCCAACCCAAACCAGTCTGTGATTCTCTGATTCCCAGCTTGGCTAGAGGAGTGGTTTAATTCCACCTGGAACATGGATGCTGAAGTTGAGACAGAGGTGGCCAAAAAGCTCATTCCTCTTCCATACATCCCTGCACATGCACAAAGCACTGAAGCTGAGTTAGAAGGACATTAAATTATCCCATGACCAACAAAATGTGAGTTTGGGGACAGCAAAGGTTCCAGAAAAGAGGTTCTGAAGCTTGAACTTCCCTGCTCCTCTGCAGGGAGCTGCCCAGAACCTCTAGATGTGGCAGTTCCATCCCCTCTCCTGCATAAATAACCCCAAATTTACTGACTGCAAAGGGCTTTTCATAGAAGCACAGCAGTTCAGCAAACCCTCTGTGGAAATGGGGGAGCTGGCTGAAGGGCTGTGCAGGGCTTTCCTTGCTGAGGAATGGCTCTGGGGCTGGGCTCCAGGAGTGCCTCCTGCAGGTGAAACACTCCTTTTATTGTCACTGCATGGGCTATGGTCTGTCCATTTAGCTCAGGGCTGGAAATGAAAAACAAATATTAATAAATCATAAGTACTGCAGGAAATACAACCTTGAGCTGATTTTAACTCTCAAGGCTTTAAGCTGCAGTTTCTCTGCTACCTTGGAATCATGGAATGGTTTGGGTGGGAAGGGACTCAAAGCCCATCCACTGCCATGGGCAAGGACACCTTCCACTAGCCCAGGTGGCTCCAAGCCTGGCCTTGGACACTTCCAGGGATCCAGGGGCAGCCACAGCTTCTCTGATAATCTTATCTTACACCAGAGCATCTAAATGGTGGCAAAACTCACACCAAGGCTGACAAAAAGAGCTGCAGCTTTTCAACAACCTAACAAGAGGACACGATTGAATCAGCTCAGTGTATGGTTGTGACATCAAAATGACTTTTCCCATAATTCACTTTGATGGAAATTTGGGGGGTTTGGATGGGTTTCTACCTCATCCTGGGCTTCAGGTACATATCCATATTATATATCAGGGTCTTTTTAATGCTAAAGGAAAGCTATTCTGAAGGGTAACTACTTCTGGGGCATGACAAAACCTCATGCTGTTCCCTAACAGACTGGGATTAATCTCTAAGGGACAGTGTTAGTCCAGAGGCTTGTACAAACCATTTATTCCTACATACATCAACATCATTTTTTTTTTTGCAAATGACTGTGGAAGTGAGGGTGGATAATTAGATCTAGGAAGCAGAAGAAGCAGCAGGGAGCTGAAATCTCCCACTTCATCCTCGTATTGGAAGGGACCTCATCCCTTTCCAGCCCCCTTCCACAGGCAGGGACACTATGCACTGTCCCAGGCTGCTCCAAGTCCCAGCGTCCAACCTGGCCTTGGACACTTCCAGGGATCCAGGGGTAGCCACAGCTTCTCTGGGAAACCTCTACCAGGGCCTCCCCAGCATCTGATTATTACTATTATTTAAAAAAAAAAAAAAAAAAAAAAAGGAAGCAAGGTTGCTCAATGAAGCTAATTTATTCCTTTTCCTCCCCCGGGCCAAAGGCACAGCGATCCCGGGAGCCCGAGGCTGAGCAGGCAGAGTTATCAAACTGATGATTACTGTACACCTGAGCAGGATGTGGGCTAGGGGGGCTTTGTCTTGTTGTACTTCTGCAAGCACCTCAGAAACTCAGAACTGTCAATTATGGGTGATACATCTTTGAAAAGAGAAAATGTTTCCCTTCCTCCAATTAATCCTTAATTTATACAGAAAAGAAGACAGAAATAATTTTCATTGCTGATGACTGAACTCAGTTCTATTCAACCAAATTCACTCCTAAAAACCACTTCATTAAATTGCTGTAAATATTTCTTGGTATGGAGTTGAAATGCTCTGCAGGACAGAGATTTTTAGACTTTCTCACCATTTAACATCAGAGAAAAAAGGTTAAACCTCTCCTTCACTTGGTTCGTGGTGAAGAGAAAAACATTTTGGTTTCCTACAAGCACACCGCAGTGATTTTATCTGAAATAGAAATTTTATCTGAATAGAAAAGCATAAAAGCTCATCGACCACTCAAGTTTACTCAACCTTACCCTGACTAGGGCAGGAGAATGTCTTAAACAAAATATCCCAGGATACAATCAAGCTTTTTTTTTTTTTTCCTTATGCTGTTTCTTAACAGTATTATTTCAGTCATGCCTGGGACTTGGAACACCACTCGACAATCCCACACACAACTTGTTTTTCCAGAGCAATGCTTGATGTTACTTCTCCTTTCTTCTCTCAGAAAGATCTGCAGCAAACTGCTGAAGACAAGAATGATAAAGACCAGACATGGCAATGCCAGAATGGCTTGGGTAGGAAGGGATCTTCAAGGTTATTCCAGCTCACCCCTGCCATGGCAGGGACACCTCCCACTGTCCCAGGCTGCTCCAAGCCCCAGTGTCCAACCTGCCCTTGGACACTTCCAGGGATCCAGGGGCAGCCACAGCTGCTCTGGGCACCCTGTGCCAGGGCCTGCCCACCCTCCCAGGGAACAATTCCTGCCCAATATCCCATCCATCCCTGCCCTCTGGCAGTGAAGCCATTCCCTGTGTCCTGTCCCTCCATCCCTTGTCCCCAGTCCCTCTCAGCTCTCCTGGAGCCCCTTTAGGCTCTGGAAGGGCTCTGAGCTCTCCATGTAGCCTTCTCCTCTCCAGGTGAGCACCCCCAGCTCTCCCAGCCTGCACAGCTCAATTACTGGGAGGACCATTTCTCATCCCACCCACACCAGCACAGCTCCCCACCTCACTGTTTTCTCAAAAGCACAGAGGTGAGCTATTAAAAATACTCAAAATGGAGTCCAAACAGCAAGAACTCCCTAAATCCTGCATGGCTCCATTAAACAGCCAGAACAGACTCTACCATCAAGTTCCTCAAGCTCTCAATCAGCACCAGCCTTTGGTCAGAAATACCTCAAAAGGAAACATTAAACTTAACCAGCAAGCAAAATCAATACCAAAACAAAGGAATAGAAGATTCAAACCCATCCATTTCACAACCCTGGCCAAAGATCCACAGAGCCACAAAATCCAATCCAGCTCACAACCGAGGTGGGCAGTAAAACCTGTAAGTTGACCTGAGCTACCACAGTGATTTTAAAATGAGAATCCCTCTGAGGGTTAGGAAAATAGAACCTCCCTTACCTGACTGACACGTTTGGGAGCAATGGAGGGGAGAAGGATTTCTCAGAATCCAAAGCCAAACACCCATGCCTGGTAAACAACCATCTCTTCCTTTTTTCCCCTCAGTGCAACAACACCACCTCCTTGAAAGTTTCCTTCCCCAGCTAGGCATTTAAGTCCACAAAAATCCAGGTTAGGTTGCAGCCCACTTTTTCTCTCCCCCTCCCAGCGTACTGAAGTTGTTTTGAATAAACTTCGTTTACATCTTTCCAACTGGCATTACCAGAAGTGCTCAGATCTTCTGCGAGATCTCATCCTTAATAGAAAAGGGCCTGAGGGCATTTTGGAAGGCAACAGAGAAGGGAAAGTTGAGGGTTTGGAAGATCTGAGCTGCTCCCTGCAGAGTAGGTAATGTTTGCTATGTCCTATCACCCCTGGTATAAATATCTGCTTGTACCTGGCAGAGGGAAGAGGCAAACCCAAAAGCCAGCAGCAGATTGCTTCCCACAGAATTGCAGGTAGTAGGAGCTGAACTTTGGTTTCCATCATTTGCAGAGCCCTGAGCTCCAAGAGCTCTCCCAGCTCGGTGAGGAGCAGCCAGGATGAGGAGCAGGAGGACAAGCCCCAGGAGATGCTGTGGCAGGATCATTAGGAGAGGGAGAACAGCAAACAGCCCAGAGCCTGGTGTGACACACTTTGATCAGCCTGGCCTTGGCTCCCTGCTCCTTCTCCCTAATGAGAGCAGTAGCTCCCAAACCTCCTTCTGGGCTGGGAAAGGACTCGCTCAGATGCTGCTTTGTTCTCCTGTCCTCTCCTTTCTAAGGCATCTCTCACCAGGGTGGGCTCCCCTCAGCCGACTCCAAGCAAGACTCCATTCCCAAACCCCACTTTCCCAGCCTGGGAAAGCAGAGGTGTGCAAGTCCTAACAGACTCTGCTCCAGCACTCTGCATTTGCATTCTGCTCTCCCACTCGCAAGGCAGAGCTGCAGAGCGTTTTCCTGCACCCCCCAGAACAGGGAGCAGGGGTAACAGGAGGTTTCTTCCTTACCAGAGCTGGGCATGTGGTTCACTCGAGGCGGATTCAACAGCTCCACTGGCTGGTCTCTGCCAGAAAGCCCATCTGGAAAGAGGGGGGGGGAAAAGAAAATAAAATCACATCAACACTTTGGGTAGCTGAACTATTTTTAGCCATTCCAGGCAGAAAAACAAATCAGTAACCAATTATCGATGCAAAGCAGAAACACAAGTAGCACAAATCAATGGAAACGAGAACATTCCCAGGACAGCTGAAGCAGAAAACAAAGGAGACTCTATCCCAAATTACACTCAGGGTTTCCTGGTCTTTAAGTCCACAACTGGTGCTGAACCCAGGCTGAGGAAATAGGCATGTCAGCTCACCTTACCAGAGAACAACTAAACTGCCATTCCTTCCTTGCTGGGAGAACAGAGCCAAGACAGAGATGCAGCCCCATGGAGCAAAGTTGAGGAATGGCTGGAATATGCCAGGGAGATGTTAAGGAAAACTGACAAATCACTGCAGGAGATTAAAATGCAGAGACATGCATAACAAGCCCCATTTTGCATAAGTTTGGATTTCAGAAAGGCATTAAAAACATACTTTGTAAATGAGATGCACAAATCCATCTTGCTGAAGCAGTTCCCTATTTAAAATATTTCCAAGATTGTATCTTGCATCCAGGTAGAGTTAAACAGAACAACCAGTGTTGGAGACTGCCACACCTGAGTTTCTAGTCACCCATTCCTCTCCCAGAAAAGCTGAAGCAAAAAATGCTGAATTATGTTTTCAGTGTCATTATGAACCCCAGGATACAGAAAATTTATCTCAAATCTATTTGTTCCATCTTTGCCAGTCTGTCTCACTTTTGCCCTCCAACCCCCTTCTGTGCTGCAGCTCTGATAGGATCAAGCCAAACCCTGTCTGGAGACATCCAAGAAGCCACCCCATCTCTCTCAGGCAAAGGACAGTGTTAGAAAAACGTTAAGATTTGTTTTCTTCTCCCTGCTTTCTCTGTTCTCCTGGAGAAAAAGCACAGCTGGGGATTTCTCCATGTCTTGCCTGGGTTGACCTCCAGTGACCATACCCAGATGGAAGGGGAAGACCAAAGCATCACTCTTTAAAATATCATCAAGCCATTAGGTTCTCCAGAGCCAGTGGAGAGCACAGCCCAGGAAAATTCCCAGTTTTCCTGGGTAGCAGAGTATCCTCAGCTTCTCTGCTGGGCAGTTTCAGACAAATATGTTCCTTCAGAGGAAAGAACCCATGGACAAAGCAGAGGCCTGCAGCAGCACCCAGGTGCTCTGTGAGACAAACCCAGGTCAACAGACTTGTTTATTTCTAAGAAATAAAGCACATTAATTTTTCCACTCATTAAAAAAACAAACAAAACAAAAAAATACACCAAAAAAAACCCAAATACAACTTAATGCTTTGCAGTCTTTGTTTCAAAATGAGTATTAGATTAATCACAGCAGAACATTTAGGAGCACCTTTTAAAGAACTGACACCTGAAACACTTGAAGCAAAACCGAGCTATCCAAGACCATGGTTCTGTCTTTGCTGTCCAAATAAAGCTCAATAAAATAAAATAAAACAAAATATAAAATATAAAACAAAAAATAAAGCTCAAAATCTCTGGGAGTCCTCCCTCAGCACAAGGATGTGGAGCTGCTGGAGCACTGCAAAGAGGTCAAGCCATGCAATCAGGGTTTGACTCTTCTCACAAGCCACAAACCCTGGTTTGAATACTGAAACAGCCCAGACAAGCTACAAAATACTCCCCAGCTCACTGCTGGTCTTGAGCTACCAAACAGAACTGGCAAGAAAACATCCTCTCAGATTGATTCTGTAAGAATCAGCCTGATGATTTCCCCAAAACTCTGAGACAAAGTGCTCTGTCCACCAAGCCTGGAGGGAAGCAGACACCAGCCTGGCTGATTCATGGCTCGAGTCAGGGAACATTTTGTGTAGCTTAATTTCCAGATGGGCATTTCTACTCATTAATTAACAAGATGAAGCCATAATTCATTGATGGAAACTTGAACACTTTGTTTTTTATCTTAATCTGTTCCAAAGAGCTGTTTAAGTTATTCAGAAAATAGAGGCAGGACAGGTTTGGAAGTAGCTGAGCTTGCAGGTTTTCAAGATGTTGAAAATAGCAAAACAAAGGCAAAATGTTTACAAGTTCAGTCCAGAATAAACCAGAAACATGACAGATAAAATCCCTCGGAAAAGATGAAGCAGCAAAACAAACAATTTCACAGAACCAGAGAATTGTCAAGATTGGAAAAGACCTCTGAGATCATCAACTCCATCCAGGGCAAAACCAAACCAGATGAGGACAGGGAAATACAACTTCACTGCTAAAAAAGAACAAGAAATGAAGAGAAATGGAAGGCTGAAACATTCAGTGAGGTCTTAAAAGAAAACTGCAAGCAGCCTGCCTATAATTAACTCTGATGAGCTTAAAAATGCAGGGCAGAACTGGGAACGAAGAGGTTATTTAAATAGTTTTCCATGTATTCAGATCTTTCAGTCTGATGCAAATCACCCTGACCTACCTGAATTCCTGGAGTAAAGTGATGAGCAACTGAAAATTATTTTTAAAGGACACCCAGAGTAGAAGTTCTACAAAGGTGTAGAAGCAAAACTTTAAGAGAGACAGGGAGAAAGGCAGGAGCAAGAGGTAGAGAAAATCAGCATTACTGACTCAGATTTCTCCCTTTGGAGCTTGAAATGCAGAATTAAAACTAAACAAAAAAAATAAAAAAATAAAAAAACCAGATGGATGGGAGATGCAGTGACAAAGGAGTAAAACCTTTCCCACTGTGATAATGACAGAAAAAAGTACAACTACAAATGGGAAATACCTGGCCAAGCAAGGCCAGAAGAATGAAAAGCCAAAGGATTTCCCAAAACCAAGTGTTCCCCATTCAGTGATGATGCAGAGGATCCAAGTGAGGATCCAGAGATCCTGAATGTGCCAACAGGGGCACATGCAAAGTCATCCCTCAGGGACGTGGCCACAGCTTTAGCTTCAACACCTGAAGATGAATTCTGGGCAGCCAAGGAGAAACCTTACAGAGAAGATTTTTAAAAATGAGACAGAGGGGCTGCAGAACTCAGTTTTGCCAGCATCAGCCTGTTCTCTGTTGAGGGAAGACAACAGAGTGCCCAGAGATGTTTTTCAGGGTGAGCAGTTTTCTGCTAACATGGCGAGTTTGAGACCACTCGACCAACTTCTGTCTCCTTTGCTCATAAATCTTCTGGACAGCACCTCAGTGCACAGCCAGGGGCTTCTGAGCAGGCAGGGAATTTACTCAGAGGGTGGGCAGGCCCTGCCACAGGCTGCCCAGAGAAGCTGTGGCTGCCCCTGGATCCCTGGAAGTGTCCCAGGCCAGGCTGGATGGGGCTTGGAGCAGCCTGGGACAGTGGCAGGGGGTGGAATGGGATGAGCTTTGAGGCCCCAAATCACTGTGGGACTCCACAAGCCAGCACAAGCCTCATGCCTCTACATCAGGCTGTTGGCAGAGAAGCCCAGGCTGCAGCACACCAGAACTCCTGGCTGGCCCTGGCACTGCCCAGCAGTTCTGCGCTGTCTCCGGCACACGTGTCAGCCCCCAGCAATCCCATGGATCTCTTCCAGGCACAGGAACGTGGGGATTCTTTCCCCCCTGCTCTCAGTACCCACAGCCAGGCTATAAAAAGCACCCTGCATTCTGTACCCGAGCTGGGCTGGGGGGAAGGACAATGTGCAAGCAGGATTTCTCTGCCTTTGTGCCCGGCAGGACTTGGGGAGGGTCCGTGGGTGGCTCTGCTCAAGCGTTTGGCTGAATTTAAAAACCAGGTCATGCTCTGCCCTTGGAGCCTTGGGATACCAGGCAGCTAAAACAGGCTGGCTGAGGAATACAGTCTCCACCCCTGACCGTTAAGCACAGGCCACTGGAACATCCTGACTTGCATATCAAGCGTGTGTGACGAGTTACAATATTAGCAATGAGAACGCTAATTATCATGGATGCGTTATTTATTTGTCTGCTCACTCGAAATTTACAGGGGGGGGGGAATCCTTCAACATTTACAAGAAAGCAATTAGGGCAGCAAATGGATTATTTCTCTTTAAACCTATGAGAAAATGCTCAGTGCATATTTCCTCTCTAATTTGTCTGCACTCAAGGATCTATTTTTGGAAGTCTCCCTAGACTGTATTGTAGCACCACATGTACTGTAATGGCATTTTAATTAGCCCAGAGAGCTGGAAGATGCACTCTGCATCCGAAAGAGAGGCAGCCTAACAAAATGAGAGCATCCTTCTCTTCCCTTCTCAGAGATTTACAGCACCTATCAAGCCGAAATACCAATTATGGCTCCAACTGGAACCAGCTGCGACTGCTGTAAAAAACCCAGCACCTCACCCCAGCCTGTGGAACTCCACGGAAGCAAAGCCAGGGTTTAATCACTATTTACTCACACTTTAAAGGTGGATAGGAAAAATAAAAATGCTGCAGCCACACACAGGCAGGACGAGAGACAGGAGAAGGGGAGACAAGTGAAAAAGAGAGACGGATCTGTCAGAGTTATCAAAACACCCATTTAGATGAAAGTTAATCCAATCCCGTCCATGTGGGCTAATTTCTTAGTTATTAGGATTACTACAACTACAGCTAATATTGAAGTGAGCCACCTTGCCTTGACAGTGGATGACATAATGCATCACCATCACCAGGATGGTCTGTATATATGCATATATTTAATTTGTCTTCATTCTGACTCCTTACTTTGGATGCAGTAGAAAGTAGGTCAGGCTGGTGGCTTCCTCAGTTCTGGAAAAGGCTGGCACATCTGGAATAGCAAACCCCCCTCACACCCTTGACACTTCTGATTGCTCCAGAAACATTCCAGAGTCCAGATGTCAGTGGGGGGGGTTCCATCGAAGCCAGGAGCCCACTCCAGCCCTCAGCACCTCACTAGAGAGAACCAGGATGGGGTTCAAGCTTTTTTTTGCACCAGAATCCACACAAACACCTCGTAAGAATCTGAAGATACTCAGGCACAACATTCACAAGATCTTGGTACTGCTCTCTACCCTGGACCTTGTGAAAATAATTCCAGCAGTTTGGTTAACATCAAGGTAAAAGCATAAAAGGAAGATAAAAAAGTTCAAGGTAGGGCTGGATGGAGCTGTGAGCAACCTGATCTAGTGAGTGGCACCCTGGCCATGGCAGAGACTCGGAACTCTGGATGGTCTTGAAGGTGCCTTCCAACCCAAACCCTCCTGGGACTCTAACCCTCAGCAGCTGCTAACACAAAAAGCAACATTTAATTTATTACTAGGAAGTTATCCTAGAAGCCAAAATAACCTAAGGAGAGTTTAAACAGGAACCTGTGGTCCTCAAGGTGTTGACAGGCTGATATCCAGATGACAAGGCACCATTTCTCAAATGCCAAACCCTGGAAGCATTGTGTTCCACTTCCTATGCCATTATTTCCCTTAATTCTTTGCAGTGGGAGGATAAAGCAACTCCTTCTAAACATGACAATCTTCAGCCTCCTCAGCAGACTCCAATGACTTCATCCACACAAAACTGAGGAGATGTGTCACTCTGGAAATCCACGGGAATAAAATAATCCTTTCCATGCAAATGAGAGTGAGCAGAGGTTTGGAGTAACCCATCCACTCTGTCCAACGCTCACTGGCATAATTCCAGCAAGAAGGAGGAGCTGCCCATTCCAGGAGATCTGCTTCCCTTCCCCCTTGGGCAAGGAAAGCCAGAATCCCCCACAGCCAGCCTTCCCACTGCCCCCCAACAAAGAGTGCAGGGAAGGAAAAATAAAACCCCTTAAAGGAAGAGAACGTATACTACATTTTTCATGCCTATTTTTTCTTCCAAGTGAAAAAAACCCCATACATTTAATGCTGGTTTTTATTCCATTTTCCTCTAACTGGTTTTCAAACCAGCTCATTTGGTCCGCAGGAGGTAACTATGGAAAGTCAGGTTAAAAACAGGGCTAAGCTCCAGCACACACCTGAAGTAACAACACCCTGGAAAGAGGAAACCCATCCACCCACCTGGCAAACACAGCGTCCCACAGAGGAGCGTGGGCCCCCGCAGCAGCGGTGTCCTGACCATCCCGACAGGGACCAGCCCCTGGCAGCTCTCCTGGCCCAGCCCCTCTGGGCTCTCCAGTGCCCGGCAGGAAAGGCTGAGCTCTGATGTGCCCGGGCAGGCACCGCCCACGACGTGACATCCCAGCAGTGACATTCCCAGCAGTGACATTCCCAGGCACGGGGCTGTGTCCCAGACCCAGCTCTATTTCAGGCTCTCTCCTGTGCACAGTGCCAGAAGGCCTCTGCTGGTGGCCCCCAGCACCTCCTCCTGCCCAGTGCAGAGCAAACCCCAGCACAAACCCTGGGCTTCCACTACCACCATTCCCAGGGTCCCTGGGAGATGCAGGATGCACCATGGATCAGCCTGATACTTTGCACAGCACTTCCCCACTATCCCAGCCTTAACCCACCAGGATCAACACTAGGCAGCAGGAAAAACATCCCTGTCTACCTGTTCCTGACATAATTTCCTTATCACAAGGGCTGAAGCCCCTCTCTCTGGAGCCAAGCTGGGAGAGCTGGGGAAGAGGAGGCTCCAGGGAGAGCTCAGAAACCCTTCCAGTGCCTAAAGGGGCTCCAGGAGAGCTGGAGAGGGACTGGGGACAAGGCATGGAGGGACAGGACACAGGGAATGGCTCCCACTGCCAGAGGGCAGGGATGGATGGGATATTGGGCAGGAATTGTTCCCTGTGAGGGTGGGCAGGCCCTGGCACAGGGTGCCCAGAGCAGCTGTGGCTGCCCCTGGATCCCTGGCAGTGTCCAAGGCCAGGCTGGACATGGGGGCTTGGAGCAGCCTGGGACAGTGGGAGGTGTCCCTGCCCATGCCAGGGGTGGAATGGGATAGCCTTGAAGTTTAACCTTCCTACCCAGACCCCTCTGGGATTCTATGATTCCATAATACCTGCTATTATCTGCCAGCTTTAGACTGTCTGGGTATATGATCTTTGTGTCAATTATGTACAGATTTCTAAACTTTGGACTTCAGATATTTTTAAATCTGGAGAAAAAAAATAAACCAAACAGACTCCCATTTCAAAGCATCTAAAAGTAGATTCCACTTTCACAGACTTGGTGGAACAGCAATTTCCCCACTTGCCATGAAGGAGCTGAGACTCCACTGTTCATGACTATAAATATATTCATAGATATTTTCCCTGGCACAAAGCACTTCCATTTTAAAGGCAAGAGATTCATCAACTCTTCTGGAGAGCTTCATCCTTTTGCTGCTTTGATTCTGTCAGTGAGCACACGCTCCTGGCAGGAGTGGAGGAGGGCACAATCTGCCACCATCTGCAGGGTGCAATCCATCTGAAAAGGTGACTGTCCTCAAGAAATTAGCATAGTCCAAGCATTTAACTTCACTCTGGAATATTATGTTTAACCAACAGGCTCTTTCCAGAGCCATTCTGCAAAATGTTCCAATGTTCCTGTTCCCTGCGTGGTGCTGGGTTCTTTTATTTTTTTTTTTTTAATGCTTTAATGCAGCCTTTTAACAAAAATGGATAAAATTTTCCATCCTTCTTGGGAGGAGAACGGGGTAAAGGCAGGATTCCACCCTCCCAGTTAAATGTTTCTCCAGGAGATCAGCATTATCAGAGTGAGGTGTTTAATCTGCTGAGACAGGTCCCGTGAACTCCAGCACAGTAAAAAAAGCCTACTCCCCAGGAGTGCTGCTGGCACCCAGCCACCCCCAATCACCCACCATTCACAACACACAGATCCCCATTGGACAGACACACATCCATAGACAGAATGCCCCTTTGATCCTAACTCATATTCCAGCAGGTTTTTCAAAACTGATTGCCGATACAAGAGTGAAGCAAGAGAAGAGGGGAAGGAAAAAAAAAGAAAAGTACCTTGGAATTATCTGCAATTGTCAGCGCAGGGAGAGAGGCGAAGCACATTTTCTAGGCAGGAGAGAAGGTTCAGTAACCTGCTTAATTTTCCCTTCTCTCCAGATGAATAAACTGTCAGGAAGAAATCCAGCTGAAAGATAGCCTGGCCCTTCCACAGCTTCAAATGAGGCTCCAGCTCCTGCCCACACACTCACAGGACATGATGTTCAAGCTAACAAGATGCCTCGGGGAGAAAAGGCTTCCCTCCTTCCAGGAGGGAACAAACTGTATGTGATGGGAAGCAAAGAGCATGGATTGCCTTCCAGCCCTATGCTCAGCCAGCACACGAGCTAAATACAGCTGATCCACACAAGTGATGGCTCTGGGGGGGTCAGGATGGAGATCAGGGAAAGGTTCTCCCCTCAGAGGGTGCTGGGCACTGCCCAGGCTCCCCAGGGAATGGGCACAGCCCCGAGGCTGCCAGAGCTCGCAGGGATGCACAGGGTGGGATTGTTGGTGTCTGTGAGGTTGGACTTTGTGATCCTTCTGGGTCCCTTCCAGCTCTGGAGATTCCATGACTCCATGAACTCTTTCCACTGCAGGCTGCATCCAAAGGTTCTGATCCTTTCCAGTGCAGAAAGGGACATGAGGACACTTGCTCAGCAACCCATTACCACTCACGCTAACCCAGGAAAAATTCCTGGATGCACAGAGAGGACAGGGAGAACAGAGGCAAAGGAAACTGAGGCTTGGAGCCTTCCCTGGACATTGCTGGAAATGGGAACAATCCAGGATTTCACAAGTAAGCAGATGCCTTTTGGCCTTAGGAGCTGCCTCAGCACATGGCAGAAATGGAAAGAGTAGAGGGAAAAAAAGAGGGGGGATTTTTCATCGAGGAAAATAAGAGGCATGGAGGCATGGAAACAGGGTGGTCAGCAAACAGACCAGGCCTTGGGTGGTTGCCAGGCTCCAAAGGCTTCCAGTCCCAACCTTTCCCAGCGCCCCATCACCTTTTCTGCTACACTCACCATCTTTCAGGGTGAGAAACTCATCCTTGGAAATACCACATCCAAGCCAGTAACAGCATAAAATCTGTGGCTCACCAGGGAAAAATCCTTTTGGTCTAGCCTTTTAAGGATCACAGACCAGCTGACCATGCTTATGAACAGCCTAAACTGCAAGTCACCCTACGCCTGCTGAAGACGACAGTGACATGTTTGAGTGCCACCCTCACTCTCAGAAAGGGAGGAGGAAATGTTTTCTCCTTGCTTTGCTCAAATTTCAAGCAGGTGCACATAAAAATTGAGTAAGTTTGTGTACAAAGTTTGGACCAAAAATTACTGGCACCCAGAAATCAAAATCCTGTCCCAACACGCTAATTCAGGGTGCTCAAAGCAAAACTGGATAGTGCTTGGTCAAAATCAAAATCATCAGTTCAACAGTCCTTGAAGTACACAAACAAACAGCAATTAAACCAATCATACAGTTAAAACCAGTCCCAATCATGCAGTTAAAACCAGTCTTGTCCAGAGCAACCATATTCCAAATTTCAGCATTGGCTCTTCCCCCTCAAAGAAACAAACCCAAGAAAAGTGCCAAGCAGCAAAGGTTAGTTTTAACTAAAGATAAGAACATGGAGTCATTCATCAAAAAGACTGTTTTGCTTTAAAATATTCAGAGTAACTATTTCTGTGGGAATTACTGTCCTTAAACTAGAGCCATGAAGAAGTTGGACACTTCCTAAAGAGAACTCTGGATGGAGACCACCAAATCCCACCCCAAAGGACAGCTCCCAGCCCTCAGCACCTCCTTTGACCCATCCTGATGATGGAAAGCAGCAGAAAACAATCTCACCACTACCACCAGAAAGGCACAATCCCCGACTCCCTTGTGCTCAGAAATTCCCTTTATTCCAGTTGTATGGCACATAAGGGGTTCACATGAGCTGAAATGCTCCCACAATGCATAATGGGCTTTCCTTACCACAATGGCTCATTATTCCATGGCGATCTAATATAGTAATAGTAGATAATACCAGTAATATGGATTTGCTTTAGTAAAAGCACTTTAAATTGCATTAAACACAGTAACACGAGAACTGCACATTTTGAAAACGGGTATTTCTAATTCCTGGTGTGTAGAAGAGCAACTCCTGTTTCCAAGCCAAGGAGAAGAAAGTCTGTCTTAACATAAGGCCAAACCAAAATCATCGAATTGCAGAAAAAGTTGGAAAGGCCCTCCAAGATCATCGAACCCAACCATCAACTCAGCACCAAATCTCGTCCCCAAGTGCAGCCTGAGCGCTGGACTTTATGTTCAAAATAATGTGACAAAGAGGAGAAAATAAATTAAACAGTATTTTAATGAGTATTATTGCCTGTTCCTTTAGGGCATAGAACTTCAGCCTTCACAGGGGGCTAAACAGCACCAAACCACCTCCTCATGGAGGTGCACATATGCACTACCATAAGTGGATTGCTCCAGGTATGTCTAGAGACAGCCTTCATAGGGAATCTCAGGAGCTGCAACACCCAGGGGACCTCTGAGTCCCTGAGGATCCCTCTGAGTGAACAATCAGCATGATGAAATACTTTTTGTGCATTACAAAAGGAAACAGACATTCCAAAAAGTGATCAGCAGAGGTCTCCAGATATAATTCTGTGTAGGTGGTTTGGGCTGGGAGGGGCAGTGAAGCTCATCCAGTTCTAACCTCTCTGCCATGGACAGGGACACCTTACACTAGCCCAGTTTGCTCCAGTTCATTTGAACTCATTTCTGTGTCCTTATGTTGGCTTTTGCTTCATCACTGCAAGTAGAAAAGCGAAAATTAAGATACTTGGGTTTACTACTTAAGTTACGCCTTAAGGCACCATTTACTCAGAAGTAGTCAGGCAAAAAAGGGATAATTTTGAATTTGTTTTCAGGGTTTTTTTCTTAACCTGGAGTTATTTCTCTGCCACTTCTCGCCTTAAAGCCATGCCTCCCATAGCATTCTGTGTACCCTGACCAAAATCCAGCTGGCACCTCCCAGAAATCCATCAGAATTCCTTCCTTTAGAGCTTCTGCAGCCAAGAGGTCCCTGCTTATCATGGGAGGGGAAAAGCATTGAAAATATGATCAGCAAATGGGGGAGTGGGCTCCACATAATCAATCAGAATGTGCTGGGCCTGGAGGAAAGGGGGCTCAGTTTTCTCATTCCATAGAACCAGTGCACATTGTAAGCCTGAACTTATTCTCCTACCCAGATGTTATTTAAAATAAGAAACCACAGTGACTACAAATTTGCTAAATAGCAAATACCTCCATCAGCTTTGGCTGCATCCTCCAGTGTTTTACACCAAAAGCTACTTCTGGGTTACCTTCCTCCAGCCACTATGGAGAATCCATCCCCTGCCATTTGCTGGCCGGAGGCAGCGCCACGATGATATTCCTGTCAAGCCAGCAGTGCCAATCAATGGCCTTCCCCAAAAAAATCAATCCTGGCCCACATTTCAATCCCCATCCCCCCCAGCACCCAGCCAGGAGGAATCACTCATCCTTTGTGCACCACAAGCAAAGGAGCAGCTGAAGACACTTGACATTTGTTGATGTGGATGAGATTCCCTCGGCGCTGGGTATGGGTGTTCGCTCCTGGAATTGGAAGTGCATCAAGGCAGAGCTGATCCCAGCGTCGCTGCAATTCTGTACATGGATTATCCAAACCAAAGCCTTTCACAGAGCCAGAGAACATCCAGAAATGAGCCCACAAGGATCATCCAGCCCAGCTCCCGACCCTGCACAGGCACCCCAACAGTCCCACCCTGTGCACCCCTGGGAGCAGGGTCCAAACGCTCCTGGAGCTCTGGCAGCCTTGGGGCTGTGCCCATTCCCTGGGGAGCCTGGGCAGTGCCAGCACTCTCTGGGGGAAGAATCTTTCCCTAATCTCCAGCCTCACCCTGTGGCTTGATCCCTCTCTGCTGCATGTTAAGAAGCCACCGAGTAATACAAATAAATCCTCGCTGCTTTCCCTCAAACTCCTCCTTGAAACCCAAGGCATGTCCTTGGACAGGTTTTTTTGAACATCTTGTTCTCAAGCCATGGTTTAAAACTCATTGTGCCCCTGCATCGCTGTCATCCTGCACTCCTGTCTCTGGCATACATGAGGTTTGACCTTTTCAGATTTACATTTACAGCACTTACAATCCTTGTGAGCTCTGCTATAGACAGAAAAAAAAATGAATTGAGAGGAATTTCTGGAATGGTGACTGGACTGCTGATGTTTCCTAAGGCAAAACACACACTGCTTCTATTCCAGCTTCTTAATATCCTGGTAAACAAGAGAAAATTGATTGACAAAGGAACCCTAACTAGCTGGAATCTTCTAAAAGATGGAAAACAGACTTCCAGGGCTGCCCACACAAGTGAAGAAGCTTTGGCAGTCACTGTTCAAGGGTAGCACAAACAATGCTCCAAATGAAGAATGGAACAGGGAAAAAAAAATGCAGCCCAGCAGCTGGATTTCCAACAGAAGGAAGGAAAGCCAGGCACTTCCAAAAGTGTCCCACCACATATCCAGCCTCACGCTTCTCCCTTTCCTTTGTGCTGCAGATGCCGTGCTTGTTTTCCTGGTATCCTTGATTGATGTGGATCCCTTCTACCCAGCTGTCTCAGCACCACACAGAGCCCCAGTGTGTGGGAACCCCAGCCTGGAGCAGATCTTCCTCTCCCATCCAGCCCCCAGAGGGAGGCAGGCACGCTTTTCCTAACACATCCTCAAACACCAAAGCTCTGGATTTTAACAAGAGATGGAGGGACAGGACAGAGGGAATGGCTTCCACTGCCAGAGGGCAGGGATGGATGGGATACTGGGCAGGAATTGTTCCCTAGGAGGGTGGGCAGGCCCTGGCACAGGGTGCCCAGAGAAGCTGTGGCTGCCCCTGGAGCCCTGGCAGTGTCCCAGGCCAGGCTGGACACTGGGGCTTGGAGCAGCCTGGGACAGTGGAAGGTGATGGAACTGGATGAGTTTTAAGGTCCCTCCCAACCCAAACCATTCTATGATTCCTTGATTTGCCAGCACTCCCACCCTATAAGAGCATATGAGAGCAGAACCAGGCTCTTGGATAAGGATGACCAGCTCTGGATAACAGTGATCCTCCTCAGATATTTTTATTCCTGGGCTTGGCTCATCTCTGGCCACCTGAGACTGATTTTCCAGGCTACCCAAGCCTCAGGAATACAGCCTAAAGCCAGAGAGGAGCTGGGCACCTGCCCAGACTGATGCTGCTGCTCCTGTGCTTGGAGGTTACCAGAGCTGTAAAGCTCAGCAGTCGCAGCTGCAGGGACTGGATGGTTTGGAGGTCCTGCTGACCTTTGATTTATCAACAGCTGCAGTTAAGGCTCAGGAGTGAAGAAAAGGCAGCCCATCACAAAAAGGCAGGGACACCTACCCAGGCTGCTCCAAGCCCCAATGTCCAGCCTGGCCTTGGACACTGCCAGGGATCCAGGGGCAGCCACAGCTGCTCAGGGCACCCTGTGCCAGGGCCTGCCCACCCTCCCAGGGAAGGAGTCCCTCCCAATATCCCATCCAGCCCTGCCCTCTGGCAGTGGGAAGCCATTCCCTCTTGTCCTGTCACTCTGTACCCTTGTGAAAATCTCCTTTCCTTGCTGTGTATCCTGAACAAGCTGAAAAAGCAGGAGAGAGAATGCTTTTTCCATCCTCAACTAAAGGAAAGCTTTTGGCAGTAATCCAGTGGAAATTAAAGTTCAGTCTTTCTACTAGCTTTACTTAGGTGGAAATTGTTAAATAATCCGGGATGCTGTCGTTCTGGAATTTAGGACTACACTTGGAAGTTTTTTGGGAATGTTTCTGCTTTTTTCACCATTTTCTGAGTCCTTGATTTGCTTCTCAAATTTTTTAAGCTCTTCACAACAAGAAGTCTTCATGTTGGGTTTTTCTTTATTCTTTCACTCTTCTAAGTGCTACTTCTGAGCCCCAACCTGTCAATATTAATACAGAATCCATAGGCCAGAACCTTTTGTTTTATGCTGGTTTAGTGAGTGATGTTCCCTTTGATTTGAGAACTGCAGATGCTTCAAGAAACCTTTTACCCTTCGGCAGCAGAGCTGCCAGAGTGCTCTTGGAGGGCAGGCTGGAGCCTAGCTCCTTGCTCTTCTTAGGGATTAGACAGATAAAAACTGGTGAAAAATCAAATTATAACATCTCAGGATATCCTGACTTGGAAGGAGCCACAAGGATCATCCAGTCCAGCTCTTGGCCCTGCACAGACACCCCAATAATCCCACGCTATGCATCTCTGAGAGCGTTTCCCAAATGCTCCTTGCACTCTGAATAATGTAAAACACTGGGGGAGTAAGCAGCCACTCATCCTGCATGACAAGGTAAGTCAGAAGATGCTCGAAATCCACGTGGGTGCTTCATTAAGCAGTGAGAACATGTGAAATAACCCACAAAGCCCAGCAGATCCAGAGGGCTTTCCTGTCCTGTCTCCCAGCCCAGCCAGGCTGAGGAAGGGCAGCTCCCTGAGGGGCTCCTAAACATCTGACACACCATCCAACAGGGACGAGGATCAGCACAGAATTCCACACGAAGAAAAGATCGATTTGATAGAACCATAAAATCAAAAAAAGCCATCCATGATCATCGAATACTACTGTTCTCCCAGCACTGCCAAGGCCACCACTAAATCATGTCCCCAGGTGCCACATCCTCTTTTAGATCCCTCCAGGGATGGGGACTCTGCCACATGCCCTGGCTGTGCCAGGGACTGCCTCTGAGGAGTAAAACCGGCTGGGAACAAGATCTCCAAGTGTGGAGAATGAGGCAGGCCTGTGAGTGCTCATTTCCATGGGGAAACTCTGAGGTTGTCCAAAACCTGCCAAAATTCACCATTGGAGAGTCCAGAGCAGGAAAAGATGGGTGGAGGGGAAAAACCCTGCATGCTCTCTAGTGTTTTATCAACATTTATTGATTTATTTTAAAAGCTGGGTGGAACACGGGGAATTAATAGACCACCATATGCCCATGTGCTGCATCTGCTACGGCGATTTATTCTTATAGTTCTTTTATTACCTTCTTTGGGAATTGAATGAGAGAAGGATCAGCATCCTGACACTTGGAAATTAGCTCATTTTCATGACTGTCAGCAGGAAAGCAGGAATTAATCCTCTAATTTCAGCCTGAAAAATAGTGAGAGCAAGCCCAGCGAAGAAAATAAAAATAAAAATTGTTTCTGTGTTTGTAGGAGGGGGTGGGGGGAAAGTGCTTGGAAGAGCAGTGGCCTTATTATGCTGGCAAGGCTACAGCCCATGAGATCAATGTTTTGATGAGCACAAGGGCTTGTGCCAGAGGGAAGCAGGGGAAGAGACTTCAATGGTCTGAGAGCTCAGAGAGAGGGAGAGACAGGGAAGTGGTTTGGAAATGAACTGGGTCAGGGGTGCATTTAGGACAAGGGAGAGCAGGGAATGCCTGGACAGGGACGTGGGAGTGGGCAGCACCTCAGCTACCAGCCCTGGAGGCTGGGAGGAAAGAGCAGAGGAGGGAATGTGGTCGCACTCAGCCACAAGTGCAAGGAGGATGCTTAGAGGTGGAAAAGAAAGGAGAAGGATTTCCAGAGGACTTTGCACACAACAAGAGAAGCACCATCTGCCCAAGGTTGGCCTCACCAGGCAGGCTCCAAGGGAATCCACAAAACCTCAGCCAGCTCCTGGGAACAGCTCTGTATTCAGCTTGGAGCCCCCTCTAAGGTACCAGAGATTTGAAGTGAAGAGCAGATAAGACTCTTGCGGGGTTTGGCTGGTTTTGGGGGTTTTCAGCACCTCTCAAAAGCCTTCCTGCACAGCAGCAACAGCATCAATTTGTGTCCCACCCCAGGGCTGAGTTTGCCAACAGGATTTATTTCTGGGCTTGCAATCCCCCTCAAGCTGGGAGCTGCATTTCGGTGCTGCCTTTGCCTGGCTCATGATCCCGTGGCAGTCACAGTTTCTAGGTCAGAAAGAGGATTCCATTACAATCACAGAATTTATTGAGTTGGAAGACACCTGCAGGGATCATCCAGTCCAGCACCTGACCCTGCACAGAACAACCCCAAGAATCCCACTCTGTGCCTGAGACCACTGTCCAAATGCTCCTAGAGAAATTTTAATTTCTTAAGAAATTCTTTTTAAGGAAAAAAAAAAAAAAAGAAACTGAAACCCACAAGCAATGAAATGCAAGGATAAAGCTGCATCCCTTCGCCCAAAAACACTCCCTTGTGCTTCCACACCGAAACCTCTGGAAGACAAGCCCTCATCTGTGCGTTCCAAGATGGATTTCTACAGCCAGCATCCAGCAGGAGGGGGCTGCAAGGGAAAGGATGGCAAGCCTCCCTTAAAGCAGGGCTGTCTCCCCAGAGCTGAGCCTGGAGAGGAGCTGCTGGAAGCAGCGGGCCTGGCCTTCCAAGCTGCGAACAAAGGCGCCCTTCAATGTGGTTTGATTGACGCAAATCAGGAGCTGAGCGGTGATTCATCGCTGTCACTGCATCCAGCCAGCACAGGGACAAACTTGCTGATGTGCCCCGACACTCAGCACCAGGGAGCCACACTCAAACCAGGCTCTCCAGAGCAGGGAAGGGTTATTCACCCCCTTTCACCCCACCCCGCCTCCCAAAGGCATTCTGGATTTTCCCAGGTTGTAATAAATCTTCAGACACAAATGTGTAGTTAGCAGCTCGCTGTGCCTGCCCACAGCTGGGCAGGGAAGATCAGTGTGTCAAATAAAGGAAAGGCAGAATCTAGCGGAGCTGAGGGATAACCCACACCCCACCCAATTTCTGCAGTTCAAGGGACAGACCTGCTCTGACCTTTCCATGCACAGCCCCTGCTTATCGTTCCCTCTCCACAGCAGAGACACCTTCCCTTCTCTTTTCCTATCCCCTGAGCTGCTCAAGAGCAGGGCCAGGCTGGTTTTGGGCTGGGACAAAAGAGTTTTTCCCCATTTCATAAGAGGGACTTTAGAAGGAGCCCCAGACTGCAGCCCTTGTGCTGACCCTGAGCTGGTCCCACTTTCCTTGCACATCACGGAGCTCTGCACAGGGTAGCCACGGATGTGGATGAAGCTGGGATCACAGAATGATGGGTCAGGCTGGGAAGCAGGATCATCCTGGAGCACACAGCACAAGGATCACTCCATACTCTGTGAATCTCAGTCCCGCTCACCCAAAAGATTTACAAATCCAAGAGAAACAGCACGGATCACAAACACCTGGTTCTCCTAGCTGGAAAAGAGTGAGAACTGGGGATAGAGCTGCTGGGCCACAGGAGGGTCCCTGTCACCAGCAGCAGGCTGGGGCTGTGCTGCTGCAGCTCTTGCACCACACACAAAGAGAGCAAACAAACTTCTACCATAATTAACTCATGAAAATGACACCATTATGTTCCTGCAAACAATTAGGAGACAAAAGAGAATGTACAAAGATCCTGCCAACACCACAAAATAAACTGAAGACATTGTTTCATACTAATTTTCTCATAAACCATTTCAAGACAAACGTGACTGTAGGTAAGAAAATTCCAACAGCCATGACTTCTGAGGTCACTCTTCAACCCAAGGAGCACCTTGGAGTGGAAAAGTGCATTTCAGTGGATTAGAGGTGGAAAAGGGTGTCAAGATCTGCCCAGTGACTCGCACCAAACCTCTGCTCCTCAGCCTTCAGCTCTGCTAGCACAGCAATCCAGGCAAAGCCTCCAGTTCCTGAGCTGGCTTTTCTGGAACAAGTTCATGTTTGCACCTGAGCTTCCCAAAGAGCTGCCCAGATCTGTGCACCACTCACAGCCCCCTGGCTCCTGGTGTTTTGAGGCTTCCCCCAGCACCATCTGGATTTCCCAGCTGGAATCTGGGCCCAGCTGCCCTGCAGTGACCCAGGGAAAGCAGCTCCATTCGGGATGAGCAGTGGAAGCTTATGGTCAGCTGGAGATAAAACCCAAAGCAAGCTGGCAGCAGCATCCTGGGAGGAAAAAGACTCTCCCAGAGAGTACCAGAGGCAGGGCAGCTGCACACCAATACCTCTGATCAGTGCACCCCAGATGGACACTCCTGGGACACAGCATCTACACCGCTCTGTGCCCCAGGACCATCCTTGTGGGACCTCTCCCTCTGGAGATCCTGAGGTTCTTTGAAACAGTGCTACCCCACCATGAAGAGATTCCAAACTAATGGCAAAGCCTGAAGGAGTTTTCAGTGCCACACAGCCCTTCCACCTGGTTCAAAAATGCCTTTAACACCTCTGCACTACTGCAGCTGGAGCAGCCAAAGGAGAAGTCATTCCAGCAGCTCCATCATTTCAGAACTAACTCCTGAGGGTGAAAGTAGAGAGAGAGAGAGAGCAAGCAGAACACAAGGAGAGATGTCTCAGAAACACATTACCACAAAAGAGTGATGCACACAAAGTTTAATCCCACAGCACAGCAGTTGTCACCCCTCCTCAGGTTCTGTCTCAGTCATCGTTGGAAAAAAAGCCCAAACAAGACTCAAAGACAAAACCTTCCTGAAGTTCAGAAGTGCCCATGCAGTCGTGGCAGGAGTTTTCCCTCCGGCACTGCTGCCCAGGAATCTGGCAGGATGCGCCTTCAGCTGTGCTCTCCAAACAACAGATCACTTCTTATTTTTATTTCAGGAGGGAATTCTGCAGGCAGGACCTTACAAGCAGCTGCCTGCAAGAGTCAACAGCTGGAAGTGAAGCAAATTATTTCAAAAATAGAGAGGGCAGCAGGAGATCAACGTGAAGATCAGGACAAGGTGACAGGCAAGAGCAAATACTTTCATCTACAGGATAAATTTCTATAGCTCTCAGGGTTTAGGGCTTAGGAAGCTGTCAGCGTGACTAACATCTTTAGGAAGTCCAGAAATGAAATCTTGCCTTGTTTTTGGCTTAATGCAGGAAATCAGCTTTAATGACAACCTACAGTTAGCTCTGGAGTAATTTTCTTTCTGCTTCATTGACATACATGACAAGACTTTATTAGCAGGGCTAAAATTAAAAACAAAACATTTTTCCCAGCTGCACAGAATGCTTAATGCACACACTGACACCTCAAGAAAAAACACTAAAAAAAAATTATTTCAAAACAATTCCATCACCTCTTTGTATTTTAGCTATTTTTAGGATTTTACATCAGAAGTTTTGCACTTTGCACAACCACAAACAGAGATTTTTCATCATCAAGAACAACCACTGTCCAACCTGTTGTCAAGGAATCCCAGGATGGTTTGAGTAAGAAGGGACCTTAAATCTCATCTCATTCCAGGGCAGGGACACCTTCCCTGTCCCAGGCTGCTCCAAGCCCCAGTGTCCAACCAGCCCTTGGACACTCCCAGGGATCAAGGGGCAGCCACAGGGCCTGCCCACACACAATGTAAAACCCCCTTCTTTTTTCTATCTGATCTAAATGGATCCTCCTTTAGCTTAAATCCCTTACCCATTGTCCCATCAATGTTTTACATATCCTGTATTCTTCAGCAATGTTAAACTTCGTGATGTAAGCATTCAAAAAACTCAAATTCATGAGAAATCACCTCAAATTGTACTCTGTTAAAAAAGAATCAAGTCATTTTAAAAGATTTTTTTTAAATCAAATGTTTAAATGTGAAATTGTTTAAGGCCAATGAACTAGTTTGCTGTTTGGTACCCAAAAATCCTTCCACAATTTTCCAAGTGGAAGCAGCAGCTCCCAAAGGTTTCATCCTGCCAGACATCCCTTAAACCTGCTATGGTTTCTCAAATCTTTCTGCACACCATGTTCCCTAAAGAAAATGTTCCTACAAGAATATTTCACCTGTTCAGATGCTCCTTCTATTGATAGGACTTGGATTGTGTGAAACCCTAAAAACATTGAGCTGATTCAGGATCTGTGCTGCCCAGTGGGATGGGGTGGTAAGGCACTGTCAGAGGCTTCCCAGAGCAGCTGTGGCTGCCCCTGGTCTCTGGTAGTGTCCCAGGCGAGGCTGGACACTGGGGCTTGGAGCAGCTTGGGACAGTGGAAGGTGTCATGGCAAGGGGTGGAATGGGATGGGCTTTAAGATCCCTTCCCACCCAAACCATTCTGGGATTCCACAGGACTGGTGAGTTCAATAGCCACATTTTAAAATTACAGACAATAAATCGCGTTCTCTATAAATATGAGAAGCCTATTCAGAGTGCAGATCTTTTTTAGGGTGTTCCACAGCACTCTTAATTAACATTAATTAATATTAGGAGATGGCTAAACAGCAAGGGCAGCACTTAGGAATCTAATCCCATACTGGATTTCTAAGAACAGCAAACCAGGTGAAAGGCACCAGCCCAAGGAATTGTGTTTACACCTCTGGAAGAGCCCATGGGTGATTTCCATTTATCCAATCTGAAACAGAAATATGGGTTGGCTTTTTGCTTTCTTTTAGAAATTTTATGCAGGAGCGATGGTTGAAAAGCTTCAGGAAAAAAAGGAAAAATGAAAAACCCCTACAAGATTTTGCATGACTCTGTCTAGCATTAGAGAAGAGAAAGGAGAGGGAAGAGAGGAAGAGTAAGGAATTATGATTGTGGAAAAAAATTTGTTTTTGCTAAGCTGTCAGAGTGCTGCTGCAGAGAGAAGTTACCCAAGGAAGCGATCCTGCAGCACAGCAAACCTCTGCTGGGACTCCCCAGCCCATCTCCAATGGATACGCTCAGGTGAAAACCTCCATTATGGTAAAAACCACGAATTCTAATTTACAGGAGGTCAGCAGGAGCAGAGTCCTTGACATGGTGAGCAGTGTTTTCCCCTGGTTCCAAGGAGCTTCTCCTGGAACTGCAGCTCGTGGCATGACTGGGAGCAGAACTTTCCTACCTGTGTAAGGAGTGACCAGACCATGGGAAGAACACGGGATGAAGCCATCACAACCCAGGGATCACCACAAATGCCGTGGCTCAGGGCTGCAGTGCCTTGGCTCTGCTCTGGTACCTCTTTGTTTGCTCATTCTGTGCCTGGCCTGTCTGATTAAAAACATGTCAGTCACCCAATAAAGCAAATATTGCCATCACTGAGTAGGAACTGTCTGCAGAGCTAACCCCAGTCGTGCTCCTGATATGCGGGGCTTTGACTGTGACCTAAAGAATCACCTAGTCCAAATATTTGCTGCACAACTGCACAGAATTTTCCAGATACGTCAGGGATGTGATTCTTGAAGGGCTTTGGCTGATGGATCACTGACATCACTTGGATACCAATTTGGCATTAGTGGAAGGAGAGAGCTGGGGGTGCTCACCTGGAGAGGAGAAGGCTCCAGAGAGAGCTCAGAGCCCTTCCAGTGCCTAAAGGGGCTCCAGGAGAGCTGGAGAGGGACTGGGGACAAGGGATGGAGGGACTAGAAGAGGGAAGATGGCTTTAAGCTGAGGCAGGGTAGATTTGATGGGATATTGGGAAGGAATTGTTTGGACACAGGGTGTCCAAAGAAGCTGTGGATGCCCCTGGAAGTGTCCAAGGCCAGGTTGGACATTCGGGCTTGGAGCACCCTGGGATACTGAAAGGTGCCCTGCCCCATGGCAGGGGTGGAATGGGAGAAGTTTTAATGTCCCTTCCCACCCCCAGACTATTCCATAATTCCCTGAAATTCAGTACAGTAGAGATCCAAGCAGAAAGGGGCACTTTCCCAAAAGAATCCCTGAGGAGCAGGGAGATTCAGAGCCCTGCTTTCCCAGCAGTGGGAATCACTGCCAGCTTCCTGAGCAGTTTCCCACCCCAGCAGAACACAAAGGCCCTGGAGCTGGCCCTAGGAAGAGGCACTGGAGCTATTTATAGCAGCTCAAGGTGTGTGTCTGCTGCTGCAGACAGGGAGCACCTTGTTTTCCCAGGGATTGATCTGCACGGGCGGATTATATAAACAGTTGTTTCTCGCTCATTTCCACACTGCCGGCATCTCCCGGGGTAGAAACGTGCCTGTCAATACAGCAGCTGCTCGCAGGCAGCAGAGCTGGCAGCAGCTGCGACGCCTCGAGCTGGGGATTCTAGGTGAGCTCGGCAAAGATGCTCCAAAAATACAGCTGCAAAAGCTGTCACGTGCAGCTGGATGCAGGCAGAGGAGAGCCATAATCTCCTTCCACGCTATTCTTCTGCTGCTTAAAAAAACCCTAAAGCCAATTCTCTCTGTTTCACTCACCATAAATCCTTGTTTAAGCCTATCTGCACGAGCCATTTGGATGATTTCTGTGGGAAGCTCTGTATCCAGCTTCTGTTGTGGGAAGGTCCAATTTCTCTAAAGGCTATTCCTTCTGCTTCAATAGTTATTTCCTCCTTCCCCACAGCATTCTCCACGATCCTATCGGAACAAATAAAGGCTGGGAAGCTGCTATAAACAGGTAGAGAAGCAATAACCACGTGTGTGAGTGCTTTGCTTTATCTGGCATCATCCAGGGCACACCTCATCTCTTTCAGGTTAATCAGATTTTCAGAGCAGGACCCAAAAGCTGCAGTTTAACTCCACGGTATGAGGCATGTTCCCTGCACAGAGATTCCTTATCGTTTTTCACTTTAAAATTTAATCACAAACTGGAGGAGAGAGCCAAGGCTGCAGCCTGGTTAGCATACACTCGGAGCTGGGGCCCTGAAACTCACTTTCATCTACAGCAGGAGCCACTAGAAAAGAGGGGGGAAACCACTAACAAGCCTTTGTTTTCCCCCCACAGTGATGTACCCATGTTAATTCTGCTGGTTGTGCATTGCAAAACCAGCTCTCACCTAAAGGGCTGCCGGGCTGTTGAGCAACACTCCGACCTCTGTCACAACTGTAGAAGTTAATGCTGGGCATTGCTAGAGAAAATCCATCTCTTCCAGTTGAGGCAGCAGTGTATCACAATAGGAATCCCAAGGTTTCACCTGAGCAGCTGCTTTAAAACCCAGAGGAGCTCAGCCAGCACCAAAACAGCAGAGCTGCCCTGACAGAAATCCCTAAATATCCATTACTAGACCTTCCAAGCATGGAAGAGCCTTCCTAAAGAGTCATAAACCCTTTGACCTCCAGGCTAACACACCCCACATATGTCCTGCTACAACCTCAGCACGTGAGAAGGCATATTTCTCCTCACATCTTAACAAGAAGTGCCCAGGAGATCTTTTTCCATTCCTTTAGATACAAAAAAAGCAAGCTCAATTCAGCCCTGGCCAAATTAATGCAAAATATCATGTTTAACTAGTGCTGTCCTCACTGCTGACTGCTGTCCCTCTCTGGGGATAGACACAAGATCATGGAATCACAGAATGGTGTGGGTTGGAAGGAACCCTTAGGATCATCTCATTTCAAGCCCCTTGCCATGGACAGGGATGCCACCCAGATGCTGCTTTCTGCACAGGAGATGCACATATGCATTGGTATATTTGTGCATAAATATCCTTATCCAATACATGTTTTGGACATACAAGCATATTTAATACCAGCAGAAATGCCCATTTATCAAACTTCTGTACTACTGACTGACCTTACAGTCTTCATCCAGACACTTATGAGGCAAGACACTGGAAAAGCTGGAATCTGGGGAGGACGGTGGCAGGGGATGAAAGCAAGCCTTCCCTCCCAGCATGGATACCACCAGACAGCAGCTCCTCCCAGCTCCCTGGTCTTTTCAAGGGAAGATTACAGAGGTTTAGAAAGGAGCAGCTGCCTTGGGGTGAGATGTGAAACAATCAGCTTGACTCTGTGCCATGCTCCAGCTCACAGACAAAACATCGTTTGCAGCAGTGGCAGCGAGTGAGTGCAGGTGAGTGCAGCCCAAAGAATTGCTGTTTGGGAAAAAAAAACCCAAATACAGACAGGTTAGCAGCAGAGATAATGGCATTTCACTCCACAGGTTTCATCCACTGTGAAATTTGGGGAAAATCTATTCCACACGTCCATTACCAGCTGCCTGAAAGCAACACCAAAATGTACTCCTGCGCCAGCAGGCTCTGTGTCCAGGATGTTAATCAGTGCTCCTGTCCCTCCTGCCACGGGATGAGGGCCAGGTAAAAGCTGTGCACAAGTCAGAGTGATTAATCTGCCGAATCCGTGACTGGCTGCCCATCGTGGGGGAGTCCCACAGTTAATTCACAGCTCCAGAAGACACAAACACATTCCATGTCTTCCTGAAGCCAGCTCACATCAGCTGCCTCCTCCCCGCAGAGCTGACAAGGCTCACGGATCTAAACCCACGATTGGAAAACAGACTGGAATGGTGTGATCAATTGGAAGACTCTGCAAGTTAATTTGTATCAGCCTTTAATTAAGTTCGTTTCTAGAGATTTCACTTTATTACTGTCTCAGTGTCAGGGATAAATTAAAAGGTATTCAAAGTGCACCCCTCTAAAACAGGCACAGCTTTGAGAGCACTTGCCCAGAGCAGATGTGGCTGCTCCTGTATCCCTGGGAGTGTCCAAGGCCAGGCTGGACACTGGGACTTGGACCAGCCTGGGATAGTGGAAGTTGTCCCTGCCATGGAGCTGGATGGGCATTAAGGTCCTTTCCAGCACAAACCATTCTGGGATTCTATGGAAACTTCCTTTTGGGAAACCTTGTGCTCCACGAACCGATTTCAGACAAAAGTGCTTATAGGAAACTTAGTGCTTTCTGCTGCTGTTGGAACAGTGGGATCTGGGGCCAAAGAAACCCCGAGAGCAAAAATTAAAGCTTAAAAAGAAAAAGTGAACTACAGCAACTACACCAGACAAAAATATTAAATACAGAGAAATACACTGCACTTGAAGCCATGCTGGGCTAAAACTGCTCACTGCTTTTCCATCCTTTTTCACATTTATTTCACTTGTTCAGGACCTATTTTCTATAATTTGTGTTCAGAGGACATCCATTACCTGTCCATTCATGGAGCCATCCAGCCAGGACCCACTCAGGCTCATACCTGATGCTTTACCTAGTCATGTTCAGCATCTCTGTCAGCATCCTTCTGCACCGAGCCAACATCATCATCACCATGCATGGACCTTCATGGCAATGTGAATACCTAAAGCAACCCTCTAACACTTCAAAAAATCCCCACTGCAGGACAGAACGAAGCAGCACGGGAGGGAGGCAGAGTTCAGGAATACGGGAGGGCAAGGACACGGCTGGGGCAGAGCTGTTGCTGGTTCCCCCCACAGCAGACAGAAATATCCCCATTTGTGTAAATACAGCCTTAGTCAACAGGGCGACAAATCCATACAGAGATAAATGTCACCCGCTGACGTCAGTGCCACAGCAACCTAATCAAAGTACAGCCTTCAGCTATTTTTAAACCACAGTTCAAGCAATTTTCTTTAAAAAGAAAAAGTTGTCAAAACCCATCTTAAAAAACAACAAACAAACAAAAAAAAAACCTCTTGAAAATTAAATGTGTTTAGCACTAAAACAGTGCTGAAATATTTATTTCTCTCTGGTGCTGTGGCCATACAAGCAAAGCTTTACCCAAGCCCAAATCTTGCTGTTCCGTCTGATGCGTCAGTGCACTAGAAAGCAAAAGATAAGGATTTGGGAAAGCGAGCACATCAGATTGGCACTGGCCTTTGTATTGGAAATTTACCCAGACAGGTTAAAAATAACACGGGGAACATTGGGAGCCATGCTGAAGGTCGCTCCTGGCGGAGCTGCTGTTTTCACAGCACATGTGACCGCCACGGGCAGGAGCTGCATCCCCAGCGCGCACCGGGATCTCCCGGCTCACCAGGAGAGGCTGCTCAGCACCAACACGGCACAGGAGCTGAGCCCAGCGCTTCCTTGATGGGCCTGTTCTCCTCTAAACCTCCTCTGTTTTCCTCTTCTGTGACTGACTCTGAAGGGAGCCGTTCCTGTCCACTGGCCAGCATTCCCGTGTGTTCTGCATTCCCACGGTTTTAAGGCCTGGTGTCAATTACACAGTGGTGTTCACACGGGGCTCTTTGAGAAGAGCACCAGCACCTTTACAAGAGAGCTGCTCAAACACCCACCCTGAGCAGCCTGAGGGGATCTTCTCCACAGTCTCCATTTAGGGGAAAAAAAAAAATAAAAATAAAAAAAAAAAATCACAGAATCCTCAAAGCTGGAAGAGGCCTTCAAGATCATCCATTCCAAACACCAACACAGTGCCACGGTAATTGCCCCTTGTGATACCCCCAGATGCCACATCCAGGTGTCTCTGGAATGTTTCCAGAGATTGCACTAGCTTCCTGGGCAACTAACTGCAATGCCTGACCATCCTTTCAGTGATTTTTTTTTTTTTTCTTCTATATCCAATATTTAATATTCAATCTGAACCTCCCCTTGAGGCCACCTCCTCTCATCCCTTCACTTGAGGCACAGCAGAAGAGCCTCACCTCCACTTCATCCCAACCTCTTGTCAGGTACTTGTAGAGAGCAATGAGGCCTCCCCCCGAGTCTCCTCTTCTCCAGAAGGAGAGTTGGAAAGGAAGCAGTTCCAAACTGGGAACACCTGTTTCTGGACTCCACGGGTGCAAGAGGCTCTGCTGCTTCCTTGCAGTTGTAAAGTTTTCTGTAAATGCTTCGCGTGGGGGAAAAGTTAAATCTTCAATTTCAGCTCAGACTCCACAGGCATCTTGCAGAAGGCACTGCTGGGTGTTGGCAGAGTTGAGCAGTGACCACCTATCAGCAGAGCACCCAAGTCCTCTTTCCATGCTATTGTTGAAAGGAGAGGTGGCACAGATTGGATGCTGTTGGGAATGGCTGGCAGCCAGTGCTCATGCTGATCTCTTCTCCGTTTACTGGTTTTAAGGGAAGAAACTTGCAGTTTAGGAGGAGCAAGAATCTTTAATTCTTCCTTCATCTGGAATGTACAACTCATTTAGAGGTTTCTTGAAGTTATCTGTACTTAACAGAGGGATGCCCAAAACAGGTTCTGCCCCCACAGAAAAACTGGATCACCAGCCCCTGTGGCCCTAACACAAGCCCAAACTTCACCCAGCAAGGTTCTGCTGGGCTTCCAAGTTTAGCTGGACAGAAGGAGATAAATCTTGAGCAGCAAAAGAACAAAGTTCAGCACAGGAAGATGAAAAACATGAGGGAAGGGAAGAGGGAAATTCCCATCAGCTCCCACTCTGTGAGATCACACACACACCTCGACTTATGCACATGAAGACCAAGACAGATGTGCATCGATCCCTCTCTCAACCGAGGGCTTGCCTTATTTAATGGGAGACAGCAGAGAAAAACCTCTGGGATGAACTAGAGGTGGAAGAATCCATTTCCCCACCAGAGAGAATCAATGATTATCCATTTTCCCTTTTATCCTCCTTGTCGTACGGCGAATTGGAGCAAATGAGCTAACTGCAGCTCCCATCTGCTCCCCTCCCAGATGTTCCTCCAGCTCTGGAATCCCCGGCAGAGCCCGCACCAAACCTGTTCTCTGATGGGATTCTCTTGCCAAATTTAAACATGACAAGCAAAGCAGCTTCCCTTGGAATGCTAAATTTAGTGCGGCTTGACCGTGTAACCCACAGAGCCGGACACACAGAGGGGCTCTCCCGGGACTCGGCACTTGTGTCCAGCTCATTTCAAGTTGGGAATACGCTGGCTCGTGGATCTGGAGTAGAGCACAGACTCTAATTGCATGAAGGAACACAAGTACAGAATAACAAAGTCTTTAAGCAAGAGCCGTGCTGAGAGCTCCGAGGTCCCCCGCAGCACTTTCCCAAATAAAACCCCACATTCAGCGACGGGGGGAAGGAACACAAAGTGCATTTACTGTAACACTCACAGATGAAAAATTGTAATTGCTCTGCCCTGACATCTGGTTTCTATTTCACTCCCATTCTATCAGGTTACATAACAAACAGATGATGCACCAGAGCCCCGGAGTTCTTCGGCGAGTCTTGTGCGGATTTGGTGTTTACATTCCTCAGCATAAAAATTCAAGCTATGCCACACACACACAGGCATGTTCGAGGCAGACAGAGCACTCGGAGACAAATGAGCAGTTTGCAGAGGAAAAGTGAGGCTGACTGGGGAGTGTGGGCGCGTTTTTAATAGAAGATTCCGTACAGAAAATCCTCCGCTGTCCCGATCCAGTTCAGGAATTGAGTCTGCACACGCCGGCGCTCACAGCTGTGCAGACGGAGGTTACAGGAGCGAGCCACGGGGAACGTGCGAGTTTACAGCCGGCCGAAGCGCTTGGGTGAAGCCAGTGCCAAATCTAATGATGCAAACCACAAATTCCACCCTGCCCTGTTATCTAACCAAGCGCGACCTCCAGGGCCTTCCTCCACCTTCTCATTGGGGCTTTTTTTTTTTTTTTTCTTAAAGAAAATGGCACTTTTCACTCACTCCTGCTGTCACAGTGATTCACAGCCTCAAGAGCATGCTGGAGCTCAGGCATCCACTTCGCTGACCCCGTCGCCAGACATCACAGACTTTCTTCTGAGTCAACAGCACATCCTTCCTCGGAAGCAATTCAAGAAGTCGTGCATTGCTAATAAAGCTGACTCAGCTGAGGACAGGTCCCAGAGAATCCCCCTTCCCTCCCCAAAACACGAGCACGCAGGAATGAACGCACCAAGAGCTGGAAAACCATGGAGATCATGATGCGGCAGTGCTTCTCCCCGAATTTGATTTAAAATAATCCTGAATTATTCACCAACCCTGTATTAACGGAAAATTTGGTTCACAAAATATTTTTCATGGCTCACCCAAACAGCAAGTACCCCCAAACTTGAAGTTTCCCTCAAGCTTCTCACTGCACATTTAATTGCCAGCTTGGCCTTCTTTACCTTCACTTTTTGGGCCAACAAAAATGCCAGACTAGCAAGCACCAAAACAGCCAGAATTATAAACTCATCTCACATATGATTCTATATTCTGTTCTCATTTTGGGCTCTCTGTTTTGCTTCTTAGAGGCCATAAACACCTTGTGCATCTCACTGTCAGGCAGAACACTTTTCAGGTGTTCAGGTCAACATTCAGCTTCCTAAGGTACAACCCAGCCTAGGACTGGATTTATACCTTCAGGAGAGACCAGCTCCCATGGGGACTTGCCAACCTCACCACTAAAAGTTATTTTTGAAGGAAGCCAGCATGGGACCCCCTCTGAACTGCAATGCAAGGGTGTAAAATGTAAGAGGGTACAAGATGCCCATACTGTGTTTGGGAGACACCAGACAAGGCTCCATGTGGATGGGACTTCTCCCAGCATGAGGTCACTGACATTTAAGCTGGAGCCAAATATGAAAATAATAAAATCCCTGATGGACATTGCTGCAATGCCTGCTGGTTTCTAAAGGCTGGTGGCTGGCTGTTCTCCTCACATCACCCTCACACAAACCTGCACACATCCATGCACCAGGGTGCGAGGGTAACACCAGAAATGGTGCGGGCATTAGTCATGGGCAGGCAAGTGGAAAAATGCCCCAAAATACCAGTTTTTAGGAGGCCTGTTCCTCAGCCACTACAGCTACCCCCCCACTGCCAGCTCAGGTAAACACAACAGCAAAAAGGATGTTTTCCTGGTCAGAGAACCACTTCTGGCCATGTCTTAACAAGCTGATCATTAAGTAGCAAGAAGAGGAAGAAACACACAGCACTAGGTACATTCCACTCCTTAACATGAGGTGTTTTTACCCCTATTTCCACCCTAGACTAGGTCCTTATAAAGCCCACAAAACAGCAGCTTAGGGGAATAAAGAAGGGGAAAAAAAAACAAGGGGGAAAAAAAAACAAGGGGGAAAAACAATCCAAGCAATGTCACCTCCCATTACAAAACTCCAACAGCTAAAATATTTAAGGTGTCCCACGGAACTCCCATGGAAATCAGGCACAGAAGACAAGAGCAATGAGCAGAGGCAGAGCTGCTGCAGCCAACAGCCCCAGCACTGAGACCTCAAGGGACTGCAGTTCCTCACTCCAGGGCATAACTTTACACCCACCCACACTTTGCTGCTCTTCTTCAAGCACCCAAATTATTGTGTTCCTTCCTCCATTTCACCTCCAGGAGATGCTCAGGTGCCCATCCACTAAAACACATCAGGGATTTAGTCCATGCTGACAAGGCGCTTACAGATGGTGCAGGAGTTCATGGGCTGTGCTTCGGATTTCCTCCTGCTGCTGGGGGGCAAACCAGGCAGCGAAGGGGCCTCTCCAAAATCAGCACACAGCCCAGTCAAAACATGCCAAGGGCAGAACAGGGAATCCCACAGGGAGGCCAAGGGATGTGGAGAGAGTTCTAATTCCATGCCTCCCAACACCTGTACTTCAAGCAGCAGGCGACACTCTGAGGAAAGGGACTGCAAGACTGACTGGCTCAGGGGCCAAGATGGAAGAGCTGCTTCTCCAATACCAAAAATTTTAAGTGCTTATTCATCCCTGCTTGTCATCTGTAAGCAAACTACTCCTCCATTCAGTACAGACTGGCAGAACGCAAAGGCGTCGCGCAGGAGCCTTCGCTTTTACTATTATAAATGATGCTATTTTTGCCTTTGAGCCTCCGGTTTCACAGATCCCACATCCCTCACATGCCTCACTCCAGCTCCCTGCTCTCTGCTATTGTGTCTTGCCGAGCTGGAGGTGTTTTCCTGCCGTAGCTTCACCTGCTGAGAGCAGAGTCGTGCCATGTGCTTGCTCCATGTACAACCACTCATTTAGAGTACAGGGCAATTAATACAGAGCCACACACACACCCAGCGAGCCCTGGGCCCATTTGGGCTGCACCCCTCGAGCCTTTGGCATTAACAGCACCTCTGGCAACTCGGGAAGAGCTGCCACGGCCATGCCAGGCACCTCTGGCCATCCCAAACCTGGCACGCGCCACGTTCTGCCCTCCCAGCTCTTCCCATCAGCACCAAGCCTTCCCTGATGCCAGACAAAACATCTCCCAGCTGCCAGCACGCTGCTGGGCTGGCACGGCCAAGGGCACTCAGCAGAGGTCAGCAGCTTCAAAAAGCCACACAGTAAGGCATGGGATGCTCAGAGTGATTATCCCACATTGGATGTCGCAGCTTTTGTCACCCTGCACCCACAGCAGCATTTCATGAACCCCTCAGTGCTGAAGGGTAAACACCCCCACACATTCCAGTTCATTCTCCCAGCATCTAAGAGACAGCTTGAGCTGAAATTACAATTTGGGGACCAGAGACAGCGTGGCCCAAATGCCTCTGACTGCACCCAAGGCCTGAGCCAGGAAGTGTGGAAGCTCCAAGTCAGAAATGTTCTAATTAAAGGAGTCAGCAGATAACCAGTGAAAGTGCCCAGCAGCCTTCACTAGTTTCAGTCTGGGAGGAGGAGAAACAGCCCAGGCACATTTTTCCTCTCTGCATCTTTCCCTCTGCACAAAGGTATCCTTAGTCAGGGAACTTATTAACTTGGAAGAGGCAGAGCAGTAAATAATGTGGATCTAAGCAGATAAATCACACAGAATTTGCCAATACCAAGAATATATTAACAAACCAAGATGTTATTAACAACTTGCAAATGTGACAAAACCAGTGAAGCTCGCAGACATGATGGAAACACAGCCTTGGTGGGAAACAGTAAGAAAAAATATTAAAGGAGCTAATACTGAGCATTCTGCCTGTTTCAAAGTGAGATGGGGTCTTTGCCAGATACAATCTCACCAACAACGGTTCCTAAGCACTACCTACTGCTTCTTACTGCAAAATAAAACCAGTTGAGGCTTTTGGGGATGAAAAACACACTGATGTTCAAAAGAAATAGTCCCATAGTTGTTTCTTGCAAGAGAAAAAAGGAATATCTAGCGAGACAGAACTCATCTCCCAACCTAAGTGTGTCTCATACCTCTGCTTGCACAAGCCACAAATGTTTATGTGCCTAAACCAACTACTGCATCATTATTTCTGAATAAAAACAAGCTCCTTCTGCAGAGCTCTCTGGCTTCAGGAGCCTGAAGAGCCAAATGAGACACCACAAGCGTACCCCTTTATCCCAGCTCACCTTCCCCTGAGGGAGGGCTCATCCCAGACTGCAGAACCCTGTTCTGGGGACTGGTGGCTCCTGAAGGAACTCTCCTGCCTGCCTCTCCTGAAGAAAGCAGCCCCAGCTGTGAAATACAAACTGAAATAGGAAGGAAATAATTAATTTTAGAGTCCAGATGTTTTTCTGAACACTTCCAGGGATGGCAACTCCAGCCTGTTCCAGTGCTTTAAAATAAAAATAATTTTACCTCGGGCACAAAGAAAGTCGAAGACTCCTCAGCGTGGGATGGGCATCCCAGAGAGCTCCCAGAACCAACAGTCATCCCATGCCCCAGCCTGATCAGTGAGGACAGGGCATCTCCAGCTCTCCAGCAGCCAGGTGCTGGGGAAGAGGAAAAGCCAAGCACACCTTGAGCTGACACAGCTGACACAACTGCAGGTCTGTGTTTACCCCAGCACCACTCACTGCCCACAGCACACCTCATGATGCTCTGTCCAGAGGCACATCAGACACCTGAGATGGGAAAATGAGAGTCTGTGTGTGTGTGTGTGTGATCAGCAGGCTCCAAGAGCCTGACCCAACACCAGGCTGTGGAACAGCCCAGCTCAGCCCTAAGGAATAGACTCTGGCCAGTTCAGACAGGAGAAGCCTGGACAGACACACAGCAGCCACTTCAGGGGAGCGGGAGCTGCTCTGTGCCCAAAGCACCATCCTGGCATCAACACCATGGAAGGGAAAACAGGAAAAGTCCACACAGCCTGCATTCCAACATGGGCAGGCAGCTGCCACAAAGCCCTGGTGACACAACCACCGCTGCTTCTCCTGCAGCCTCAACCTCCTGGGGCTCCTCCAGTACTGCCCTGTGCATCACAGACCAAGGGATAAACAAATTGTCATGGAAACACTTTTAAACTTGTATTTTCACTCTCCAACCTCGAGCTCTAGTGGGGATAAAGGGCATTGGGGATATTCTTCATGCACATTCTATATTTTAGCCAAAACACATAAATCTCTTGGTGAATATTAGTTCATAGCTCCAGAGAAGAGGAAGGCCAAAGGAACAAGATGAGAAAATCTAGAAAATACAGAGTTTATCACATCCCCACATAAGGCTCAGAGCAAGCCATGCTCTTCTTTCTGGCAATGCAAGTCACCTTTGAGCAGACAGTTTACTCCTCAAAACAGGTGTTCTACCTCTGGAATTTCTTCCAAACCCAAATCACATCAAGGCCTGCCCTTCCAGTGTTGATCCACTGGCATCCATAGGCTGGTTGTTGCTTCAAGAGACAGGAGGAATATGTGCAGAAGTTTCTAATGGAACAGTTTGGTTTAGAGCAACTATAGCTGGTTTCTCAAAACTGGCAAAAATACCTGCCAAGAGTCTTCAATCACAGGTGGGATATCGAGGAATTTTCCCCCGCCCCTCCACCAGTAGCTTGTGTTTGCATTTAGACATAGATTAAGAGAATAATTTTTTTTTTTAAATCTAAATTTTGGAAACATTTCCAAATTGTTCTTAATCTCAAGTCTGCTCAACTGCTCCATTTAGAGGCAGGGCAGCTGTGCGGGCAGCCTTGCCAGGGGGAGAAGGATCGTGCTCCAGGAAAGCCCAAACCAGCAGTTTCATCAGGGCACTCTCCAAGGAGAAACCTCTGGAGAGAACCAGCAGTTTCCATCCCACTCTCTGACTCAGAAGCTGCCAGTGGATGGTCCCAGCCTCTCCAGCAGCTTCCTCAAGCTCCCCTGCAGTAACCCCAAGTGCAGAAGGATGACCCACTTTCCAGGTTTCTCACCCCCCTCCCCATTTACAGCAGCATTCAGCACCCGGTTTGCACAACAGTTGTTCCAGCAAATGGCTTTGCAGAAAGTTTCTTTCATCTGATGGCTGGAACATCAAAAGATCAAGTCCCTGTTGCCCAATGATTTGGGCAATCACTCCCAAAACATCACGTTCTTTTGTGCAACTGCTACCCACGGTTTCCCCAACAAAAGCAAACACCAGAACTACCAGGAAAAAAAAAAAAAAATTAAAATAAAGGAGTCTGAGCAAGCAGCTGGAAAAGGAGCCTCCCAAGTGATGGGAGAGGGCTGGGAGTCACTGAGCAGAGCCCTTGCTCACAGCCACAAACACACCCCTGTTTCCCCAGTAAATCAAACAGATGCACCCAAAACCATTATGTTCTAAGCTGCAGAACATCGTTATAAATAGAGCAGAATTCCAGAAGCTGGGAAGTTAAGGAGGGGTGAGGGGCAGAGGGGCTTGCAGTGCAAACTGCAGCAGCTCTGACACCCCAGCCATGCACTCTTGGACTTGACCACCCTGCAGCTGCAAAGTTGGCAGCCTCTGGCCTACTTGGGGGCATGTTGGAGTCCAACTGTATTTACGCTGACAGAGACAAGCAGAGGCTGTGACGATTTATTGACGCAAGAGCTATTTTGTGCTCCATGCCAGAAATTAATCAGTGGAGGAGGAGGAATTCTCCTTAAGCACTTTGGTGAGCTGCTAAGAACAACAGGCTGAGGTCTCCCATGACAAACACCATCGAAAAGAGAGGAAAGGAAGGAAAAAAAAATTAAAAGGGCAACTTTTACATAGCAGCTTCTTTGGAAAGCCTCAGGAATCAGGCAGTGCCTGAGCAGAATCTGCCCTGCGTAACTTCCCTTGTGAAAAAGAAAATACATGAGAGGAATAAATCACAGCTTTCCCAAATCCGTCCACACAACCTGGTGCTGTGTTTGCCCAGCTCAACCTACCTCAAGTTTATTTGGGGGAGGTGGAAGTAGTGGTGAAGATATACTGACCCTTCAGGTTGGCTCTACCTGCTGCAACTCCAGCTAAAAAGAAGGAAACCAGGGGCAACAGTCCCATCACCTCCTTGAAAGAGCTGCTGCACAGAGCTCCACTTTGAAGGGAAAAAATGAAAAAGAAAGGAATCTTGCATGCAGACTGAAGGAATAGCATCAGCCCTACCTGCCAAGAAGACATCACGATAAACCTGTCAAGAGTTACGAGCCTGCAGAACAGGCCTTGCACCTGCTGGAAAGGAAAAAAAGGAAGGGAAAAAGCCATCTAATGCCAATCAGATTCTTGCTGCTGGCAGGGAAGAGATGCCAGAGCCCTTCTCCTGGGTTTAGTAAGCTGTGAGGATCATGTGCTTTCCCCTGGCAGAGGTTCTGTGAGACCACTGGCACCTTAGCTAGAATAAAGCAAGTTCTGGGAAGTTTCAGAGATTTTTGCCGAAGCGACAGACGTCAAGGATTCAGTATTTGGAAGGACTTGTGGAGTTTGGTGTATGGTCTTTTTTACTGTTTTGGAAGATTTTATGACCAGAGAAGAGAGGGTTGGTCTAGTTCAGGCTTTTATGTCTTCCCACAGGAGCAGCTCAAGCATTTTATAGATCAGGAGTGAAAAAAACATTTAAAACTGTTTCTCTTTATAGGCAGCATAAGATATAGGTCACAGTTAAGAGAGGGGCTTAAGCCTGTTTGAGTAGAAAGCGCGCATTTTGAATGCTGAAACAGAAGAGCAAAATATAATTCTCAATGGATTATGTCAACATCACTAGGCTTTAAGGGTTTCCTGCCTGAAGAGCTGTCAATTGATCAGAACTGCCAAAACCACCTTTCCAGCAGCAGACAAAAAAACCAGCTGCCCTTACATCCCTGAGCAAATCACCCACCTGAGGGAGCATTATTGGTCCGAGCACCGCATTGATCTGGGGCTGTTGGTCACGGGGAGAAACAGTGACCCCATGGGAGGAAGGTAGCAGCAGGTAAAGGAAACCCCAAATCCACAGCACAGGCACAGCGGGCACGCAGAGCCCCCGCCCCGCGCTCCGTGGGCTTGGTTCTGGCGCGGTCACGGCCTCAGCAGCTGCCTTGAGGACAGAACAGGCACCAAGGCCAAGGCTGGCAGCTCAGAGCTCCCAGAGCAGAGCTTGCTCCCATCACGGTTTGCCCCATAAAGCTATTTATGTGGCTTGGCAGCACGACGGCTGCAAACAGCACGAGTGCACAGGTTCCAGAATAGCAAAAGGGTCAGGATTGATTTTTAAAAAAAAAACAACAAGTGATTTCCTTGAATTCGGCTGCAGTTTCTCCAACATGCTGATCCCAGCCCTGCCACAGAGCACAGGGGGTTTCCAGCAGTCCCCTCCACTTCAAGCAACTCTACATTGGTTGGAAGTTTCTCCTGGAGGAGAGGCACTGTGCTTGCGCACAGGCAAGTCAGCAAATGAAGTTGTTTTTTCCAGTGCTGGGATTGTTCAGCCCCTGGTACAACCAAACCGACAGAAAAGAAACCTCAAAAAACAACAAATAAAAGTAAAATTTACTCTATAGGTCCCCCAAAAAATGCACATCCCACATGAGCAGAGGTTGAGAGGGTGTATTTAATGGCTGCTGTCACAATCCTACCTGTCCTTCCTCCCTTGCCCAGGTATCCACAGGCAGCTAGGGTCAGGCTCCTGTCTCCCCAGGCTGACCTTGCCCAGCCATCCTGCCAGAACCTCCTCACGCTTGGCAGCTCAAGCTTTCAAAAAACATTTGTTGCTACATCAAAGTGGAGCAGGACAGCTACAAACACGGGGAAGGTTAACTCTGGCCTGTGGAATCCCTGGCAAAGCCTGTGCTGCCAGGGTTCAAAGCAGGATCAGCAATGCCCCACTGAACCCCAAACACACCCAGGGGCTCCTGGAAACTCTCACAAGCCCTGCTGCCACCAGGGCTGGCTTCCAGCTGAGACAAGAGGGTCTCAGAAAAGCCCACCTGGGACCATTCCCGTTTGGAACTCACCTTTCAACAGGTGTGAAGTTTAGTATCAGCCTCATTCTTCTGAGAGGCTATAAATCTGCTTCAAAAATCACTTGAGCAAATCAGTCCATCAAGCCAAGGGGTGACAGCAATCCCCAGGGGGAACCCCAAGAGCTGCTGAGCACCTGAAAGCATGCCACAGCACTGCAGCTAAAATTTTCCTAGTAACTGATGAAACAACTGGATTTTGATTTTGGTTGTAGAAATAAAACTTTTAAAAAACCTGCTGATGTATTAATTTCAGTTTTCTTTGCAGAAGAATAACTTGCATGCCCCATTTCTCAGTTGTTTGACCACTCCACCTGGCACCTCAAACTGTGCAGGTGTCAAGGCCTTTCTTGTTTAATGGCCTAAATAGAAATAATAAAACAAATAAACAAAAGTAGGGGGAGGAATTCCTGGTACATGGCAAGCTATGGGGAGAAAGGGACTGGCAAAGCCTTTACTGAAGGATGGGAGAATTACCAATTCCACAACTGTTCATTCTCCAGCCAGGCACCAGCTACTCCACGTTCACTCACTTCTGGCTATCCTCTGACTGTAAAGGCAACTTCTACAGAGTCAGAGTATGAAGAAAATATACTAAACACCACACCAAAAGAAGAAACATCATTGCAATTGTTTATCCACTCTTCTGGTAACAAACTGAATTTGGGGAAGTATGAGACACAGGGCAAACTGGAGTTGACCAAAGGTGAGTAACAAAAATGTGGTAACCTTGTAGAAAAAGGTTTTTCTCCTTACCAAGTGAGACACAAGATCGCAAGGACTATCTCAAATATTATTACAGAATCACCCGACTTTAAAAGTACGACCTTTTTTATATCTTTTGCCTACCCTGTACCTCATTCAAAATAATCCAGAGTTCTCTGCCTCTCATCACAAGTACCTGCTTCTCATCTTTGCACTGCAGGAACATCACAGGCTAAAAAAACTTACTTTAGAAACAGGCTTTTAAAGAATTCCTAAGTGCAAGAACTGCATTTAAAGAAAAAGCAGAAATGAGAGGAATGTACTTGGCAGGGACACTGACCTAGCAGGAACTTCAGCTTGAACCCCAACTTGAAGCACAAAACAATTCTTCTCTTTTGAGGGTACAATCAAACCCTTGCACAGAAAGTCTCAACTATTTGATGCTCCAGCAAGTGAAAACTTCACAGGTTTAGTGGGAGCAGACTTTAAACTTTCAAGGACCTCAAAATGACACTGTTCCTAGAGGAAATCCAGGACAGACTCAGACATGGGTAAGGACAGGAAAGGAGGTGGAAAAGGTGTTCTGTCATGGGCTGGAGAAAGAAAAGTGAATGGAAACATCACCAGTTCCATCTGTTGGAGTTTTCAGCTCTTCTGAGTTTACTCCACAGCCAACCCCAAAAAAGCACCCTCCAAAACTGGGGGACCAGGCTGCTCAGGGGAACAGTCTCTGAATTCCCAGTCTAGAATAATCTGGTAAAACCAGAGCACCAAACTGGTAAGGGGAAGAAGGGCTCCCTGGGAGTGTTCCAGGCTGGGATGGACAGGGCTTGGGGCAACCTGGGATAGTGGAAGGTGTCCCTGCCATGGCAAGGCATGGCAAGGAATGGAAGGCATGGGATATACAGGGATGGGATATACAGGGATGGGATATACAGGGATGGGATATACAGGGATGGGATATACAGGGATGGGATGGGCTTTAAGGCCCCTTCCCACCCAAACCATTCCATGACTCTGTGATACCATGTCCAGATGTTCTTACACAGCCACCAAGTAACTGCCACAGCCCAGCCCTGCTAGAGGAGGGCTGGAGTTTTACCCCCATAGTCCTTGTGTTTTATTTGAAATTATGCTCTTGCCCCCAGATAACTTCCCCAGACAGCCTCATTGCTGCCAGAAAGTAGGTCAGTGTCATTTAAAGCTGCCTTGAAATGCATCTCCACATAAATTTCTTAATCTTTAAAAAGAGAACGCATCAAATATTTATCGGGCGGTGCAAAACAACGAGAGACGCTCACAAGGAGAGCTCTCGTGTGTGCTGCATGAAATGGCTCTCCATGCCTTGCTGAGCAGTGGAGCAGGGCAGGAGAGTGGCTGGGTGCAGATAAAGCCCTGTGCAAAAGTCCTTATCTGCCCAGCAAATCACAGTACGTGACTCCCCAACTCGTTCTCCTGATGCCGTGTGATCACGGAGCTCTCTGCTTCCTCCGGGAGCTCCTCTCAGCCCTAATGATCCCTGCTGCAGATTTTTCCCCATCAGCCAGGCAGCTCATTTTCAAAACTTCAATATTCCTAATTATCAAACATTCAGCACTGCAAAATGTAGCTGAAATTTGCATCTCTGCAAGGGTGGCTCTGAAGAAAGGATGGAGTATTTGCATTCAGACTGGTTAATTCCTGCAAGATAACATTTCATAAACAAAATGCTTCATTGAACATGGAGATTTTCAGCTTTTACAAAGGAAAGTGAACTTTAAACAAATACAAATCAGTTGAGTGATTAACTTTAAGTGTTTTGTTTTTTTAAAACTAATCTTTATGTATAACTAGTATCAGCAGAACAATCTTTACTGATTAAAGAAGCAAACGATAGTGAAACCTAAGCCACTGAAAATTAAGGGGGAAGGTAGAATGCAACAGCAAGGAATCATTTAAGGTCAATAAAGACAGGAGGAAAAAAAACCCTAAAACGTTTTAAAAAACTATTAAAAAACCCCACACCTACTTACAACCCAGTCAGCCTGGGTAAGGTGAGCACCATAGGTTATGTAAGGCGAGTGTAAATTGTGGCCAACATGAACAGGTTAAGGAGTGAAACTAAACACGCTTTCCCCCGCTCCCCCAAGCTTTGTCATAATCCTAAATGTTATCTTAATTAGCCTAATTTTCTTAATTATACTTCGCAGCAACTTGAGCCTTCACAGCACTATTTCAGCGTCTTTTTTTCCAGCTTTGTTCCAGCGCTGGAAGAGGCGGCGACTCCTCTGCCAAAAGCCAAAGGCCACGTGATGCCTCCCAGGAAGTTTGCTCCCACCTGGGTATTCTTCTTCTCTAAAAGCTGCTTCTTACTCCCTATGGAATCTTTCTCCAAAACACAGCAGAAGAAGAGGCAGTGATGGAGGAAGAAGTCACACTTTTCTTAGCCAACTTAAATCTCCGTATTTTTCCATCTCATTCGGAGAGAAGCCCTCGGTGCCCAGCACATCTCACAAAAGCTTCACAGAGTGAAATGAAAAACCAAAAAAAAAAAATAAAGGCACAGGACAAAAAGCCCAACCCAAACCACTTCCATTCATCTTCACCACAACAATTTCATGGCACAGCTCCTGAAACATCCCATTAGTGCTGGCCTTGGAGAAGATTAGAGAAGAAAGCTTGAACCCACTGAAGCAAGGCTTAATAGGCTCTCGAGTTAAGCCAGAGCCTTCCCTTAAACAATGCCCATCATTAGGAATAATTACCTGTAGCTGTATAATCAACATGGCTATGACAACTGACATGAGAAGTCCAGATGTCATCTTTGGCAAGGCTTGAGAAATATTTCTGCTCCTTATTATACAACTGACTCTTGAAAGAGAAACGAGCAACAAGAACACTGGGAGTGGAAAGCCACCATGAAACACTGCAGGATTCCAGAAATACAACCAAGTAAGAACCCAGCACCCAGGAAGGGCATGTGGATATCCAACACCATTCTGTCCAGCTGCCACTCCCCTGGGTTTGGATGAGACCACCCTTCTCAGCACCATTCTAGACAGGGTTGTTAGGGAAACAAAGTTCAAGCTGATTTTTGGATCTACCGAAATGCTGAGCCAAAGCAGCAGAATGAGGTGGGAGAAACAAGTGTTCAGGGATGAATTCTGAAAGGAAGCAAGGCAAACCAGCATCAGGCTTCCAGTGCATAACAGCCCAGCCAGGAAGGACATTGTCACTTCCCAAACCTCTGGAGAGCTGCTCCTTCAGGAGCCAAGAAATGCCCACGGTTGGGTTTGGACTGCAGGTGGGTGTTCAAAGGTGTCCTACCACCACCACCACAGAGAGAGAAAAGCAGGCAGGCACAGCTGCCCAAGCTCACTTCTGAGTCATGAAAACACTGAAACAACAATTACCTGTTATCTGAAGAACAGAGCTCCTGGAAAACATCACTTTGCATCTAGTGTCTCCAGTAAACACCTACACTCATACAAACACACTTCAGTTTCTCAACTCCTCATAGTACCAACAAATTTCAAAATCTAAGACTGCTGCATTATGGAAGCAGAGGCCACTTTTTTTTATTTTTTTTTTTTTTTTCTTTTAGATAATTCTAATTATTTTAGAGACTCATAAACTCACTTCAGTTGTGAGGAGAGGGTCTACCCCTGCCGCTTGTAGACTCCAGCACCCCTATTTATTGCAAGATTTTTTCTCCCATAAACAAGTGGTTCCTTAAATGTTAGGAGCTGTTCTCTGGCTTTTAGCACTTCAGCCTTACTTGTTAACCCCAACCTGATTAAAGTGAAGTCACAGAGTAATCTCTCAGAAGCAGAGTGAAGTAAGTCCTTCTATGTGCCTTGTTGGATTATTTGCTTCCCAGCAGCCAGTTCTGTACCATAAACTGAAACAGCCCAAGAACAGTTAAAATTCCTCTTACAAAGCTCTGCCTAACACAAGAGTTGCCCCAAACTCCTTCAAAACAAATGTGAGGCACCTTTAAGCTGGAAAGCAGGTAACTGAGCAGCTACAGATCCTCCTGACAGACAGAAAATGCACAATTTGGTAGTGATGAATCATGCCTCAAATTACAAGACACATTAGGGATAATCCCCAGACAGCATTGAGGTGGATCAATTGACTTTTGTTCCAGCAAAACTATTCCTTCCTATTAAAAAGTACTTTAAAATCCAAGAGTTTTCTTAAATATCAACAAAGGCACCAGCAGAACCATGCCCGTTCCTTGGAGGTACACTCCATGTCATTAAGGCTCATCAGCACAGATTTAACAAATTAAACATCTGCTTAATGACCCAGAAAATACCAACTTTCACTGATGCAATGATTAGAAACCCAAATTTTGGAACAAAAACAAAGAAAACCTGAAAAGGTAAAAACTTCCTTGTAACTCTTGGTAACAGCAGCGGCACTTTCCACCTTCACACAAAATTTTAGACGAAGTAGGAAAGGGAAGGCGTCTGGATGACCATTTCAGCATGACTCAAAGGTGTGTGCATGCAACAAACTGTGTTTTGGGGTGGCTGCTGGCACTCCAAGTGGCCTTGCCCTTACCTGGATGGCTTTGGGAGCTCATTGCTGGCAATGTCTAGTCCTTGGGAGAAGGGATTCGAGACAGATCAGTTCCCACGGGAGTAACAGCAGCTCAAAAGAGCTCCAGTGCTTCACCAATACATAGGAGTGGGAAGTGGGGATTAAATCATGGCCACCTTGTAAAATCCAGGGCACAGTGACATGATGAGTCGTATGGGAAGTAATCCAAGAGGGTGGCAGAGTGTCTTCCAATGGCTTTTAAAATGGGAACCTGCAATTAAAGAAAAATATGTCTGCGTTAGCAAATTAAGATTAACAGCCATTTAAATTGTACATTATATAACCTATTTATCCCTGAGATTTAACTACAATGCTATTTTAGGCATTAAGGGCTGCAGAGAGAGTAATTTTCAGAGTTGTAAATGTTACTTTGATTAATAACTATAAAGATGCAGATTAATACTTAACATTATTTTTTAAAAAAACAAAGATAACAACTTTCCAACGACACATTCAAGCCTCAGAAACCCAAAATTCCATGTTAATTCTCATCCTCCAACAGCACCATATGAAGCCACTTCAGTCCAACAGCTTCCATATTTTAAAAGCCATATGTATGAGTGGTAACTGTACTTCACGCATCTGTTCCCCAGAGAAGTCTAAAGAAAAATTCCTCAGTGCCAAGAAGTGGTCTTGGAGCAGGAAGGAAAAAAACCCACACAATCAATTCCACTCCCACTCTACCTAAGCCTCCAGCAGATTACTCAGAATCAGCTCCATACTGCCCCAGGGGGAAAAAATCCACCATTCTCAATTATTTTGAAGCTGTGTATTACAGGGAGGGAGAGAGAACAGAGGGGAAATAACCCACAGTCAGCAACCCCTGGCCCCTGCTCCTCAAAATATGGAAGTAGAGAAGCAGTAGACACCCTGGCTTGGAGAAACCCCACCTGAGACCCATGCTGACCTAACCAGCCACCCTTACACCAAAAGAACTTGCTCAAGTTCATTTTGGGGGGTCAGGGTTTTTCTGCCACTATACCAAGTGACATCCAGTATTTCCCATCCCTGAGAGTGTCCAAGGCCAGGTTAGACAGGGCTTGGAGCAACCAGGGATAGTGGAAGGTGTCCCTGCCCATGGCAGGGGGTGAGATGGGCTTTCAGGTTCCTTTCCACCCAAACCATTCTGGATTCCTGAGCAGCCTTGTTTTACAGGCAAGCTGTTTCAGGGCTTCTGCTCTACCACTGGTCCAGACTGAACCTGGCTGTGTCCTTTATGCAGGGTATCCCACAGCCACAGTGACTTCCCTTCTCTGCACCATAAAACACCACAAGAGCAGCAGCCCAGCCCCGCTAGGTAACCAGGGGAGCTCCTCTTGCCCAGCCAGGCATCATCCAGCACTGGGGTGAGGTCACCCTGCTGGCAGCAGCCCCTCCAGCCCATCCCCATGGATCCAGCTGACTCTGCTCACCCCAAACTGCTCCAGCAGCAGCTCCCAAGGAGTGGTGCCCTGCAGCACCGCTGGGGCAGGCAATGGCAGCTGTGATGGGAGCTGCTCCTGCCTTTCACAAGGAGCATCTGCCCACAGTGTGGCTGTGCCACAGCATTTCAGGCAATGCTGGCTATTCCTGGAAGAGCTCTTAGCACACTCAGATTTGTGTGTTCCCTTCCAAGAAGTAAAACCAGGTCTGAGACTTCCAGCACGGGCACAGTGGCTCAGGACGGGCTTTCGAAAGTTACTTCTCTGATGTGCAGGAAAAGGCCCCGGCAGGCACTGCTGAACACAGTCCCTTCCTTGCTGTGCTTCATTGAAAACCCTCTTTAATTGGCTGTTTCTCTGCAGCCCAAGTGTCTCAGCATCACCACTCTCCAAGTTCCTCTCTGCCCATCTTGCATTCTTAGAGACCTGGAACGCGTTCCGTGTCACGCGTCAAATTCGAGAGAAAATCACTTAAATGTCATTTCTAACCCCTGCAGGTCTTTGCCATCCCAAATGTTCAAGATGTTCCAGTCCCATTAATCAGCACATCCTGTTAAACAGAGCTGGGTCAGCTTAGACCAGGCATTAGCAAGATACTAACATAATTTATTTCCATTAAAACCAGCAGGTACTGTTGTAACATAAGCCATCTCAGCTGTAGACAAGAAGGATTTGGAGTGGAGCTACCGGATCTCCATGTCCTCATTTTCCCAGCACAAGAATGAAAATGTGACTGTGAACAGTGGAAAGTTTCCCAAAGAAACTGGACTGAATGAATAGAACCAAATTCATTCATCAGCATCGCCAGTTTAATCTATTCCTACTTCTGTCCCATCCCTGGAAGAGTCCAAGGCCAGGGGCTTGCAGAAGTCTGGAGGTGGAATGAGATGGGTTTTAAGGTCCCTTCCAATCATTTTGTGATTCCATGATTCTCTCCAGGACACGGCAGACATGTCCCAAATTACCTCCCCACAAACTATAATTTTCAGGAAGCCCTTGCACTGATCTCTGTGCAGACCAATGAGCAGCTGCCAGGCCTCCACCTGCAACAATTCTGTGAATTTGTCCTTTTGCCACTATCTCAAGGAGAACACTCCTCAAATTAAAAGAAGCAAAACGCTGTCTATCCCTATGCCTCAGGTATCGGGAGGTCTACAGGGTTTTCCAAGCAAATTATCTCTTTAAAAAAAAAAAAAAATTAAAAAGAAAAACAAGCCCAAGTTTGTTTAACTTCTGCTCCAGTGCCTCCCGGGACAAGGGCAATCACCTTTGGGCTGAGGAACAGCGAGTCCACCCTGAGCATCATTCCAGAGGCACATTCCTGTCCAGCACGGGCAGGCACTGGCCCAGGGACACCTGCCCAGGGGCACCCCACACGCTGCAGGACCCCCAGACCCCCCTGCCTCGGCCACACGGGTCACAGCAAGGCTCACCCCTGGCTTTTGGGGGACCAGGGCCACCTCAGGCCCTGCTGGGCTCCAGCTGGGAGCAGAGATGGGCACAGACAGCCGGAGCGTGCCACAAGCCCCAGGAGCAGCTGGTGGCCACGGGAGCTGGCCTGGCAGACAGCAAGCAGGGCCATGGGGAGCGTGCCAGGTTTGGCACATCCCTGGACACAGAGCGAGGGAAGGGCTGGGACAGCAGCCACGGACAGGGAAGGTGGCACTGCGGGAAGTGCCCAGAGAACTGCAGGTTCAAACCAGCAGCTTTGTCATTCAATCAGGACTGGGATCATCACATTTCCTGCCTTACAGGACAATTTTCAGAGTCCGGTCACTGCTGGACTTTTAAAAATCCCAGGAACAGGAGCACAAGGAAACCACTTAATGCCTGTTTATTTCAGCCTGCTTCTAGCAGGGCACATCTGAGAGCACAGGCTCCCTAAAAGTGCAGGGGCTGGTGCATCAGCAGCTCTATCCTCACCACATCCCAGGAGCAGAGGGTGGCTGTGGTCTGAGTGCTGTCACCCCCCCGTCACAGCCCCAAACAAGCCTCTGTTCCTGCAGGACAGGCTGAGGTGCTGCAGCCCCTGTCAAAGTACCTCATTTCTCCCTGGTTTGGTGCCTCAGAAAACCACCAGCCCTCACAAGGCGCCTTCCCTGGATTTGAAGTCATTCCAGATCTTCTCCTACCCAAGCAGAAAGGTTTTTGGTTTTTTTGGTTTTTTGTAAACATAAGAATCTCACAGTTCTGCCACAAGAATGATTGTTGATAAGAGGCCTGGAGCAGCTCCCCTACAAAAAGGCTGAGAAAGCTGGGGTTGTCCAGCCTGGAGAAGGTTACATGGAGACCTCAAAGCAACATTCAATTATTTGAAGGGGCTGTGAGGAAGCTGGAGAGGGACTCTGCATCAGGAACTGCAGTGAAGGGACAAGGAATAATGGGTGCAAACTGAAAACAGTGGGAATGTAGGTATGAGGAAGAAATGTTTTATTGTGAGGGTGGTGAGCCACTGGGCACAGGTTGCCCAAGGAACATGTGGATACACCCCTGGCACTGCTCAAGACCAGGCTGGATGGGGCTTGGAGCAAACTGGGACAGTGAAAGGCACAGGGGGGTGGAACAAGATGATCTTTAAAGCCCCTTCCAACCCCTTTGTGTTCTGTGATTCTGTGGGAGCAGGAACGCTCACCTTCCTCCTCCCAACCCCTTCCAGATGTGCCCCTGTGGCATCACAAGTCCAGATGTGCGGCAACCACTAATGACAGTCACCGCAGAACTTTATTTACAGAGCTCAGTTTTTCAGAGCTTTAATTGCTCTTCAGCCCCGATAAGAATCTTGGCCTGAGGCTGGGCTTTCAGAGCTGAGTCAGCCGGGTTACTGCGGGACCAGGAGCTCTGCTGCCCGGGCTCTGCCTGCCACAGCAGCAGCACTGCTGCCAGCATCCCTTGGAGCTCTCGGTGCAACAAAGGGATGCTAGGCGGCCCTATCCACATCCTGGCTCTCCTCTAGCAGCACTCCAGCAGCACCGTGGGCTTGGCTCTCCAAAAGCCATGGAAACACCCACCACCACCTTCCAAAAGGCGTCACCGCTGAGCCTTCTGCCTGGCACAGATCCATTACACGGGGATTGTTGCTTTTTCCCCCAAAATTACATTCCTCGCTGCGTTTAGAAGCAAACAGCCCTGAGCTGACACAAACACTCCAACCTGAAGGGAGGGACAGCCTCTCTCAGAGATTTATCGATTAAATCTCCTTTGACAACAGATCCTGCACTTTAACCAGAGGGGGGAAAAGCTGCCTTTGCTTCTCAGAGTTTGTTTATAAAATACTGCCAATACAGGATCCATACATGAAAAGAGGAGGGAAGGAAGAGGCTTAGAGGTGCCTGGAAACAATTCACTGTGACCACAGGGAGATTTACAGTATCTTCATTTAGCATGATGGAATGGCTTGGGCTGGAAGGGACCTCAAAGCCCACCACACTGCAAACCCCTGGCATGGGCAGGGACACCTTCCACTAGGCCAGGCTGCTTTCTTTAGAGCAGTGCCAGTGTAAAACAGCCTCCCAAGCTCACCTCCCCTCCAGGGACCATCATTTCCCAGCCACCACTTTGCAAGGTGGCAAAACCAACAGCAGCAGTCCCCAGGACCTCCAGAGCCCTGTGACAACATCCCCTCAAACTCCTGTTTCTGCAGAATACAGCTGCACTGGATCTGTCTCAGGAGAGCAGGTTCCACAAGCACTGCCCAGAAGTGCTGCTTTTCCTACAGTTCCAGCAATACTCAGACCTCTTCCAGGAAATGTAGCTGCAAACCTCAAACACCATCAGATACCCCCCTCAAAGAGTTTGGAGTCTCTAAGCAGTTTTCTGTCTCTAAACACACATTGTGAGAATAGTAGGTGACACTGTAAAACCTACTATCAGCTTAATGCTCAACTGTGGCCAGAAGAGAAATGGATTACCATGGAATAACAAAAAATAAAAATAAAGAAGAGAACTTGCTGCTGTGTTAGGCCAGTTCCTCCAAAACCATGGGCATTTTGTGCAGATCTGGACAACCTCCCCTCCTTTTCCAAGTACACAGTGTGAGAGTTTCAAAAGGGCAAGAAAAACACCATCAGAAGTGTGGTAAAAATTCCTCATGTAGGTGAAGCAGATTATAATAAACCTGCAGCTCAGAGAGAGGTGACTTAAAGATATCATAGTGACGCAGAATCATGATCAACACAGATAAATCACTGATCATTCAGCTTTCCATCTATTTCTGTCAGAGCTAGAACTTTTTCCCCTACTTTTGCTGGGTGAGAAGCTAAGTGGACCGAGAAGGAAGTGAAGGGTCCATAATTTGGGAAAAGCACAATTGACAGTGCGCTCTCTGCATTGCCTGCTACTCCTTAGCTGTACTGATAAACTCTTTCTTGGGGTGCTGGAAAAAACAAAAGTTCTCCCGAATTCCAAAAGCAAATGGACAAGTTTCTTATGAAAGAGGACAAGCACCAGGGGCACGAGGCCAAGAAGCCCATGAGGCAAATCACTGTTTGAGAAGTATCACCATGTGCATGTCCTGCTGTGAAAAGCCTCCCAAGGTACATTCTCTTGGATGCTGCTGGAGAACGTGGCAATCAAGTACTTTTAAAGACTCTCAAACACTTTAAAATCTCACCTAGACACCAACCTACAGTCATCAAACCAACTCATTGCACCACACAGACCTGACAACCCCATCCAACAAAATATAAATTTTGCTCTGCAAAACTTTCTATATTGCACTGAAATCACATATCAGATTCTTTGCAGTGTCCACACCTGCACTCAGTAAGTTAAGGGAAATACTGGCAAGTGGGAGTGTTTACACAAAACTCAAGAAGCCTCATGGAAGGGGGACAGGGAGTACAAGCAGTATGACCTCTGAAGCCTACACTACAGTTAGAATTGTGTAAGTAACAATTAAACAGGACACCCAGCCTAGTCCAGCTATTACCAACAGCTCCTCTCCAAGGGAGCCCCAGGTACAAACATGCCCTGGCCAGGAGGATCCAGATTGGCCAGTCCAGCCCTCTTTGCCAGGACATCCCACCTTTGCCAAGCATTGTTTCCCTGAGCACCAGCACTGCCTTTGAGATCAAAGCTCAGCACAGCAATCCAAGCACACCTCAGAACCACAGCAGCACTTCAAGGAAGCAGCCCCCGCTGCATTTGGCTAGCAAATGCTGCCATTTCCCCACCAGCTATCATAAGAGGCTCTCACATGCCAGCCCTGAGCCAAACAAACACCTCTCCCTGAAACTTCCACCACTCTCCAGCTCACACACACGCTGAGGATTCGCTGCCTGTGTGCTCACAACAAACACCGTGACCTCAGGACAGGTTCTGTAGGAGAGGTTCCATCTCTCAGCACATTTGTCCTATCTCTTAAATTACACTCTGCATATGTGTGTGTGCACCAGGAGTCCAGGACTAACCAACACCTGCTCTGAACTTCCCCAGTTCATCCATCCAGGAGCTGCCTTTGGGAGCAGTCCTGCCATTATTCCATAAGCAAGTCACTGCAACATAAGGAGTATATTATAACATACAAATAACACATAACACGTGCACTTAAGTCACCATCAGAAACAAAATGAACAACAGCCACAAATGGCAGGACACTATTAACTAATTATGAGCTGCTTTATTAACATAGAAATAATCTGCAGCTTTGGAAGGGTGGCAAACCTAGGTGGAAATAATTAATCTAATTACGTGTAACAGAAATTCTCTGCAAAAAAAAAAAATCAAGGAGAACAATTTCTACAGTTTCCCATCCTTTTGCTTCTTATTGTCAAGGGATGCTCCACAACAGATTTCCAGGGCACACAGATTCCCTGGGTAAAGCTGCTTTTTCCAGGCTCTTTTCACTTGCTTCTCAAAGTCAGGTGCTCAGACTGATCCCTAGTGGCAATGCTGCACTTCACCTCTGGAAATCCAAGCGCTGAGACACCAGCCCAAACTGAAAACTTGGTATCTCAGTGGAAGTGAGGACACCCTTCGCCCATTTCAATGCTAAATTAATACAAAACTGACACTATTGAGCTCACTCGTGGCAGTATTTTCCTCACTAACTTTCAAACTGAGGAAATCCCTCATGGTACCTTGCACAGACACTTTTGCAAATCACCACCCTTGACCAGGAGCACTTAGAGCTGCTCTGAAAACCAAAGGTGCCTCCACAGCTAGAAAGAAAAATATGACTTCTGGTGGACACCCAAAACCACAGAAGTTTTTTGCCCCTTCTCCTTCCTTGCTAGGAACACACAGGAGTATTCACACAATTTCTGCTTCCACAGATTTCACAGCAATACCACTGGGCAGTTTTTAGACCTCAACAAGTATTGATGTGGAAAGCATTGCAGGGATCCCAAATACACAGAGAAGCAAAACCACTTTGGGAACAACCAAGCACATGAGGAGTGAACCTAAATCCTCCCAAGAGTCACGCAAGACTCTGAACAAAACATCCTGAGCAAATCTGGAAATACCACCTCATGTTCACACCGTGGGAGCTCTAATTTAAAGTGGCCAACAGCTTGGAAATTGTTTTTTTTCGGAGTCAAGCAGGAAGAGCTGCAGATTCAGAAACGCAAGCGACTGCTTGGAACCTGGGACTGTGCAAATCTGCAGGGATACAGAGCCCTCCTTGACTAGCAAGACTCTGGCAGAGGGTCTGAAAGAGCAGGATGCTTCTGAGCTCGATCCAGTTTCTCAGCAAGAGCAGCAAGAACAAGCAGTCTCACAGATGGATCCGCGTGGGAGGGAGAAAGGATAAAAGTCTGCCTCGGGAGCCTGTTCCAGCTGCTACCGGAGCCTCGCAGGAGTCGGCACAAATTGGGCAGAGCTACCTATAAAAATCTACTGTCTTGGCTTTTCCTGAGGCCCTCTTCTTTCCCAGTTCCATGTTTTTCCTCCATCCTACTATTTGCACGTTCGAAGAAGTCCAAATCAGATGGCTGAAAGTAGTGCTTGACAGAAGGTGAACGCAGACTGGGAGTTAATCCCATTTCTTCATCCCTGCCTTGCAGATCACCCTCACTGCACACACCCAGGAGCACAAAAATCAAATCTCCTCTTAAATGCTTGACTGAGAAGTGATTAAAAATTGAATATTCCAGGCCAGGTTGGAACCTGAACCAGTGAGGGGCAACCCTGCCCATGGCAGGGGGGTAGAACTAGATGGTTTTTCAGGTCCCTTCAGACCCAAACCCTTCTCTAAGTCCATATTATTTTTATCCAGAATCCCTCCAAGAATATTTTCAGTGCCAGGAAGAGACTGTGGGGTCAACAGATAGGGAGCTCACCTCACTGGCTGAAAGCAATTCTTTATCTGGAGTTGTTTTTCAACTCCTCAGGTAGGCAAAGGCAGAGAGAAAAGCATTTACCTTTTCTCTTCACGTACTTGAGCTGTGCCAGCACATCTGAACTTCTTGTTCCTTCTGACAAAGAATCAGAATTACTGGTCACTAGCTGTGCCTAACCCATCTGGTCTCCCAGCATAAAATAGCTGAGTACATGTGTCATCAATCACTGTTAATTACTTCATTAACTTGGAAAAAGAATATTGACTTTTTTTAAAGAACAAACATTGTTTAAGGTCAGCCTAGTTTTTTTGGGGTTTTTTTTTTTTTGGTTTTTTTTTTTAATTGAATGCTCTCTGATTACCAAGAGAAAATAATTTGGTCTGAACACCCAAGCAAGCCTGCCACACAACTCTTACAGCTCTTTTGTCTGGTGAGACATTTCCTCAAGCCTTTTCTGGAAGGGCCAGTTTGATTCAGAAGCTTCATGCTGCTCTGCATCGCCCTATGCTAACCTCGCTGCCATTCCCACCTACTGCCCCCATGGCTTTGGCAGTCCTGACCTTTAGCATGCTCTGGGAAGGAAGCACACCCCAAGGTCTCCACAAACACATTGCATCACTGTGGAGTGGACATTTAGCCCCGTGCTGTCGGCTGCAGGACAGCGGCACCGGCACAGATCCCAGCGGCTGGCGCGCTCTCATCTGCAGCACGGCCGCTGCCAGCCCCTAAACCAGCCTGGAGCCACACAGGGCCATGCTAAGCTCCCCCTGCGCTGTCCCCTCTCCAGAGGCTGTCTGGGATCACCTCGTGGCCCCAGCACGAGCTCACCCTCCTTCCAGGCAGAGGGGTGCCTCTCCACATCTGCCCACGGAGCCTCTTCCAGCCGCTCTCTCTGGAGGAGCCACTTTAACTCAGTGTTCATTACATTTTTTCATGCCTCAGCTACTGGGTCCAACACTGTCCACCTCCAAAAAGCTATTTTGTTTGAGGACTTCCCGTGTCACTCCTGTCCTCCAGTGTCCCCTAACTCTGCCTCCCAGAACTGGGCTGTGCTTCCCAAGCCACACTGCAGGAATGTCAGCAGGGCTTAGGAGAGCACCCTCACCCTTGGCTGATGCCCAGCTCATTGGGCACAGCACACCCTCACCCACAAAAGCTTTGGGATCCCAGCACAGGCTCCAAAGTTTACATTTCTGCATGTTTTACTCCTCCTGTCTGGCACTGAATGCCAGTAACAGTACCAAAATGTTGCCCTTCTCACAACCACCCAAGCAGCCAGACCCCAGTCCCAATAACTGCACAGGATCATGGAATCCCAGAATGGTTTGGGCTGGAAGGGACCTGGAAGAGCATCTCACCCCAACCCCAAAGTGTGGTGCCACTCTGTCCTTTTTCCTTTTAAAGGACCTGTTTTTCTACTGCCAATAAAAATGTCATACAGCCTATGAGTGCACTGTGCACTTGTGTATCTTACCCAAAGGAGCTTTACCTAAATCCAAAATTTACATACGAGCATGAAGGATAATGCACCAAACAGAAAACAAGAACTCATAACTTCACCTTTAAAGTGCAGTACCATTTGCTTTTATATGTTGGGAAAACCTGAAACAACTCACAGCATCCCTCTGCTGACAGGATCATCCCTCTGGACACAGGGCAGTCCCCAGCTCCTCTGCCAAAGCTGCTGAGACTCCAAGTCCCAGACTGCTAGTAACTGCATGGGCAGGAATCCCCACAGGAAGCTGAAATAAATATAGGGCTTTGTATTCACAGGGATTCCACGATTTCCAGTTTTAAATCACAATTAACATTTTTCAGCCACATCTACGGCTAGGATAGAAAACCAAGTCAATCACCACAAACTTGTAAGTTCCTCTGTTGTACCCCTCTGAACAGGGCTACATTTTTCATGACCAGCATCACCCTTTAATGAAAACAAGAATCTTCAGGTAAGTATTTCAGTCTTAAAAGCTGACAAGCAAGAAAAGCAAGGAAGGAGCAACTGGCACCTCTCAGACTTCAGGAGGTTTCAGGTTGTTTATAGTATATTTATCTGTTTTATAACACCACCAAAACCAAAGAGGAACAAAATCCTTTAAAGAAGTACCTGCAGTTACCTTGACAGACAAAGGCCAGCAAACTTCTGGGAACTTACTTTGCAGGGGTTGCTCTCAGCATCACAGTGGTTCTTTAAATCAGTGTGAAGGAAGGGCTGCTCCATTTACTTTAGCATTTACATTTTATATGGCCCATTTTGCCTGTTTGCACAATGTGAACACAGCAAGGCAAACTGGAATTGTTCTTGGAAAAACAAAAACTGGACTGTAAAGCCACACAAAACGTTGGCCGTATTTCAAGGACTGACACAGTACCTGCCACGAAGGCTTGTTAAGGTGTGTTTTACAATACTGTCAGCCACAGTCAGAAAGGGATTTCAACTCCATGTCCTCAAGAAAGCCTTGGAGCCCTAACTTAGGGTTTGGGTTGGAAAGGGCCTCAAAGCCCATCCAGTGCCACCCCCTGCCATGGGCAGGGACACCTCCCACTGTCCCAGGCTGCTCCAAGCCCCAGTGTCCAACCTGGCCTTGGACACTGCCAGGGATCCAGGGGCAGCCACAGCTGCTCTGGGCACCCTGTGCCAGGGGCTGCCCACCCTCACAGGGAACAATTCCTAATTCCCAATATCCCATCCATCCCTGCCCTCTGGCAGTGGGAGCCATTCCCTGTGTCCTGTCCCTCCATCCCTTGTCCCCAGTCCCTCTCCAGCTCTCCTGGAGCCCCTTTAGGCACTGGAAGGGGCTCTGAGCTCTCCCTGGAGCTTTCCCTTCTCCAGGTGAGCACCCCCAGCTCTCCCAGCCTGACTCCAGAGCAGAGGGACTCCAGCCCTTGGAGCATCTCTGTGCCTCCTCTGGACTCTCTCCAGCAGCTCCAGGCCCTTCCTGTGCTGGATCCCAGGGTTGGGCCAGCTCTGCAGGAAGGTGTCTCACCTGAGTGGGGCTGAGGGGCAAAATCCCCTCTTCCCTGCTGGTCACAGTTCTTTGGATGCAGCCCAGGATTTGGGATTTCTGGGCTGCAGAGTACTCTTCTGGGTGATGTCGAACTCCTCATTCACAAACCAAATCCTTTATGGCTTTTCACACTTAACAGCACAGACATAATACTCCTCCCTGAAACTTGCACCTCTTTCAGGGTGGGAATGAAGCAAAGTAATTTACACCTGCTTTTGTCCCTCTTCAGCCTTTTAAATATCAAAGCCCAACCTTGGGGTCTTTTATTTGCTTTCCTGGAGTTTGAGATTTTGCACCTTTGCATGCTCATAAATCTGCTCCTGTAACTTCTGGCTAACAGCTCCAGCTTCCGCACCAGGAGGAATTGCTCAGCTTTCAAGATAAGTTGCCATTAGTCACCAAAGCTCTGCTCTGCAGGATCTCCTCTCACCTTATCCACCTTATCACCTGCTGCTTGGGATACTCTGAAATAAATGAACAGGAAAGAATACGAAGTGAAAACTAAACAAATCCAAAGACTCTCTGAGTAAGCGTTAATCTGGATGCATCTTGTAGCTGACAGGAGGTTGTACTGAGGTGGGGCTGGTCTTTTCCCCCTAGTAACAAGTGACAGGACAGGAGGAAACAGCCTCAGGTTGTGCCAGGGGAGGTTAGTATTGGATATTTAGAAAAATATCTTCGTGGAGAGAGTTGGCAGTCCTTGGGCCACCGTGGAGTCCCCATGCCTGGAGGAATTTAAAAGCCACGTGGATGTGGCACCCGGGGATATGGGTCAGTGGCAGTGCTGGGGGAACTGTTGGATTTGATGATCTTACAGAACTTTTCCAACCTAAATGATTCGGAGTTTCCATGAACATAATGATCAAAAAGCTACATTATGGCAGAGGAGAAAAAAATGGCCTGACAGCCAATGCATGCAGCCACCTCCAGCCAAGTGCAGCCCCTTCCTGAGGGAAACCATGCACAGCCTCAGCACACCCTGACAGACAAACACCTCCTCGGGATGTCAGGCAGCTGAACACTTACATTTCAGCACCAGTTTTACATTCAAGCAAAGCTCGAGGCCACTACAAAGCAAATACAGAGTCCCATTACCTCAGAGCACTCGGCATGCAAAGCACACTCCAGGGCTGGGGAGGGGGGGAAGGAGATTGCAGAAATTTTTTCCTGAAATGGAATGGGGAGATAAGATCGAGTGAAAAGGAGCAGAGGCTGCTGACATATCTAGACTCCCAGAAGCCAGTAAATATGCAAATAGGCTGCCATTTCTGCCAGAAACACTCAGAACCAACTTTGATTCTGCTAAAATTTATCGCATTAAACAAGGGAGATAAGCCCAGCACTGAATCCACACAGAGCAGCTCCCTTTGACCAAGACAGCTTTACTTCTCACTCCAGGAAATCCTGAACAAAGCTTTCTATTCAAAGAGTCTCCACTCTGACTATCACAGTGTTTATGAATAACTCTGGCCATTTACCTTCTATTAGTCTGATTTGCAAGTGCTATTAAAAACTCTCTGTAAAGACGTAAACCACCCTGGAAAAGCTGCATCCATCCAGACCCAGTCAAAAACCCTTTCCCAAAACACAACAGGCCTTGCTGCCCTGAAGGCACAAACAGCAAATTTCACACGAGATGTCAGAGAGGAGAAAATCAAGGGTGTATTGAGTGTGCATCCCTGGAGACAGAGATTACAGAGCAAGAACTGAAGTTGATGTGACCTGATAGCAATGATAAACTCAGGAGATGATAAAGGCATTCCCTGGACATCCATCTGTTGTCCTTGGGGTTTGGACAGACACTCCAGGCAGAAATATGGATGCATGAAAATACTGAATATAGACACGATTTGTTTTCATATATATGAAGTATATACATGTGAAATAATATATGTATATTCAAACACCAGAGGGAAAGAAAGCATTTCTAATTTCCACTCCATTTTATCTGCCTACCACCTCTGAATCAGCAAGATGAGCTAAAAGGCCAGTGCTGGCTACAGTCTGAGACACACATTTTGCACACTGCTAAGCAAGAGCATCTCTGCCCTGCCATGGCAGGGGCTGAACTCAGCCTCAATATCTGATTGCATTCAATGAGGCTGTTCCCTAACAGAGGGAAAATAGTACAACCTGCAACCTCCTCAGCAGTCCTGGACTGCTCTTCCGAGACTCCAGCACATGGGCAAAGCATCAAGAACTTCAGGCAACCACCAGCACCAAAAAATAAGCATGTACAGAAGCTAGGGAGATGTAAAAAATAATCCCCAGACCTCTGCAGGCTGAATAAGCCTCCCACGTGCAGCACAACACAACAGGGACAATTTCCTCTGCAACGCCAGGCACTGCAAGGAGATGAAAGCAGGCTCCAGTTCTCCAGGAGCAGGACCTGCAGGCAGCAGGGATGCCTCAGGAATTCCAGGAAGCCAGCCCCAAACCTGTGGCAAACACAGCAGAGAGCAATCCAACAGGAGGTGGCTGGGGAGGGCTCCTAGTGCTGCAGGAAGGTTATGACAAAGCAGTTTGCTAGCAGGGAGGAGAAGCAGAGACATGGACAGGGCTGCTCCAGGAGAGAAGAGTCTTGGGAAAAGGGAATAGCCCAGCAGCTGGGAAATGCCAGCCCAGGGAACACCTGTGCTCACCTGAGCTCAGCAGTCCATGCCCCTCCCATGGCAGCCAGCCCCAGCACTGCCTGCCAGGAAAACACCAGGACCTAGCCCAGGTTTGCCTGGCTTTCACAGCCATGCTCGCTGGCTGGCTCCAGCAAATGCTCAACAATTCCCTTATCCCTATTCTGAGGCTGCTACAATTCCCATTGTCGCTGCCAGTGCAAGGAAGGAGCTATATGCTGAGGCCCTGAAATTTAAATATACGATAACACTGTAAATAAAAGGAAACAAATTCCTTAAGGAAAACCTTTTCACATGCCAGATCAGTTCCCAATAGTAACTGCTCTGCTTTGACAAGAGATAAATATTTACAGTCTGAAACAGAGAACACCTTGTGTTGCAATACTGGAACGCAAACCTTGTCAGTCCTGGTATCCTGAAGAGAGGGTATTGATATTTTAAAGGAAAAAATAAGAAATAAACCCCCAAGCTGAGCTCTTAGAAGCACACACACATTATTGTGCTCATTTACCCCACCAAAACAAAAACTTGAAGGTAGTCACACAGAGAAATTGTCAAACATGCTGAATCCAGAACAGATTTTCTCAAAAGGAGACCTCATCCCCCAGGGAATGTAGACAGTTTACAGCAAAAGTCTAAATTATTGCCAAAAATATGCTGCTTTTTTTTTATTTATTTAAATATAGTCTAAGTTGCTCCTCTTAGACATTGCTCTATCGAGTGCAGACACTGAAGATTTTTCCTACTCGAGCAAAAAGGCAGCAGGGAAGATCAGATATCCACATCCAACTCTTTGGATTGGGGCATCCCACACCAGGAATACCGTGGGGAAGCGGGAAGAGAAAGCCCAACAGCTAAAGCCAGAGCTTTAGCCTCCCAACCTCTGGACCTGATCAGCTCCTTCCAGCTAAGGAAAGAATGTGGGGAATGCCATTCATAGTGGCACTTGGGAAGATCCAGGAATGGGCAGTGGAGATGGCTGGGTATCCCTGTCTCAAGGGAGGAGGGTGATAAGCTCGCTGCAGGAAGATGCTCTCATTTCTGCACGGCTCAGCTTGCTTAGCTGTGCTGCCATTTCCGAGGAGCTGAACACCTCATCAAACAGAAGTGCTTTTCTCTGCTGCACTGCCTGTGCAGGGCAGTCCAAACCCCATTTCTGAGAGGACGTGCATGAGGCCAGCCTGGCTGAGCTATTACAGGGCAGGATTTCATATCTGAGGTGCAATTTTCCTCACCCAACTGCTGTTGGGGCTTTTATGGCCCGCTCTCTTTGAAGTGGGGCAGCCCAGGAAGAGTTCAATGTCTACCTGCCATTCTCCATTCCCTTACTTCCTCCTCCCCTTCCCAGGGAATTATTCCCCTGGGCAGAAGTGTCCTGCCTTGGCCTGGCTGCTGCCAGGGCCGGTGCTGCCCCACAATCCCATCCCTGCAGTCAGCCAAGCCTTATGTTCCATGCTCAAGTTCTCCGTTTGCTCCCCTGCTTCCAGCATCCCTGCACAGCAGTTTATTTTTAGACCAGCATTTTTAGAGCAAAGCCCAGAAGCAGCACACTTTCAGTGCCAAACAGAATTCAGCTGTGACTCTAATGCTGTCAGCTGACAGAAGGACACTTGGGTTTGGTGGCCACAAAACGCTGGTGTGACTCCGGGGTACTGCTGGCCCCTGGGCTCTCCCAGCTGCACACACCACTGGCCCTGGGCTAGCCTAAGGGATGGTGACTTTGCCACTCCCTGGGCAGCTAGCTCCTTCCAAAGCCTGGCAACTCGTTCGAGGAAAAAACTGCTTGCCCCTTGGGTCCACATGAATGTCTGCAGTCTGGGGTCACTGCTCACAGCTAGCTCAAAGCAAAGGGGAAATCCCTGAGGGTGTTACCAGGTGCTGGATCAAGCCCTCAACCACCAATACAGACAAGGAGAACATGCAAGCATACGAGGTGAGGCTCCTGCCCAGCTTTATCATCAGCTCTCTGGGGCCAGAGCTGGTTTTCAAGCTCTAAATACTACTCTTTTCCTTCTTTTGACTATGGCTCATTGTTTCAGTGCAATTACAGAATAACAGAATCAGATCCAGCAGATACTCTGACAGAACACAAACTAGTAGAGGCAACAGCAGCAAGAGACACCCAGACACAGCAACTGAGATGAACAAGACCGTGTAATCTGTGTAAACCCACCCAAAATCGGCACGGATAGCTCAGAAAATTGCACACTAAAACTCTTTTCTGCTCTCAACAGCTCACAGAATGTCCCCCTGGACAAGATTGCAATGACAAGGCCATCTTCTCCAAGGCATAAAGCAGCCAGTGACAGAACCACACTCTGCCCTGAAATCACATCAAGCCTTTTTGCCCACTGACCCAGAAGTCTCCAGCTTTTCTGTATGTTCCGATCATTTATAACAAAACCTCAGATTACTTTTCCCCATCATGAGCTGGTGGTTTTTGCAAAGCTTCAAGCAGGAAGTTTTTTTCTTAATGTTAAATATTTCATCCACTGTTATGGTTAGGTCCATCCTCAAAGGCTCCATCTGAGGAACAGGGAGCAGATGAGGCAACAGGGATGAAAAGGGGATGAAGAAAAACCTGACAAGGAGAGGCAAACACGGCCCCCAAGGAAGCATTAGGTGCCTACCATGTACAATCAGAATAAATACTCCTTTCTAGTCCCCTCCCTCATCCTTTGATCATGCTTACAAGTCAATATCTTGTGAGAGGCAGTCCTGACTCAAATGTATCCTTCAGCCTCCACCAGGATGTGACAGCAGGTATCAGTTGTGGAAATAAATAAGTAAAGAACATTTCCTCCCAACCAAAGCACTGCTATTTGACTCAAATAGGAAATGTGTCTTGGGCAGCAGAAACACACAACAGAATCCACATGGAGAGTAATTTATTTTGGGAGGTTCACATGCATCAGGTAGTGAGGAAGAACCGAAACACAAATGCAAATCACAGTAGCCAGTGTCTGTCCCAGCCCACTAGAAGGACTGGTCACTCAGCAGGACATCCAACACACCTGTGTGCCCTCATCGCCTTGCCTTCCCTTCCTCTTCAGCACAGAGCAAGGACAAGACACGGAGTTTGAGCGTTTCACTGCCCAGCACACCCAGGCCCCCACTGCCCTGCTGAGCAAGAGCAGCAACAGCACTAAAACTGGAGAACTTGGGTGAGCCGTGCAGCAACTCTCACCCGCAGCAGGGCTCGGGGGCACGGAATGCAGGGGCTGGTTTGCTGGCCAACAACACAAAGAGCAGGGCCAGACCAAGCTTTCTGCTTTGCCTGGGGAGCAAAGACAGGCTGAGCTTTGCAACAACCCAACAGAAATCCTACTCACATTCACAGAATGATGAAGGTTGGAACAGACCTCTAGGACCATCGAGTCCAACCGTTCACATCTTTCCCTGCCCATGAAGATGCTCCAGTAGCACAAACCACATTTAAACTGCGCCATCTCCCTGGGAAGGCAGCAGGAAGCTGCACTTCACTGTGTTCTTGCCTTCTCCAGTTTTAAAAAGGTGCCAAGCCTTCATCCCCTGCAGCAAGACTTCCACAAGAAACATGACCCAGTATCCCCTGAGTTATTCTAAAGCGTTCTGTGCTCCCTTTTCCTCAAGCAGGCTGCAGAAATAAGCCAGGCTCCCAGCAGGACGCACACCCTGCTGTGCTGCATGAGGCCGAGCCCAGTGTCACCATCCCGGCCACCTCGTTCCCGCTGTGACTTGGACAGGTCCCCTCTCTCCTGACTCACCCACATCACTGGGGACAGCAGTTTCCCTTTATTGCAAGTCTCTGCTGGCTGGAGAAACTACTCTCTTCACTTGAAAAGGTGAGTGGCAGTGCTGTAAAACATAACCCAGCCTGGAGGAAAGCTCTGTTTCACCCATGAAGTCTCCCTTCAGGACCATCCTGATGGACAGTTTGCACACAGCTCTTCCCCTTTCAGTGCTCCCTGGCAATTCCATGATCGTTGCATCTCTATCTGTCTGCAGTTGGACCCACTGCATCCAAAATCAAGGCCGACAGCCTATCTCCCATCTCACCCCACCTCCTTCCAAACCAGTGTTCACAATTACCTGCCAGCTTCTCCCTTCTCCCTGCCCTGAGCTGCCAAGGCTAAAGCTCACAGACTGTTCCAGTCTGCACAATCCTCGTCGTTATAAAGGTGTGAAAAACGCAATTTTTCTTCACTTTTGTGCACGTTATTTGAGCACTCCACAGGCACACGGACCTGCAGCAAAAGGCAGTCCATTCTTTGGCTCTCCACGAGAAGCACCTGCATCGAGGATTTTACCAGGATCCACCACAAACAGTAACAAGAACGATGTAACTGTAGCTCCCACGAGGGAAAATGTAACCTTCCCAATGGTTTGGAAAATACTCCTTTTCTGAGAATTTCTTCAGAACAGCACACACCAAGATTAATTCCTCATTGTGGCCTCTTTTCTTGGAGATGAAATTTGGTCAACACAACCCCAAAACCAACCCAAGCATTATTTTCCCTGAGCAAGTAAGCACCATAAGCTGTTGGAGCACATCAGGAAAATCCAGGCAGAAGAAGGATGTGAAATGACTGGTGACAGCCCAGTTATGAGTAACTGCTATTGCTCAAAGTGGAGTGAACACAAATTCTATCAGCAAACCAATGCTCCCGCGCACACGTGACAAATGGAAGTTCATTTTACACGGAACAAGACACAGTGTACTAATGCTCCCAGAATTTAACTGTAATTAAGTCTCGCTGACAGACACCTCATTAAAGCGCCACTTCTCCAGAAAAATTAATAAAGTGAATTATTTCCTACGTGTGAAATATCAGGGTTTTTCACTGCTCATGAAAGATACATGGAGTTCAGTTCAGCTGGATGTCAGTGCTCCCCAGAATGAAGGAGTGACACGCTTAAAAAGACATTTAAAACAACACATCGCTGTGCTGCCAAAACCCAGGCTGAGATGCTCAGCCCCTGCATGCTATTTTATCCTGTGATGGCAAAAAATAAAACCCCTAAAATACAATTCTTCTTCCAGCAGATACAGACAGATAGATACATAGAGAGACGAAATAACTGGTTTGTTATTAGAAAACCACACTAAATTAAGACAATCTAATTTTGGCCAAATTTAAAAAAAAAAAAAAAAAAGGATTCCCATGACACAAAGATCCGGTTTTCAAATTGCAACTCTTTGGGGTTTAAATGCTTCTTATGCGAGGAACAAAGGTTCAGCCATTGATTAGGGGGACAGAGGGCTGAGTGTGCCCAGGACCATGAGCCAACACACACATTCCTCTGCACTGGGAGATGGCTCTTTGAGGCACACTTTAATCAAACTTCTCTGAGGCAATATCCAATATGAAAATGAGCTAAAAAAAAAAAAAAAGAATCTGATCAAGATGTGCCCGGTAATGAATGCCACAAAAAAAGCCTGAATTTTCAGAGGGGAAGGCCAAGCTGCAATTCCTTGCAAAGGGAAAACCACGGAAGCTTTCCAAGAGATTTTACAGTCTTTTTCTAATTGTTCCCTTTTCCAGCATCATTACGCAACCTCCGTGTGCTTTCCTGCTTCTCTACCCCTTTATTTCACCCATTCTCCCTGCACCAACTTCTTCTAAATGGTGTGAGGCAGCTCCTTTAAGAGAGCCAGAAATACAGTGCAGATTTTTCTCTCCTCCTCCTCCTCCTCCTCTCAGTTTAAACTGCCCAAATCTTTCCGGTGAAGAACATTGCCCAAAATCTGCTCACTATTCAAGCAGCCCTGGCAATGACAAGCAGCACTTCATGAATCATCTGTTATATATTGCCTTATCAACACGGTCCACTGCAGGAGAAAGTAAACCTGGCCCACTTTGGGCTTGTGCATAACATAATCAAAATGCAAGTGGCATTAATTACAGGAGGGCTCTGAGGAGTTCCCTCATACAAGGATTCAATATAGGCTATATATATGTATGTATATATATATATGTATATATATATATATTTGAGGCAACCTAAATCAAACCAAAATGCTAACAGCCATTTCCTCCCCCACCACACACAGCTTTTACTTTAATATCTTAAAAGACTATTTACCCCTTTTACTAGTTTCCAATATTGCCACATTTCTAATTATTAAAGCAGACAGCTTTAGTGTTTGTCAGCTTCAGCTATTTGAGGAAAACACACATATTTTTATGGGTTTTTTTTCCCCCCAAGCTCAGCAAGTGAGGGGAACCTTGCACTGCTCTGTTTCCTTGCATTGCTCTGGAGAACTGGTGTGCTTGGACCTGGGGAAGCTGGAAGCAAAGGTAAATGGAAGGGAGAAGCTATCCATGAGGGAAGGAGGCTCAAAACTGAAAAGCAACTGTGAATTCAGTGACAAGACACATCCCTGCTGTTGGCTTCTCCACTCAGTGAAACACACGCTTACAAAAGCACAAACTCAAGGGGTTCCAGCAGGACTCTGATAAAATCTAAACCCACATAGACTTGGTAGCAGGATGAAAAAGATGATGGAAAAGTGATGGGATAACTGGAAACAAGCTAAAGGTGAACTGGCAGAGCAATGAAGTAGAATGTGACACAACTGAAGAAGCCAGCAAGAAGAATACTTGGCAAATATTTAACAAATATCATTACCAGTGGCCCAGTAACATGTTCAATTAATATTTCCTTGTGGTTTGGGACAAGCTCTGCCATTTGGAACAGGTCAGCAACACATCCCACTGAGCAAATAAACTCCTCTGTGTATACTCAGCCATGGGTACAAGATGAGTGAAATACAGTCCCAAAAGCAGGGGCTCCTATTTTTTATATATAAACACACAATGCCAAGGAGCATAGAAACACTTCTTTAGCTGGAGGAGGACACCAAAGAAGCATTTTAACCCCAGGATTAAGCTGGCACAGCTGGGCAGTGAGCACTCAGGTTCTCAAACTCTGATGGGATCATCAGGTAACCCCCAGAGACCCAGGGTAACCTCGACAGCACGTGGTGACAGCTGGTTGCAGCAATCTTACAGAGGCACAGCCTGGCATATCAGCGTGAGGGGAACACTGGAAGATTAAGAAAAACTCTCCTGAAATATTTGATTTATCCCACCTTACATATTTATGGGCAAGTTTTAGTCTCAACACTTCATTTGCAGTGTGTCTGGGCACTTGAGGTATAGAAAGTCTGCAGCCTCCCCTGATTTGAACCTGCAAATGAACCTCGAGGACAAGTTTCAGGTACTGCAGCAAGTTTCTGAACCACAGATACACCTCATGCTGGCTTTAAAAGGTCTATTCCCCAGAAAGCACAAAACATTTGAAAGAGAGGTAAAGAGGGCAAACTGAGCTAAACCCACAGGCAATTTTAACCTTTATTTTGAACAAGTCCTGCTCCTCACCTCTGCGTCCCACAGGGGATCTAAGGTTGAAGACTCAACTCCAGCTTTTCAGCAGGCTATGAACAGGCAGCTGCTGTGCTTCCACCTCTGCCCATGGGAGGAAGGAATCCTCAAATGACTGAGGGTGAGGGTGGGCAGGCCCTGGCACAGGGTGCCCAGAGCAGCTGTGGCTGCCCCTGGATCCCTGGAAGCGTCCAACACCAGGTTGGACACTGGGGCTTGGAGCAGCCTGGGACAGTGAAAAGTGTCCCTGCCTGTGGCAGGCGGTGGCACTGGATGGGCTTTAAGGTCCTTCCCAACCCAAACCATCCCATGATTGCATGGCCAGGAGAAGAACAGGCACTGACCATGGGGGCTGCACTCACTCTGCTTAAGCTACTGCTCTCCAGGAGTGGGCAAATCACAAAGCTGGCATGTCACAGGCTAGTGCTGAAAGGAGAACAACCTGACAAGCTGGGCAAAGCCTCCACCCAAAACCATCCCTCAGCTAACACAGGCCCTTGGCACTTGCAAACCTTCCCACTCCAGTGCTCCAAGAGCTCAGAAAGCAGTCTGGAGTTCCAGCCCTTAAAGATTTGGGCAAAACATGTTTCTTCAAGAAAACCCACTGCCATCTGCACCTATCCAAATAATTCCTATCAGCTCCAGCTATGAGGTAACTTCTTCAGGAGTTCATTGATTTCTGGGTGTCTGTAAACACCTTGGTACTAGTTTATGAAAAAACCCTCATTCTTGTATTTACCTTCTCCTGCTGTTACTGCACTGCTGTTTTTTATCTTTCCTGCATTTTCTGGGATGTTGCCTGTGAAACATAAGCACAGCAGAGAGTTGCATCTTCCCCAGCACAAGGGTTATGCAAGAAGCTACTCTTACTGTTTTCATATGCTCTTGGAAGGGTTTGGGTGAAAGGGGACCTTAAAGCCCCATCCAGTTCCACCCCCGTGCCATGGGCAGGGGCACCTTCCCCTATCCCAGGTTGCTCCAAGCCCTCTCCAGCCTGGCCTTTCTTTATTTTCCTGGTAATTCACCATGAAAAGGCAAGCAAGAAAGCAAAATGAATTTCCACTACAGAGCTCACCCGCATCCCACACCCAGGACTTGGTTCTACTCCACTTGATGTCTCCTACCCTGGACACTCCCTGGGCTTCTCAAGAACCTGGTAATTCACACCTGGCAGTTCTCCTCTACCTTAGGATAGTCTGTTCAGGAGATTTTAGGAGATGGCAGCACACAGACACAGGCTACCCAATGGATATCTCCTCCCAAGGGAATACAAGATTTTCATGCCATACATGTGCCTTCCTTCCACACTTCCATCCTTTTGAGCAAATGACAAATTCTTCTGGTGTTCTGAGCTGATTTTGAAAATGCTTTCTCTAATCTGTCTCCTTTCTAAAGCTAAGTCTCAAAGCAAAACAAACAAACAAAAAAATAGGGTGGCAAAGTTAAAATTGTGAAGATTTAAAGATGTTTTTCCCCTAAGATTAGGCCACCAAGGGCACAGCTTAATATCAACACCGGGAATCCGTCAGATGCACATGCTCAAACGTGCCATCCAAGGACAGAGGGAAAAAGCAGAGAATCCTGGAAAGCTGCATCTTCCACATTTCACTTTACCCAGAAAATCTGCAGTCGCTAAAACTTACTCTTTCTAACTGGGTGGCATTTTACATTTCCAAATGTAATTGAGTGAGCATGTTGCCATGGCGACAGCAGGGTTCTGCAATAACTTTGTTGCCTTGTAATTGCTGTATATTTGTATACAAGCAGCTGAGCTTTCTTTAATTCAATGCCCTCAACTCTTCCAGTGAGGCTGCAGAGTGGCGGCGGCAGCTTTTTAGGCTGAGAACTCCCAACAGTGGTGCTGGAAACATCAGAAACGATTAAAACTCAGTGCCACGACCGACCGCATTACACACACACACAAAAAAAAAAAACAAAACAAAACAAAAACCCCACCAAGAAACCCTGCCAAGAACCAGATTATTATATAAACTTCAGAGCTCCTTAGCTTTTAAAAATGTTGCCGTTACAACAACAACAACCAAGAAAAAAAAAAAAAAAAGCACAATTCAGATAATTAACTCCAGGTAGATTTGGCAATGAGCGAAGCACTTTGAGGACAGGGAATAAATGCAGCACGAGTCCCATTTATTGGCAGGGCATAATACCAGTAAATCAAAACGCCTTAGCCAGGGAATTATTCACTCGCTGTGGCTCCCGGGGCCAAAAAAAAAGCTTGCTCCATCTCCCCGGCCTCAGAGCAGCGCTGTGAGGACAAGGGGATGCAGCTGTGGGAAAGGAGCATGGCACCGAGCTGCCTGGTGGGAGAGAAGCGGGCAGGAGAGCAGGAGAAAGCCAGTGCCTCGCCGCACGCCCCATCCCAGGGTTTTACAAGGCATTTTCACACCCTGTATCCACCCACACCTTCCCGACACAGATCCCCACTCTTCGGGAGCGTTTCCAGAGCTGCGATCCAGCCCGGAATATGAGGCAAGGCTGGAACACGAAATCCACTCGCGTACGGGCGTTAGCGGCGACGAGGCTGATTTATGCAAACCTGCCAAAACAGCCGGTCGACAGGCAGAATCCCACCAAAACCTGCACCTTCCCCTGTCGCGGAGTGGGCGCACAACACAATTACGCAAGTGCTTTGAGCGAAGGGCAGGTTCCCTTTCCCTCCAGCCGCTGCCCAGCGCCGAGCACTGACAAGCGTCAAATTATTGTTATGTAAATCCATCTGCTCCGCCGGGCTGTCACAAACACTGCGGAGATCACCTCCGGGGCAGCGGGCAACATTTTGGGGGAGCTCGGGGGATCGCGCAGCATCTTTCCCTGATAAATCCCTGCAGCAAAACCCACACGCGGCTGCCGGGCAACACCTCCCTCTCGCCGCGCTCCGCCGCCAGCCCCGAACCGCGGCTTTGGCTGCTCCGTTCCGCCCCGCGCAAGCCGAGGCTCGAGGTTTCGCAGCGGCACACGTGGTGTGTCCCCCGCTCGAGCCCCCAAAAACGGAGTTCTGGCGGCGAGGCTGCAGCCCGGGGCCTCGGACCTGTCACTGCCACGGCCGGGCTCCCCGGGAGCGCCGCGCTGCCGAGGGCAGCGCCCCCCGTCCTCTCCTGCCGGGCACAAAAAAAGCCATTTTGGGGCGTTTTTTCCAGGAGGAGGTGGGTGCCGCGGGCCCCTCGGCCGAGCCCGGCAGCCGCGGAGAGCGGGGCGAGAGGACGCAAACTTTCCCCAAGTGCCGCGTTATTCCCGGGATAAGGACAAGGGAAGGAGGTGCGTGGGGAGAGGATGGAAGAACCGACCCCGGGCCGCGGCCCGCCCGGCGCCGCAGGGCCCCGCCGCGGGCGTCGCCCCCGCCGCAGGGCCGCGCCCGCCCCGCCGAGCCGCGGGGCCGGGCCCCTGCGCGGCGCTGCCCGCGGCCCGCCGCTCGCTCGCCCCGCCGGGAACTCACCGCCGCCCGCATCGCCCCACCGAGCCCCGCACGGACCGAGCGCCGCCGCCGCCGCCGCCGGGGGGGACGAGGCGGAGCCGCGGCCGACCGGGCGGGGCGGGGCAGGGGGCGGGGCTGGAGGCAGCGGCGGCCCCGCCCGCCCCATTCACAAAAAACCGGGCCCCGCGCGCTGATTGGGCGGCGGCGCTGCCCGTCGCGCCCCCGAGCCCCGCCTACCCCTCCCTCCGCGGCCGGCCCGGGCCGCTGGCTCGCGGCGGCCCCGCCCCGCCCGGCGCGCCGCCCAATCAGAGCGCGACCTGGGGCGCCGCGCGGCTCAAATCCGCCCGCCACCGCCGCGCGGGCGCCTCCGATTGGCCGCGCCAGCTGCCCGTCACCGCCCCCTCCCACGGCCGCGGCGCAGCGGCGAGCAGCGGCCCCCGGGAGCGGCCCCGCCGCGCCGCGAGCCCGCCGGGCGGGCAGGCGAGTGGCCTTAAAGGGCCCGCGCCACGGGCAGCCCAGGAGCGGCGGCGGGGGCGGCGAGCCTCAGCGGCGGCGGAGGGCCGCGTACTGACCTGGGCGGCGGGCGAGGCGGGGACGCTGCGCGGCGATGGCCCCCCCGGCGCGGAGCGCGCCACCGACGGACTCAGCCCGTGACGGGTTCCGCCATCTTGGAAATTTTTTTTAGCTGAGGGTGTCACGTGGTGCGACCATTTTTTCCCCGCGGCCAATCAGCGGGCGCGGGTTATTTATAGCCGCGCGGGGGAAGGGGACAATCGGGCCCCGCCCCTCGCGCCCCCGACCACGCCCCGTGGCGCGCGGCCCGTCGCCATGGCGACCGGGGGCGGGGCGGCGGCCGCCATGTTGGCTCCGGGCCCGCGGCCTCATCGGGATCGGGATCGGGATCGGGATCGCGGGACCGGGTTCCCGACCCCCCCTCCCTGCGGCCACAGCAGCTGCGATCCATACCGTACTGACGGTGTTGCGATAAAACGTGGAACTTGGGGGTTTTTTACCTGCCGCTTTTCCGCAGCCGCGGTCCCGCTCCTTCGCGGGCCGTTTTGTGTTGCCCGTCAGGTATCCTGTAGCAGCAAACAGCTGGAGCGAGGCGGCAGAAAGGGCAGGGTATGCTTCAACATATTCGCCTGAATTACCGAGAGGAAATAAAGAAATAAACATACTTTAAAATATTCTAAATAATTTATTCTAAAAGGAGTTGTCCGGCATGCTTCCCTCTACCCCCGTTTTCACAGCGACCGTTCAACGTTTAATTGGTTTTTCAGGTGTACGTAGAATTACCCTGTTAAACTGGCACATCCCACTTCACTCGTATTATGTTGATTCACGCGGTACCCAAAACTCCCTGAGTCCTGTTCCCAAACATTCCAGATGGTGCGAAGGAAAATATTGCAGTATTGGGTGCAAGGAAGCTTGTCCTGTAGAACACAATCCAATGGGAACATCCCACTGTCATGTATTCCATTATTTCTGTTCCCAGAGAAGCTGTGGCCGCCCCTGGATCCCTGGGAGTGTCCAAGGCCAGGTTGGATATTGGGGCTTGGAGCAACCTGGGACAGTGGAAAGGAGATTTCCTGCTCAGCTTCCAAGGAGTTTCTTCCCATCCTTGCCTAAGGCAAGCTGAAACACGACATTCCTTATTTGCAGGCAGCCATCCCCGCACGCTTCTGGTGGGTTTGATTAATTGGCTCTTGCTAAACTGTTTTTAAAACTTCCAGATTTCCCTTGAAGCAGGAAAAAAAAAAAAAATAAGAAAATGAACTCATGTCATTCAGCCATCTGGATTTACATAAATTCTGGGACCTGATGGGAATTGCTAACATTGGAATTTTGAGAAAACTGGAACTTTGTCCCTCTCTCAAATTCTGCATATACATGGTAGTGTACAAACTCTGCTCCTTTTCTACCTTTTTGGAGATATTTACCACCTATGTTTTCATTTGAAAGGGCTGCCCTTACGAAGATCCCTGGCATATTGATCCAACTCTTAGAGTTGGTTTGTCTTTTTCTGTGCTGTCAAGAGGCTCCCAGGAAATGGTCACATTTCCCTGGAATACTCCTGAGAGTACCTCCAGCATTAAGAACATGGCTTCTGGCTAAAGCCAAAGCCCTTTTTGTTCCATTTGCAGCTTCTTTGGGCTGGTGGGTTTGTCTGCTGTTCTTTGGCTGCTGAGGTTTCGCAGAGCAGTCCTGCCCTCTTTATTTGGGGCCAGCTCATGCACACAGATGGGTGGGTGAATGTGTGTGTAAATAACCTCCCAAATTATTTTTGAGTGCCGAGGGACCTGTGGAAGGGTGGAAGGACAGAAGGCAGCCAAGGCAGGGCAATATTTGCCAAGGCAGGAGATCTGCTGCTGGTAGTTGGTGCAGGGCACGGCTGTGGCAGCCAGGTGAGTGTCTGCCCTCCCCTGTGCTCCCCATTTCTGCTCCCGCCACGGTGGGGGATTTGGTCCCAAATCCTTTAAACATGGGTTACAACCAGCCCAGCTGTCTTCCATCCCTGCACTGCTGGAGCAGTTTGGAAACAGGAAACGAGAGGAGAGAGCTGTGCCCTGGAAGTTGCCATGGAGTGTGAGTTCTGCCTTCAGGTTTTGATTGATGCCATACCTGTGGCTGTGGGTGTGAGTACATGTCTCTATTAATACCCAGTCTAGGCTAACCTGTGCATAATGGCAGAAAATTAAACCTTTGTCATTGTTCATGGAAATCAGACCTCAGAGACTCACAAGGGAAAGGCTTCCTGCTATATGTTAAATCCAACATATTGGCTATAGCTGTATATAGTCTGTTTTTACTGTATTTGCAGCTGAAAAACTTACTCAGAAGCCAGTTGAAGCAAAAAATAAAAATCTAAAATAAAAACCAACACCCTGGCAGAGCTAATTCATAAAGATTTAAATAAAAAGCAATTACAGAACTTCCCGCCTACCTCCACCTCATCTTTAGCTGAACTCCTTGTTTGTCAGGAATGATTCCATTTTTTATGTGCTCAAGCAGGAAACAGCCATCACAACACTCCAGCTAATTTCCCTCGCTAGTCACAGGGAGCTGGTGAAAGTAAAAGAGGTGCTTCAGCTTTCCACTCCAATCCTGCCACTCCACAGCCTAAAGAAGAGGAGGAAAGAGTTAGGAAGAGAGCCAGCAGAATCCTCCTCTGGAGCCTAGACACCAAAGATCTACTCCAAGTGGCAGTGCCACTCGGGTGCCTGGAGAAAAGCCAAGCCTAAACACAATTTCCAGCCTGGTGATGACTCCATCTTCTTCCTCCTCCTCATTCAGCTTCCATCACTGACCTTGCTTGGTTTTCCTGCCCTGCCCATCACCCTTCTGTTCTGCATCCCCCAATCCTGTTCTCCATCTTTCCCACAGTACACTGATTTACTCCTTATTTTCCACTTAACTTAGAGCACAGCTCTGATGGGAGAGGGAATGTTAAATTCACACTGCGTCTCCTATGTTTTCCTCTAGCATACCTTTTATTGTGGAATTTTGTTCTGTTGTTATTGGTTTGGGGTTTTTTTTAATCCTGGTGATTTTTGCTTCAGCTAGAGCTCCTCATTCTCTCCTTGCCTCATTGCTTGCTCTGAGCCAGAACAAGGTGGTTCTCCTCCACTTCTGATCCCCCCACGCCTGTGTTTGGCTGTAGGAGCTGCTTCCCAGCTTGTCTACACACCCAACACTTCATCAAATCTGCAGCACTCCAGGCCTGAAGGGCTGAAATCCTGAAGCAGCAAGAGCCAGACTCTCAGAAACAAGTTATTGCTGTTACTTTAGGCAAAATCAAGACCCTGTCCCCCACCTGGGGGGAAAAAACGAGCAAGTGATGTTCAAAATGGAGGTTACAATGTAAAGTTTGCTTTCTTCACCATATTTACACTTTATTTTTGCTGATTGGATTGTTACAGCAGTCATTTTACAATGACTGAGTACAAAACACTTTTAAAATAAAACTGTTTGCTGAAGTTTGTTTTCAGTATTTTTCTGGATTTCTGTAAACTTCTTATTTATTTAGCAGCTATGCTCTCAACTATGTTATGGAATATCTTGACTTGGAAAGAAGGGATCATCATTCCTACTGCAGAGAGAAAAATTATTCTGTGGCCATTACAAACCACTGCCCAAAAGTTCTTACAGTGCCATCATCCCTCCAAATTAAACCGAAGAATTAAGAGTATGAAAGAAATCTCTTTTCATCTTCAACTGTTTTTTTTTTTTTAATTCAGTCAATTTTAGTAGCACACTAAGGCTTAAATTTAGATAATGAGCAGAAATAAGTCTAAAATGAACATGGAATCCTCGTGAGGTTAAGGCTAGAATAACTCTTGAATATACTTAGTTTATCAGTGCTCATTTTCTAATTCTTAACATTAAAAATAAGGGAAATGGGTATCAATTTATTATATTTGTTTTCATCCAGGGCAGCTGCTGGGAGAAGAATGTGGGGTGTGTCTTTCTATAGTGGGAAGCTTCAAGGAAATAATTGATCCATTTTTCTATTCTGTCTCTTTCAACCAGGCAAAAAAAAAAAAAAAAAAAAAAAAAGGCATTGACCAGGGTGAAAAGCAAAATCTAAATAAATATAAAGAAGATATGACCAAAAAAAAGAGAAAAGAAATAAAAAATTTGCAGCCTAGCCCCTGGGTGTTGGTTTTACATGAAGATTCTGACTTGCAGCTGAATGATGAGTAGGATATTTTTCTACTGAAATATTGATAGTAGATTACACTAAACCACAAACTATCTCCAGAAAGCCCATCATTTCTAATCCTAATGGTGTTTTCTTTCCCTTGGCTGACTACTACATTCATGAGATGATGGCTTTATTCTATCTGGGGGAAAAACTTTTTACCATACAGCTAAATTAACTTGTCAAAAGACTTCAAACTTCGGAAGCTTTTACAGCTCGATTCAAAGCTATTATTCAGGATTGAATGAGAAGGCTGTGGACTGTAAAAGCTGGCAAAAAAAAAAAAAAAAAATTCAGCAGCATTCAGGAGCTGAATGGAGCACTCACTTTTTGTTCAGGTTGTGTGTGTTTCATTGAGCTGTCTCGGAAAGAGCTGGATTTTTGTATTTTAAGGCAAAATGCTTCTTTCTGCTGCTCTGGAAGCTGTGACCCAGTCTGTGCTCTTTCACACACACTTGGTTATATTTAGTTTGTGCCAACCTAAATAAGTGTCAACCAGCTCTCCAGAAATGTGGGGAGCACAAAAGAGAACGGCCAGCAGCTAAATTGAGGCAGAACAAGAACACAATTAGACTTATTTTTATCCTTTTTTTTTTTTTAAATCAGATCACAGACTATCTTACAGTCAGCTACAGCTTTCTCATGCTAATAAAAATGCCTGGCTTCAGGAGCAGCAACTTTTTAGATTTTGCAGATGAGAAGCAGCTGGCAGAGCTCCTGCTTGGAGTCTTTCCTGTTGTGGATCCAATCTACTCAGGGACAAATCTGGAATAAAAAGCCAAGCTGACAATAGCAGCCCCGGAAGGGAACCCAGGGCTCTCTGGGAGTGTGTGCAAACGTGCTCAGGATGTGGCAGGATGGGATCCTGCACCATGGCCAGCACGGGGAGTGAGCATTTTTAGAGTTTGGCAGCCCAGAAGCCACTCAATTGCTGCCTTCATAATAAGGTACCAAGATGATCTCACAGTTTTAAGCAGGTGAGACTAAAGTAGCACTGAGAGATGATGTATGGGGGCAAAATTGCAAATTTTCAAATTCCTGGTTTTTTCCCTCCTCTGTTTTGCTGCTCTAAGGGTTGTTTAATCTCATTTCATGTGGGCCACAGCATTTCCTGAATACCAACATCTATTAAAAGGCACCTGTGCTTTGCATTTGGCAAAACCTCAGTCGACCCGTTTTCCCTTTCCTATGGCAAGACCAAAGCCGCAGCCAGTTTTGGATTGGAATCCACTAGAAAGCACTAAAATACCTCAGATTTTCTCTATCTGCTTATCAAGGAGCAAGGAGTTTTTTTCCTAATGCAACCTTCTGACATGTGATATCTTAAAACCTCGTGTTCCTTACGAGCACCTTCACCGAGTTCTTAAAAAGCACCAGAGCAGAGCGAGATGTGCCAGCAGAAGTGTCCAGAATAGCAACAGTGGCATCGAAATCATGAGAGGAATGTCTGAAAAGTCTGAAGGGTTATACTCAGATCCTGCTAAACAGCTGGGTGGGACTCTGGAATCCAGCCCTCACTTGCAGATACATCGTTTGATAGAAATGCAAGAAGTGAGTGCTGGCCCATTAATGATAACAATAAAGTTCAGAATGTATGAGGATGAGAGGTCAGAGGAGTCAAAAACCTCTGCAGCCCTAGAAATGTCTGTGCAACTATAAAACACAGGCTGAAAGGAGAGCTGCTTCCCTCTTACAGGATTGCTAGGCAAGATCAGGCCTGTAAAAGACCAGGAGGTCCCTCTAGCTTTCTTCCACAAGGAAAAAAGAAAGGACAAAAGGCAGACTTCCCATTCTGCAAAGGAGCAGATCACAGAACCCCCGTGGTGGCCTGAACTAGATCCAAGGACAGGACTGAATATGACAGGATGGAAACTCAAATGGAAGAGTTGTTTTAAAAAAGCTGCGAGGCCATGGGGACCAGAGCTGGAATGTGAGGAGTGCTACATGGATCAATAACAGCCACACTGCAGAGTGAGGGCTGAGCATCCCTCCTTTTGGGAAAAGGGTTTCCACAGGCTCCTCCAGAGGTGCTGCTGCAATGGGATGTGTGTGCAGCACGGCAGTGGGATTGGTTCAGGATGCACACACTGTGATCTGAGGAGATGAGGCACGTGGACCTCTATTCATCCTTATTAGGAGCTGCTTATCAGGTGGCCTGCTGCACAATCAAGACTGAATTATCAGCAGAGCCTTGGTCTTGTGTGAGAATGAGGGGCAGGACGTGTTCTGCTCATACACAGAGACCAAGGAGCAGACATCATGTGGTGGCAAGTGTGGTGATCCAGAACTGGGATGTGCTTGTGTGTAACTGGGGAGGAGACAGAAGGTGTTGAGGCTTTTTCCCCTGCTTCTCTGGTCAAGGGAATCCCAGAATGGTTTGAGTTGGAAGGGACCTTAAAGCCCATTGCATCCCACTTCTGCCATGGGCAGGGACACCTCCCACTGTCCCAGGGTGCTCCAAGCCCCAGTGTCCAGCCTGGCCTGGGACACTCCCAGGGATCCAGGGGCAGCCACAGCTGCTCTGGGCACCCTGTGCCAGGGCCTGCTTACCCACATAGGGAGGAATTCCTTCCTCATGTCTAATCAAAATCTATCCTACTTCAGTAGGAAGGAAAGAACACTTTTTATCACCTTGCTGTTGGTAAAGCCAGACAGCTCTTTCAGGGGAGATTACTTGTTAAATTATCCACAGTACTGCAGATGCTCAGCTCTTTATTTTGGTCATATATTTCGAAGAACAGTTTCTCCAGGAAACATTGCAACAGCTGTGGCTGATAAAACTCCTGGGTGCCATCATTATCCTTTTTCCTGATAGAGAGTGTCGCATATTTACCATTGAGTTTTGGCTTGGAGGCTGGTGCTCTACAGCCAGACAAAAATAAAATGGAGCTGGATAGCCTGAACATGAAAAAAGAAGAATTCCCAGGACTGGAAAACTCATGGAACTGCAATTATCAGACCAGAGGAAGGAGCTGTGTCCGACACAGGTACAAGAATATGGTTTGGATGTGACAGGGATCTGAAGTGATACATTCTCCTGTGCTTGGCCATAGAGATCTTGCCTCAACACTGAGGATTTTGGAAGGTGGAGTCCTGTGCCATCATGAAAGAAGATCTCTTGCATATTTCCAAGCTGAACTCCCAGAGCATCCATCAGTTTGGGGTGCCTCAGGTGCTGACTGTCTACAAATCCATCTCTGAAGTCACACCCCAAAAACCTCTCCTGAGGTTTCTCCTCAAACAGAGCTGAAGTCAGGTCTGGAAACCTGTTCAAAGGCATCCTCAGTCTTTAGCATGCAACTGTACAGAGTGTGAGGTCACACCTTTAGCAGGATGCAGACCTGCAGCTGCTGGAATGATGGAATCATGAAGGTTGGAGAAGAGCTCCAGGATCGAGTCCCACCCTAAACCCAGCATCGCCAACCCCACCACTAACCCACAAATGCCACACCTGCACATTGTTTTAACACTTCCTGGGACAGTGATCCCACCACTTCCTCATATGTCTGCAAGGCAGATTACCCCTGGGAATTGACTTTCCAAGCTCACTCATCCAAGATGCAAAGCTGACAGCCCTGGGTGTTGGATTTCCTCTGCTGCCGCCTGCCTTGCCAGCCCTTCTCAGCAGCAGCCCTCACAGCTAATCCCAAAATTGTGGGGCTGTTCGTGGGGTCATGGGCTCTGTGTGCTGAGGCTGGTGGGAGGATGCCAGGTGGAGTTCTGGTTTGGGGATGCACACACCTGAGCTCTGGGGGCTTTGCAGCTTCCCCTGGCTGACAGTCTGGATGGGACTCAGAGCAGCAGGGAAATGATCCCTGCTCCCCAGGCATCCCATCTCCGTGGGTTTTAATGAGCCAGCAGGACAGCCCCTCTTACAGAACACCAGCCTTACAGTTGGGTTTAAAGAAGCATTTTTGCTCTTCTGGACTTGAGCCCAAAATCCTGCTTGGAGTAATTCACGTTCACGTCAGCAGAACTATCCCTGCCAAACAGAAAGTTGGTTTTTTTAGTTTGTTTTTTTTTTTTTTTCTTTGCCCCTTAATTAAACTGTTATTCTCTCAAATCAAATATAAGCATCCTCTTCATTCCAAACTAAGAAAGATCACAGGTGAATGCTGCCAGTGAAATTAAAAACTGACTTGAGACAGCTTTGCTTTTTTTTTTTTTCCTGGATTCCTCTTCACAGAGCCAACTATTAGAACTTAAGTGGGGCAGGTTTTTAGGCTATCAAGTGCAAAAGATGTTTTCTGTCTGCATTCCTCCTTCAGAAGAGATAAACCAAGCCTAGGGAAATGAGGATGCTGCAGCTCCTGGTGTCATGGAGGGGTGACCATGTCCAAAACACACCCGTTTTCCACAGCTGCTCCCTTTGTTCCCATGAGCTTTGCTGGCAGAAACAACCCTCCCTGTCACTGCTGGGCTGCTTTCCTCACACCAGGTACTGGCATTTCCAACGTTACTCATGCTCAGGAAGTCCCAACAGCAGAAGAGCAGCCCTTACACCCATCCTGGCTGCCCTGAGGTCACAAAAGAACCATTTAGGTTGTAAAAGCCATTGGGGATCACTGAGTCCAGCTGTCAACCCAGCAGCACCACCACGTTCTCCACTGAACAACACCCACACAGCTGCTGAACGCTTCCAGGAGTGGCTGCCCTCAGCAGCCTTTGCCAACTCTCTGCAGCCCTTCTCATGAAAAAATATCCCATTAAATGCAGTCTAAACCTCCCCTGGCACAACCTGAGGCCGTTCCCACTTGTATTGTCTCAGGTAACCTGACTCCCACCTGGCTGCTCCCTCCTGTCAGGGATGGGTAGAACCCTCAGCTCCCACCAGCCCTTAAAACACCTCTTGTTACAACCCTTAGCAATTTATTTCCATCCTGCCTGGGTGTTTTGCAGAAAAACCCTGGAGAGTGACAGAAAACAACAGAGTTAAAAGAATAGAGTGGAATTACCCATCTCCTGCTCATTAACTGACTTCAGATGGTACCAGCTTGCTAGTGTTTTTTCTGCCTCTCTGGCAGGGAATGTTTTATTTGCTTAGTAAAGTTTTCACATGCAATATGTTGTTGCTGTTTTGTTTTGTTTCTGAAATCCCTTACCTATATATTTATTACAGACAGATATTATACCCTGGCAGTAAAGAAACACTGCAAAGTGCTAGTTAACTTCTCAGAGCTGCCTGAATAATTCCATAAATACGAGGGGACTGAAATGACAACAATAAAGGGATCTGTACTTTGAACAATAAATATGAACTGGAGCTCTGCTTTGGATTTGAGGCATGCTGCAGCTAATAGGTATTCAGCTTGTGTGGGCCACTGACATTTAAATAAACACATGTGCAGTCCAAGGGGGTTGGCTGCAGAGCCTCTTGTCAATTGAATCCAGCCCTGGGAACACTCAGAGAGTGGTTCAGGATTGCAGGAATTCCATGCTGGGCTCTAGCCCTCGGTGGGATCTCTCCTGAAACCATAAGATGTCCTCCATGGGGGGAAAAAAAAGGGAGGGAGTGGGGGGACACAATAGGAATGAGGAAAGGGGGGTGGAAACCACCCCAAAATATGTGGCTTCAAGGAAATGCTGAAAATATTTATAAGAAAAATGCCTGGCGGGCTGCCCGTGGCAGACTGAAGGAGAACTCAGCTCCTCAAGCTGAGATAGCTCAGCAACCTTAACAGCATTCCTACACTGCCTTGGGAAAAATCACCTCTAAACAGGGCCATTCTATTTGGCTTTGCAGAGGCAGGCCAGAGCATAGTCTGAAAACCCATTCCTGGTGGGAGAGGAGCAGGCTCCCAGGCTGCACAGCTGGGAGGATCCTGGCACAGCACCTCTATGCAGCTCATGCAGCCTGCAAAGCCAGCTTTGGTTACAGGGGCATCAGCTGCTCTGCAATGGTAGTCCTAAAAATCAACAATTATTTGGTAACATCAGACACGCAGAGAGGGACAGGGGTCCGTGGTGCTCACCCTCAGCACCTCACACCAAAAACTGGAAAGCCAAAAAGCACTTATTTTGTGTGATTCTCATAAACATTAAGCATTTACAGTCAAATATTCTCCCTCAGTATTGCAGAAAGCAAAATTTCACAATTTCAGTCCAGCTGTCACCTTTTCCATCACCAGGGCAAATGAAGAATGGCCCAGGAAAAAGGAGACATCAGCTCTGGGGCTGTCAACCTCAGAATGAGGGAACAGGCCAGTTTAAAAAATAAAATTAAAAAAAAAAAAAAGCAAACAATAAAGCAAAATGTAAAAAATCCAAAGAGGAGTTAACTGAGCTGCTTATCCCTGAGTTTAACACTGAGCAAAGCAGTGGAGGCTGTGTAACAACATTACAGATAATTAGAAAACTGGGATGGAAGGAAACCATTCTCTTGGTTGCTGGAATCGTGGCTCCTGGGGAATCCTTTGTGGCCATCAATGCATGCAGAATAGGGGCAATTTACTTGGTACCATGTCCTCTGGTTCCTCAAAAGCTCCCTCACCAGGGGCACCTTGGAAATTAATCTCCCCTGGGATTATAAGAAAGGTTCTCGAGTGAATTCCAAATTGGTAGGAAACAGGAAGGGATAGGAATAAAATGGTTATTATTCACAGCAGAGGGAATCCCAGTGGAATCCCCAAGCAATTTGGGCTGTGGCATGTGTTGTTCTCAGAGCCTAAAGGATCTGGAAAAGAGGTATTTGGAGCAATTTGCAGGAGATAAAGAAAAAAATAATGACTTAAAGTAGCAGAAATTAGTGAGAATTAGAAAAAAACTTCAAAGGACTCTGGGACCTGGCAATAAAATAGAGCCCCAGGTGCAGTAACACAAAACCAGACTGAGCTCACCAGACCCTTTCCCTTTGTTATTGCCTCGCAGCAAAGGGAGAATCCAAAGGAACCCTCAGTTCACTCCCAAACAGTGAGCAAAGGAATGGACAGCTCAAGGAATTCATAGAATTATGGAATGGTTTGTGCTGGAACAGACCCTAAAATCATCCAGTGCCACCCCTGCCATGGCAGGGACACCTCCCACTGTCCCAGGCTGCTCCCAGCCCCAGTGTCCAGCCTGGCCTGGGACACTGCCAGGGATCCAGGGGCAGCCACAGCTGCTCTGGGCACCCTGTGCCAGGGCCTGCCCACCCTCCCAGGGAACAATTCCTAATTCCCAATATCCTGTCCATCCCTGCCCTCTGGCAGTGGAAGCCATTCCCTGTGTCCTGTCCCTCCAGGCCCTTGGGAATCAGGAGGGATGAGGTGGTGGTGGCTCCTTCCAGTATCACAACACTTCCACTGCATACTACTGAAATGATGCAGATTAAAAACCCAAATAAGGCCCTTTTCCCATGCAAAATTTGCACTTTGCTTCCATATATACTTGTGGAAGCCAGAAAGGTGAGCACCCTCCAAAGGCGGTGAGAACAATGGAAGGCAAACCGAACAAAAGCATCTAGAAAACAAAAATAGAGGTGAAAAGCCCTGTTAAAAGAAAAGCTGTGATGCTGCAGTGTGCTGGGAGCCAGCAAAACACCTGGTTTTATTCCATTAAACATCCTCCTTCCTCAAGCATCCCTTCCAGGCAGTGTCAGGGAGCAGAGCCTGGGGGCTGCCCCCAGCCAGCTGCTCCCATTTTCCCAGATTGACTCTGGATCAGCCCTAACCAGGGCAGAAAGGGAAACTTTGGCTGGAGGCTGGGAGACAATGTCCAGCATGTGTCCCTAATGCAGCCAGGGCTTCCGAACAGCTCCTCCAAACAGAGCTCCCAAAAACACCCTGATGGCAAGGAGCTTTAACATGGATGTGGCTCCCAAGGCATGCTGCTGGGGTAGGGAAAAGGAGTCTTTGGAGAAAGGGGATTTTTTTCCCCCCCATAACTGGAGTACAATTAGGGACAGAGCCTTGTGTGTTAACATGCTCTAGGAAAGAGTTTAGACAGATAAAACAAACAATAGAGTCACTGGAATCAATTATTTCTCATTAACCCAGTAATTTTTGCCTTGTAAAGGAAATTAAAGATGAAATTATTGGACTTAAAAGCAGTCACGCTAAGCTCGGTCTTTCTTTCCAAATTTTGCATTTCAGAAGGGAGGGAATAACAGGGACACAGCCCTGGAGAACCAGCATCATCCCTGTAAGGGGAGGTTTTGCCTCACCAAACCTGGTGGCTCTGCAGGGGACCAAAACCTGGATCAGCTGTTCTGATCTTCCTGGGCCTCCCAAAACATTTCCAGTCATTTTCACTGGGGGCTCTGAGGTGCCATGGGATCAGAGGTTAGCTCCTTGCCTAAAAAACCTTTTTGGAGCATCACAGCTGCCTGGAGCGAGATCAGATTCTCCCCCCTTGGAGCACAAAGTTTGGATTATTTTCTTTCCATGTTTTACCATGCACCCCAACTTCTCCATTTGTCTGCCCTGGCCAGAGAGCTGGAATTCTCTCAGCTAGGGGAACACTTCCCTCGAGAACTGAAGAGAGCCAAATGCCCTCAGAAGATGATTTCAGCCCTGTGAGGAGCTGCTCTAATACCTGCAGTATATTTTGGTGATGTACTGCTGCGCCCTGGGCTCTGTTTAAAGAGCTGACTCGTGTTGGGAGTTATGCAGATTTGTTTGCACTCAGCTGAGTTATTGCCAACCAGGAGGCTCTGCTAGGAATCCCAGGACTGTATTTCATTGTGATGGGGAGGTGATACCATCACACCAACACCAAAAGCAGCCCCTTTTCCTCTGAGGGGATGATTGCTGTTATCTGGGAGCCCTGTGATCCCTGCCCACAGGATGAAATGCTGCTGGACAAACCACAGGAGCCAAGAAATTAAAAATAAGGCTGTCTACCCTTGAGAGAACCACTCCTTTTTATCCTCAACAAGATAGCAAACCAAATTTAATTCAAGTCAGGATTCCCTCACAGAGTGGCTGCAGCTGACTGCCTGTGGGAATTCAGGAAATCATGCTGGAAGGGAGAAGGGCTTGAGAATCTGGGGATAAGGAGTCAAATCAGTCCCTTGTATGGGATTGAGACCAAACCAAGGAGCTGAAGGACTTTAACTTGGCAGGCTGGCAGAGCTGGGGGTGCTCACCTGGAGAGGAGAAGGCTCCAGGGAGAGCTCAGACCCTTCCAGAGCCTAAAGGGGCTCCAGGAGAGCTGGAGAGGGACTGGGAACAAGGGATGGAGGGACAGGACACAGGGAATGGCTCCCACTGCCAGAGGGCAGGGATGGATGGGATATTGGGAATTAGGAATTGTTCCCTGGGAGGGTGGGCAGCCCCTGGCAGCTGTGGCTGCCCCTGGATCCCTGGGAGTGTCCCAGGCCAGGCTGGAAAACAATGCCCTCAGATTATTATCCCCTTAGAGCTGCAGCAGTCACAACTGTTACAGGAGCTCCGAGGCAGAGAAACCTCTTTAGCAGCTGAAAGCTGCAGAGCAGCACTTCCCTCCCAGTTAATTTATTTCCAGATTTTTTTTTATTTTAAGAAGGATTCTCCTGTGATCAGTTATTCCTTGACAGCTCCCTGCTTTCAGTAGCAAACCAGCCTCCTTCAGTGGTCCCAGCTGAGAAACAGCCTGTCCCTGGCAAGTGAGTTACAGGAGGGGGCTGGGGGCTGCTGAACCTCTTCCTCAGGCAGCCAGCACGGGAATCTTGGCCACAGAGGCTGGGAAGAGCAGAGGGATAAACCAGGGGATGCACGAGGGAGCCTTGTGCTCCCCGCTCAGCTGAGCTGTTTAACTCCTAGCCACCAGCCCTGAGTGGTTTTTACCAGAGGTTTTGGCCACAAACACTTGTGACCTCAAAAAAAAATAAATTTCTAGATCACCCCAACTGCAGAAAATACACACAACCTGTATGGACCCCAGTGTACCTGGACTTCCCTCTTAAGGATAAAGAGATGAACTTGCTAAGCTTTTATTTACTGCTGAGAACTCCCTCCCCCAAAAGATTAATTAAAACTACAGCAAGATACTCTGCTGTCTAAAAATATAGAGGGGGGGAAATCAGATTTCACATTAGCATTTTGGTTTGAGCAGTTCAGCAGTGAATCCATAGATTGTTAAAACCACCAGCAATTGATTCTTTTATTGCCAGCTACCTGCTGAGAGCTGCCTGTGTTGATGTTTCACTGACAGCAGAACACTTCCTACCCTGTTATTACCTGAAACCACTTGGAAAAATAACACATCCAGGAGGCTGCCATGAAGCCATCCTGGAGATGGGAGCTGCCATTGGTGATGCTAACATTTCAGGGTGTATTTAGGACACCACGTGGGGTTAAACCATCTGTAATGGTTTAAAACAAGCTCAGTCAATCAGATCACTGGAAGCCTCAGAGCCTTCCAGCAGGTGAGGGTGGTTTTTTGTAGCTAGATGCTAGAAATGGGGTCTTTGTGGACACCCACATCACACTGAAAGCAGCCACATGGTGAGAGCAGCCTGGAGTGGGCTGCAGGGACACTGGTCTTTTCCAGGCTCATGGTGGGAAAGGGGTTAGCACTGAGACAGCAACATTCGAGGTTAATCCTCAAGATGTAACAATTCCTTTGAAAACATTTGCTTTGGGGTAGAATTCCTGCAGTGGAGATCTCTTGGGTCACCTGATCCCATGCAGAGAAGCAAGGACTGATGTCTTTCAAAGGGAAGAGCTGCCCTGTTGAGTGGTGGGTGCATGATCTGAAGCAGAAGCAAAAGATGCCCTGCCCTCTCTTCTTGCTCCAGACCCATAACTCTGTAGGACATCAGCTCCCAGTACCACAGAGAACAGCTTGAGGTCACACAGGGAAATGATGCATATGCAGGAAGGCAGGAGCAGGGCAGAAAATTTAAAAAGAAAAAGAAAAAGAAAAAGAAAAAGAAAAAGAAAAAGAAAAAGAAAAAGAAAAAGAAAAAGAAAAAGAAAAAGAAAAAGAAAAAGAAAAAGAAAAAGAAAAAGAAAAAGAAAAAGAAAAAGAAAAAGGGAAAAAGAAAAAGGGAAAAAGAAAACCCCACCAAGTGGCAGTGGTTAATTGTTCAGTCTTTCAGCTAGTTTCCCCCAGAAAAGAGGAATTCCTGGCACTGGAGGTCACTCCAAGGAACAGGAGGGCCTGATCCTCTCAGTGCTGTGGGAAGCATCTGGAGCCCAGCATCTGATTCCAGCTCAGCCCTTTCAAGGCGTGGAGGGTCCCAGGTGGGTCCCTGTCCCCTGTCTTGTTTTTGGGGGCTGCTTTCAGGCAGGCAGGAGATCCACAAATGCTGGAGTTCAGCATTCCCTGCCCCCTGTACCCCTGGGCAGTGGGACCATCACCTGCACCCTGTCCATGAGCACATCCATATTTTACTGGCAAGATCCCACACTTCCACCCTCAAGGGCCCCCAGACTGGCATGCCATTGAGGGAAGGAGGAATCCTCCAGTCTGGGGTATGCTGTTGAGGACCACTACAGCCCAAAAGATGAGTTCTTGAGCTCAGCATCTTAAACTGGAACCACCAGGAGCCAGCTGGAAGCCTCTTTCCCACCCTTCCAGCACCTGCTAGAAGTGGAGGAGAGCCACAAGCCATCTGGACCAGCCCAGCGTGGCTTGCAGTCCGAGCCTGGTGTCATGAGAGACACCAAAGCCACACCTGCAGCATCCCCACGAGCCAGAGAACCTGTGAGAGCATGGGGATGCTTTGCTGGCTGTAGAGAAAACACCTCTGAAAACTGCATGCCCAGAGCAGCTTTCCCTCTTCCTCCACCCCCTTCTTGCTGGGATGGCAGAGCTGGGTTTATTCATCCCCTCTCCATTGATGGGCATGCGTCACCAGCTGCACAGGTGTAGGAGGTGCAAGCGTGCCTCAGTCAAATCCCAGCCTTCCAGCTTAATAACACCTCAGGGGGCACAGAGAAAAACAGCAGGGGAAATAAATAATCCATCCACACAAACCAAAAAGGAAGGGGAGGAAAAAAAAACCACAAAAAAACAAACCCCACCCCAAAACCTCCGCAGCAGGAGGTGAAGGGAAAAAACAACGCCTGGGAAAAACACGTCAATAAATAATTGAATCTCATTTTCTTTGGCACAAGGCAGATAAATCTCAGAATGGTTTGGATTGGGAGGGATCTGAAAGCTCATCCTATTCTACCCCCTGCCATGGACAGGGACACCTTCCACTATCCCAGGGTGCTCCAAGACCCTTTCAACCTGGCCATGGACACTTCCAGGGATGGGGCAACCTGTGCCAGGGCCTCATACCCCCACAGGAGAGGATTTCTTCCTAAAAAAGAGAATTATTACAGATGGATGGATGATGGTGAGGATGCCAGAGCAGGGATGCTGAGCAGAGCACAGGAAAAGGGGATTTGGCTGCAGCAGGAAGGCCAGTGGCACCACACTCCACATGCATGCCACACAGAAACACACACCAGTGGAACCAGCCATTGACCTTGAGATGAGCATCCCAAAAATGCCAGAGGTTTGCTCTGCAGGAGCAGGAATATGGGGAGGACAGCAGACATTTCCCATGGGATGGGGGAGAGGATATGGCTCCCATACAGACAGGATTCCTTTAGAGCAGGATAATGGTGACCATCCCTTGACAAGGAGCTTTTACACCTGAGTGGCCTCAGGAGGAGCAGCACAGCCTGGACAGAGCCACACCCCCGGCTGGGAAGCCAGGAATGCTGCCAGGAGCCTGTTCATCCCATTAGGATGAACTTCCCCAGAATGTGGGGATATTCAAAAAAAGCTGTGCTTTGAGAACAGCACTCAGCAGGGAAGCACAGACCTGGTGGAGGTCATAAACCCCTCCACAGAAGGACTCTGCTGGCTTTGACGTGGATGGCTATGGGATGGCCACATCCTGGGCTTGTGGCTTGCTGTCCCTGCAGAAACTGGGGCTCTAAAGCAGGCTGGGCAGCAGGCAGAGCCCCAGGCTGGCTCTGGGCTCCCAGGGTGCTGCCAGCCCTCCCGCAGCCATCCACGTGCCACCGGGCGCCCGTGCCGCGCAGCCCACGCTCCGGCAGGCAGATGATGTTTTTCTGAATGCATCCCCATCCATAATGAGACATTACTCACAAGCTGCGGGAGAAAATGGAATAATAGCATCTCTCGGCGTTAGTCATGCTTCAAATGCGTACCTTTCAGAGCAGGAGGGGATTTGATAGGATAATCTTCCAAGAGACACGTAGGAAGCTTTCATTGAGGGACACGGCCCGATTGGCAAATTACAGCTTGCTGCTCCTCGTGCTGCTGCACTCAATGGTGCTGCCAGGGGGGGACCAAACGTGGGGCAGGGGGGCCCAACACCCCCTGCAGAGTGGTTTGGGGCAAGACAACAGGATTTGGGAGTTTTGCCAGCTCTAGGTGCCACAATTCTTTCGGCTCTCAGTGCCAGGCCATGCCTGACCACGATCACACAAGGGCTTTTTCTTCCCTTTGCCCTGCAGGCTTCAGCATCCTCAGTGGATGTGCTCCCTGCCCAAACAAACCCTGTGTGGCTGGAAGGGAACACGGGCTGCTGCAGAAGAATAAACTCATTTTGCAGATGTGGAACCAGGCCCCAAACCTCTGCAGCGAGGAATGCTGCAGCCTCCCGCAGGCACTGCGCTCGGGATGCCTTACCAGAAGGGGCTGGGAGTGCTGCAGGGAAGCTGGTTAGGCTGGGAGAAGGCAGGCTTGCCCCAAAACCACATCTTTTTGGATGACAAAAAGCAGGAGCCTGCTTGCTGGGAAAGCCCAGCATCCAGAGGTCTGCCCTTCAGGGAGCCCAGCAAGACAAACTGGCTCAGCACTGGCTTGGGTCGGGAAAATTCATCGCAGGATCTCAGCCCTGTGATGAGCAACTCATCCATCCCTCGTTTCTTTATCCATGTTTGAGGCACACTGAAGACTGCCAGGCAATTTTCCCTGTGTGCTTGAGGAGATGGAGAGGAAATTTGGTTCCCAGTCAGAGGCTCTTAACCAATTTGAGTGTGAGAGAGGAGCGATATTGCACAGTGGTGCAGGGATGTTCCTGCAGCCTCATGCCAGCCCTGGGAAGGCTCCTGTGAGGGATGAACAAAGCCACAGCACAGGAGCTGGACTGCAAAGGCTCCAGCTCCGACAGAAAATGCAGGCAGCCTCCAGGAAAGCAAAAACTCACCCCGTGCCCTTCCCCAGGGCTTCTTGTATTAAAAAAAAAAAACAACAAAACAAACCAACAAAACCACCGAAAAAACCGAAATGGGGTAGAGAAAAGCAAAAAGGGAAGGGAAAGAGTCACATAAGGATGTTGCAGTTCTCCCTATGAGGACCAGTTCCTCAGTCACAGGTAAGATATGAGCAAGCCCGCACACCTGTGGAGCAGGGGATAAGGTTTGGGGGCCTCTCAAAGCCCTAGAAAGGGATTAAAGCCAGCCTGTCTTCACATGGGGGACCCATAAAAACAGATGGTGCACAACTCAGGTCACTTCTGAACCTCCAGTGGTGCCTCCAATCACTCCAAAGAAGCAAAAATCTCCATTTTCCTACAGCAGTGCTACACCTCCTACAAAACCAGTGCAAAAATTTGGAACATCAAAACCCAAAATACTGTCTCTCCTTTTCTTTTGCAACCAGATAGTGAATTAATTTGGAGCAGCAGCAGCTAATTGATGCCACAGAGCATTTAACAGCAGCACTGATGACCCCTGCACACCTCCCTGGTCTCTGCAGGCACATCAGGCCCTGGCCCCTGTGCAGGAAGCAGGTGGGAGAGCAACAAGCTCCCATTTAAACTAAATCAGGAATAAAGAATGAAAAGAGTACCCTGCACGTTTCCAAGCATGAGACTCCCATACAAATGGTCCCCGCAATGTTTAAACCATTTGGGCTCCTTCCTTATGCTGTTTCTAAGTTTGAAGAATGCCTGCTGGGGATGATTAATATTCCTCCTCCTACACTTACCCGTTACTCCTGACAGCAAAAATTAAAACAGGAGCCTCTCTTCATTCAACCCTGGCTCACAGGAACGTGGTTACATGGGGAGAAGCTGCTAATAGAAAGAGAAGAAGGTTTGTAAATCTGCTGCATTCGCAGGCGGGAGGGAGAGGTGTGGCTCTCATTCAGCATCCCCGATGGAGGAAAGTTCCCTCACCTCCTCCCGGCGGCACGCTCGGCGTGAGTGCTGCTCAGACAGCGTTTGGGGGGAAGCAGCAGCAGGCAGCAGCTCAGTCCAGGTCCCTGGCATGGCAGGGATGCCCACAGCATCTCTGCAGCCCGGCTCAGACCAGTTGCTAGGGGCACTGCTGCCTAGGAGCAGCCCTCAAGGCAGGGAGCAGAGAGGAGCCACCCCAGAGCCTCCCAGATGCAGCTCCTGCCTGTGCTGCACGTTCCTCCCTCAGCCCTGCTCCTCCTGCAGGTTTCCAGCCCCTCTCAGCAGTGACTAAAGCCTTCTCCTTAAGCAGAGTCCTGCTGGCAGGTGTGTTAGGGCAGTGCCAGCAGAGGTTTCACAGTGGGGCAGAAGGAGAGGGAGAAGCTCAGTATGGACCACTGATTGATCCCTGGGTGGGATGCAGGGCAGGCACTCAGAGTTTTCTCCATGATGCAGGAACAGCTTGGGCTAGAAGGGGCCTTTGGAGCTTTGTCAGTGACACAAGAGCTGACCTGGACTGCAGTGCCACAGGAGCAGCTTTGTCACCAAGGATCTGCTCTCAGGGAAGACTTGTTCTGCACCGGGGGTGGCCTTGACCTGTCCCTACCACAAGACCTTCACGGGCTCCACCTCAAATGCATTCAAAACCCATTAAAGACTCTTCAGTGTTGTCCAGCATCCTAAAATTGCATTTTACAGGTACCCCCTGCCATGCTCAGAAGGGTTTGTGCTCATCGTATGCAGGCAGGGACCCCAAGTCAAAGCCCTCAGCTCCCTATAAAAATGGTTCCCCATCAATTTGGCCGACTTGTGTTTCGTGCAGGGATAGTGGTTTGCTTTGTCCTCCTTTCATGGAGAGCTGGGGAAGTCAGTTTTTGCCCCGTGCTTCACCATGTGGCTTGGCTACAGCAGATATCCAAATACCAGAGGGCACAGTTACCTCTGAGTCTGGAAAGCTTCGAGGGACAACATCATGCAAGAGACACTTACACAACCCTAATGAGCCAGAGATGTCCTCAAGGAAAAAAAACAATTACAAGAAACCATGTTAATTGCAGCCCTTTCCCTTCAATTAGCTTCCCTCCATTTAAGAGCAGGAATGAGAGATCAGAAATTCCAGGCAAGCCTAAGAAAGCGGCTGTTCCACAGCAGCTGGATGGGGCTTGGAGCACCCTGGGAAGTGGAAGGTGTCCCTGCCCATGGCAGGGGATGGAGCTGAATGAGCTGTGAGGTCCCTTCCAACCCAAACCACTCCACGATCCCAAGTGTGCTGCCCTGGGAAGGAGATTCCACATCCCCATCCCCACGGTGACATCTGGATGCCCTCAGACCCCACAGGTCTTTACCAAACCGAGTTAATCCCTGCCTCACACAAAGCACCTTCATGGGGCGGGTGCAGAGACAGCCAGGAACAACGGCGTTCCTCTCTAATGAGGATAAAGATCAAAATGAAGTCAATTAAGTCTGCCGCTGGTGACATTTGTCTAAGCACATGGAAATTGGTATAAGCTGAAGCAAGACAAGTTGTTTGAACTCCGTGGGCAGGATTATTTCTCTTTTTTCTTCCCTCCCTTCAAAATTAGTTTTTCATGATGCATTTCAATTGTGTTTCCCTGCGTTACTGGGTAGGTTCAAGAGACATGTGGGACAGATTCCACTCGACAGTTTGTAAACAGCTGACGTGGGAGGGAGAGGGCACTCGAGCTATTGGAATTGTTTTCCATTCAAAAAATTTTGTAAATTAATTCCTCCCCCGAGTGCCTGCTCCCGGCAGTGCGGAGCCGCGCTCCTGCCCTCGGCGGGCAGATGTGCCTCCTGCTCCTCGCCAGCACCGGGGCAAGGGGCCAGTTATCTGGAGCGGCAGCCAGGCAAGGACAAGGCAAGGAGGAGCTTTCCAGAGGCTCCTCCGCAGCCTCCGAGCAGGGGCAGGATGGCCCCTGGGGCTGGGGCGTGCGGGATGCCCGAGCAGGAGCAGCCTGGGCTCGCACCTCCGGGAGCGAGTGTGTCCTCTCGTGTCCCTCCCAGCTCAGGAGGATCCCACCTCAGTCCAGCCGAGTTTATCATCTCTGTTTCTGCGCTGAGCACCGGCCCCTTGCTCTCAGGGTGGCACCAACAGGTCGGGGGTTTCCTCCTCTCCCTCTGGGAGTTGTTAACACGCGTCACGCTTCCACCAACACTTTCCCATCTCCATTTCACCCCACTGGAGGGAGGGCAGTGACCATCCTGCAGTTCCAGGCATGCTCCAGCCCCCATTCCTCAGTCTGGTTCTGTACCTGGGCAAGGATACACAGCCACAGCCAGAGCACGTTCCCATTCCACCGTCAGAGGCATCAGAGCTCTCCTCTCCCCAACTGGTGGGAACGAGGAGTAATTAAATGTTATTTTTTGCTATTATTGCTTCCCCTGCCTCTGTGAGCAGCTGTCTCCTGGCTCTCTCTCACATTTGGAGCTCGCTGGAAGCATCCCTGGATTGCCCTTCCTGCTCTCCAGCAAGCTGCTTTTCCCAAGGACTCCCTTCTGCATCTCCCTGCAGGAAAGACAGAAAGCGCTGCCTCCTCCACTGACTCATAATCCTTTCCTCAAACATACAGATTATTTAAACGTAAGCAGGGATTTCATGCCAGGTTTTGGAATGCTAGAGGCTGGGGAGCACTAAAATCCACCATCTATTCCTCGGCATAGCAGAACCACAGAGGAATAATCACTCTTCCAGCCCGGAGATGGAGCCCAGTGCCTTCCTCTTGGTGGGAAAACACAGGCCTGGCAGGTCAGCCAGCTCCTGGAAGAAAAACCCAAACCCTTCGTGGCTTTGGGCTGCAGGGTCACCTCTTTCACACCAAAAAACCCTCTAAACCTGGTGAGGTTGTACCATGGTGGCTCAGGGCTGAGCTTGCTCTTTCCCTATCCTTGGCTTCCTGGAACTATCAAGAAAGCCACACTTCATCCACACCTGTCAGCAGGCAACAGTACAGGGATCCAGAGTCAGATCCCCAAGAAATAAGCTAATTGGAATTAAAAATAAAAAGAAAGTAAAAGCACTGTGTGATATCCCCAATTACGGGATCCAGGCAAACCCCCCAAACCTCACTCTCCCAGCGAGTCCATGGATCAGCCCATCTCCGCCTCCCTCCCCAGCAGGTCCCATCTGTGCCAGGGAGCTGTTCCCCTCCTACCATTCTAAAAAACCCCGACAGGAGCATTAGCAGCCCCTGCTGACAGCAAAACCCCACAAAACAGTCCCCAAAGCCTTGCTAATGACCCCCTTCCAGGCAGGAGCGAGCTGGGATGAGCTCATCCTCCTGGTCGGGGTGAGAGGGTTTTCCCTGCCCCCTTCTAAACCCATCTCTGCCAACACAGCAGCCCCACCGTGCAGGATGGGGCCATCCATGCTCCGGCAGCTGCTGGGTGGCTCCCGGGCCACCAGACTGGCGGGATGGGCTGGGGGACATCGGGGAGAGGCGTCACAGCTGTCAGAGCCCACGTGCCCCACGGCGTGGCACGATTCGGGGTGAAAGGAAGGAGAGAGCATCTGGGAATCCGCAGCCAGGCCACGCTGCTCGTCCCGGAGCGGCTCTGTTCCAGCTCCGTCCTCTCCATTCCCTGGGAATTTTACCTGTGGCAAGGTGCTCGCATGAAAACCCTTGGTGAAAGGTCTCCGCATGTGTGCTGTCAGTCAGTCTTTATCCCATTTCTGCCCCCCTGGACTCCACCCGGCCAGCCCATCGCAGGGGAGCTGCTCCCGGGAGAGGGACGGTGCACCTGTATTTTCTCTTCAGTGGGTTTTCCTCATCCTTCCACCGCTTCTCCACCGACCCAAAGCTGACACGGCGTCCCAACCCCCCGGCGCGTCCCTCCGCCCCGTCCCCTCGCTTTTGGCACCCTCCAACGCGGTCATTGTCACCCGGCTCCGAACCCAGCATCTTTATTAGCAGGTGCTAAATTGCCGCTCCAGCTGCTGAATGGTAACAATTAACTCAATTAACATCTAAACAGATGCAATTTTTGAGGAAACGAACAACATTAATAACAACCAAAAGGGGAAAAAGCTGCAATTAAAAATGTGGAAGGGAAAAAGAACAGCCCTGCGCGGCTACAGCCGGTGTCCCCTGGAGAGCTGTCAGAGCACGGCCCTCTCTCTCGGAGGACTGGCAAGACTCGGAATATCCATCCCTCTTCCTGCCGCTGGATGTGCCAGGGATGCAGAACCGCCCGAGCTCGTCCATGCAGCGGCTCCTCCGCAGCCTCTCCCGCTGGAAAGGCGATTCCTGCAGCAAACCGCGATTCGAGCGCATCTCTGCCTTGCTCCGGCTCGGTGACCTTTGTATGCCAGGAGTGACCTCCTGCCTGAGCTCCGTGTAGGACACAGGGACATCTAATGGCAGGAGAACAGCACTGCGAACGCCGCAGCTTAAAAATCACGGCGGCGGCAGCGAAAAAATTGGGTGGAAACCGCAAATTCTCAGCCTTGAGCTGGGGCTGTGTCCTTGCCCGCACCCCTCCAGCGCCCAGGTCCCAGGAATGATTGTAGGATGGGATGTTGCTGCCCCAAACCTTCATGGAAAGGAAAATTTGTTGCTTCCAAAAATGCCTTTATTTTGACATCCACAGCTACACTCTGCCAGCTCGAGTCTCCAGGCGTGTTTGGGTTATCACAAAGCAGCTTCCACGGAGCCATGGAATCAAAGGGTGCTGTGAATTAAAAGGGACCCTAAAAACCATCCCATCCCACCCCTGCCATGAGCAGGAACACCTTCCACTGTCCCAGACTGCTCCAAGCCCCGTCCTTGGACACTCCTGGGGATCCAGGGGCAGCCACAGCTTCTCTGGGCACCCTGTGCCAGGGCCTGCCCACCCTCCCAGGGAAGGATTTCTCCCCAATATCTGTTCATGGACCCCTTTTCCCAGCCAGCTCCCTACAAACCTGGGACAGGGCCCCTTCCTGGGACTCTCTGTGCCCTACAGACAACAGCAGGCAGAGCCCTCAGAGCAGCTCTCTGCTAGGTTTAATGTTCAGATTAAATTTTAAAGAGCATTTAATTGGCAACCACTCTGCTCTCTCTGTTTATTCACATCTCCCTGGGCCGGTTTTCCACGGGCAGAGGGGAAAGAAGAGGGTTTGCAAAGGAACTGGGTAGGTCTCCCCTCAAAGCCAAACCCCTCCTCTCAGAGTCTGGGGAAGTTCTGTGTTGATTTGTGAGGGATTGACCTTGATTTTGTGGGTTTTGGAAATCAATTGTTTGTGTGCATTTGCATCTCGTTCCAGATGTCAGCACGGGGGGAAGGCAAAACCCAGACTTGGGCTTTCCACATTCATTTTCCTTGCATTCAGGAGGAAAATAAAATGTGCCAGGACAAGCAAGAACCTTCCCCTTTTTCCTTTTTAATTCCAGCCAATTCTCAAAATTCTGTAATTACCTTTTAGGTCAGGGGTTTCTAGAGAAAGCAAACCCCAAATTTCCATGGAAGGGAGGACTGTGGCGTTTCACTCTGTTTACCAATAAAGCAGGGATTCATCTCAATAATACTTCCCCAGGAAAAGGCTGCACATTGGCTAAACAGCAAGAGACTTGGCTGGAAAATTTAGGGTTAAGGATACACAAACAAGCTAGATGGGGTTTTGCCCTATCCCCAGGTTATCACTGTCCTTATTTCAGTGTAAATTTGATTTTTGGAGCAATGCCCTGGGTCCTGTAGCCCACGTCACAGCCAGTTGTTGACAAATCCAACTCACTGCTCACTGCCATCTTCTCATTTAATTCTTAATTCCCTGTAATTAAGAGGTCTACTGAAAACAAGGCAAACTTGGGGATAAAAACTGCTCAGGGCTTGGTGAGGCAGTGCCTTCACCCAGGATTTATCCTGGACAAGGCAGCTAAAACACACTCAAGACCTTTCCTGATGCAAAAGGGAGCATCAGTCTCCATTTAATCTTTAGTCTCCTTCTCATTTTAAGTGTTATAGGCTGGGCTGGCTGTTTGCAAAGTGCACTCCCAGGCTGTGGTCCTGCTGCATCCTACATTCCAGGATCTTCAGCAGCATCCCAGGATCGAGGGACCTTCAGCAGCATGCCAGGATTCAGGGTGCTCTGCAGCTTTTCAGGCAGCACACATTAAAAAACACATCTTGGCACCTGTGCTCCAGGTGCTTTGGGTTTGGTTTTTTTTTTTTCTAGTGGCAGTGATGCCTGTGCAGTTATTTATCCCCAGGCAAGATTTGGGAAAGGCTTTGCAGGGCCACAGATCCATCCTAATTTCCTTCTGGATGGGGGAGCCTTACACCAAGATTTCCTGGGCAGGCATCAGCCTCCCCCTCCAGACTGGCAAACCCCAGCCCTGCCTGCTTCTCCTCCCACTGGAATATTGACTAAGGAGCTGCAGAACCCTGCAAGGTGAGAAATGCTGCTTGGTGGGGGCTGAAAAAACCCAGGAAACATTGGGATTTGGGTTCTCCAGAAGGAGGGGGGGTCTCCCTGCTGGCCCTACAGGCAGGAGGTGCAGCAGCATCCCTGGCTTTGCCTGGACACAGTGGATGAGTTCAGCCCTGGGGCATCCCAAGCTCAGTCAGCCTGCTGGAAATAAAGCAATAAATGGAAAGAAGGAGGGAAATCCTTTTGGCCAGATAACCCCACGCAAAACACCAGCTGGGTGTGGAGCTCCCCTAAAGCCTGTGGGCCTGATGGGGTCACCCTGCTGCTCACCCACCCCAAAACACACCAATTCCTGCCTTTTCCCCCCAAAACCTGCTCCCAGCAGAGCCCAGTGCTGAGGAGCTGCTGGGTTAAAATCTGGATAGCACAGCCCTGTCCCTCAGCAGGGAGTCTCCAGCACAGTGGTTTGCACAAACACACTGGTAAAACTCGGTGCTTTTTCAAGCAATCATGAAAGTTGTGCAGGATATGAGCCAATTCCCATCTCTTTTAGCATCCACTTACTCTCCACGCCAAAGCTTTTTGGAAACCCTTAACTGGTAGCTTTGAAGCATTTGGGAAAAAAATTGGTTTCCCCTCTTCATTGATGTACTGTCTCTTTTTTCTGCCAAAACCCACTTTTTTTTTGCCAAAATAAAAACCCACTAGTGTATGAAAGCAGAGCTCATCCCCCAGGGAGGGCAGAGCTAGCAAGTAAGAGCTGACAGAAATAGAAAAAGCTTCCAGGAAATAATATCTTCAGTGCTGTTTTATCTGCTTCATCCTCCTGCAGTCGGGAGAGATTTTACCAGGGTCCAGATGAGCCCAATTAAAGCTTTCTAATTTTCACAGAGCTCTCCAGAAAATATGTGGTGTACAGAAGTCACGCAGACCTCATGGGGGCTGTGTTGGTGTTCACTCCCTCCTCTGGTGATGGTGACAAGCCTGGCTGTGATTTGCTGTGCCACACACTGGGGTTTATCCCAGGTCCCACATTGCCCTCAGGAGCATGGAGGTGTCCACCAGACCATCAAACAGCTGCAAGAAATTCAGCTGTCTGTAGCTCCTTAGGGAGGGGCAGCAGAGCTTTCCTGCCTGGTTTGCAGAGCAGGGATGGTAGGATTGACCCTGTTTGGCTGGAATTTTTGAGGCTGAAAAAGTAAGCACATTACAGACATCCAGCTCTCCAAGGCCCAGCAGGGCTCACCAAGATTTTTTCACCAAGGGGGCAGAAGGGAAAACCCCAAAAGAAAGAGGTGACTTTGTGAGCTGGGGAGTGGAGCCATGGGGACCTCCTGGCCCGCTGTGGGTGTGCAGGAGGGTGGCACAAGCCTGGGGACATCCCAGTCAGCTCAGCACATCTCCCAGCCTGAGCTTTCAATTAACCTTTCCCACGGGGAAACCCAGAGGTTTCCAGCTTCTCCCCGAGCAGGGACTGGGAAAAAGCCTGGCAAGTCTGACTTAGAGATGCTGCTTGCCTGATTTCAGAGGATGTCAAGCTTGCCCCCATGCCTGGTGCCCAGGGGGATGCAGCCCCTCTCCACGGCAGCTTTCCACCCTGGGAGAGGCTCCTGGGGGGCATGGGCAGCAGGTCGGGCTGGGAAAGTCCTGCTAGGACACGTGTGCTCCTTTATGGCTCCAAAGGGAGCATTTCTCATTATCTCTCCTCGCAATTTAATTAATCTGCATTCAGTAATGAACCTTGAAATTTCAATTAAAAATATCATTACTAATCAGGACAGGATTCAAAGCAGTCGAGGGCTCTTGATAGCTTTGCAGTGGCAGGAAGTTTGGGTTGGTGTGCTCGCATCTCTTCATTTTGGACACAGACCCACGGTGGTTTTCCTCTCCTCTGGCACGGGAGGTACAGCTTGAGCTCTCTTTCTGCAGAAAACCACGAGGCTCCAGAATAAACCCAAAAAGGGGGGAGTCACCCAAAAAAATTAGTAGAACAAATAAATCTATGTCTCTCCCGGGACATCGTTGCCTGCGCATTGTCCGGCGATTACAATCTGGGAAAAGGGAGATCTGCGTCTCCTCAGCCCGTTAACGAGGCACTGGCAGCAAATCACAGGAGCTGCCCCGGGAATGTCAGAACAACCTGACCTGCCCCAGGCACCCTCCCCATGCCCCAAAGATCCTCCTCCGGCCAGGCTGGTCACGCCTGCTGCTCCCGAGTTTGTCCTTCCAGGGCCAGCACTGGAGCATCACTCCCGGAGCTGTAAATCCTGCAGCAACGTGGCCCTTCCCTTGGCTCCAGTAACAACTGGATCATGGTCATAGATCCCTAGGAAAAATGGCAAAAGTAAGCAAGGTAGGAAGGGGCGAAAGAGAAATGAGTCCTGTGTACCCCGAGTCGCAGGTGTTCTTTAGAGTGGAAAAGAATAAGAAATATGTTCACTGGAAGAGAGTAAAATTAATAGTTTTGGTTGGTTTAAGAGGAAAGCTACACCTCCAGCATGGCTGCTGGAGAATGAGAAAAGCTCAAGGGACAGGAGACACAGGAATGCCAAATGTCCTGGCAGTGCAACCTTCAAAGGGAAAACCAGACAGAGACAGGCAAAGCTGGGTTTTTTATCAGCCCCCCCAACTTTTGAGCTGTGGTTTTCACTGCACTGCAGGTGTGTCATTTCCCAGACCCACAATCCCTGTAGCTCTCTGCAAACCCCAGCAGACTGAACGATCCCAGCCAGGAGGTGTCTGTGGGACCTGCACTGCACCAGCCCAAAGCCCCTTCTGACCACTCAACTCCCATATGGGAGCACAGACACCGATTACTCACTGGGGCCCCTCCACAAACAGCTCAGAACCGTGAACACGGACAGAGGATGGAAGTTTGAGCACAACTCTGTGATATGCAGGTGAAAGCCCCATCCCCCTAGCTGCCTCTCCGAGGAAAAGGCAAATGGAAAAGGGTAAATGGCAACTCTGGGATAAATACCCTGCTTATTCCATGTGCTGTTTCCAAAGCCTGGCCAGTCTGCAGCTGGGATAATTAGATTTAAGCCGCAGAGGTAAAACTCACAGAATAAATTATTCATCACAGATTGTTTGCCCAGGATGGAGTGAGAAAGGACGGAGCATTCCAAAAGCTCCAAGAGGCAGCAGCTGGGCAGTGTTTGTGCTGCATCCCCAAAAGGTGAGGTGCAAGCACAGGCACCCACGGCTCCAGGATATTCTCCTCATTCCCTCCTCCCTGGGGTCACACTGGGGTGGGACATGTCCCCTTCACGTGCAGTGTGCCCACGTGCCCAGATGACAAGGGAGGGAGTGACAGGACAAGGGGAACAGCTTTAAGCTGAAGAGAGTTTAAGGCTGGATTTTGGGAAGAAGGGTGGGCAGGCCCCGGCACAGGGTGCCCAGAGAGGCTGTGGCTGCCCCTGGATCCCTGGAAGTGTCCCAGGCAAGTTGGGCACTGGGGTTTGGAGCAACCTGGGACAGTGGAAGGTGTCCCTGCCTATGGCAGGGGTGGAATGGGATGGGCTTTGATGTGCCTTCCAACCCAAACAATTCCATGATGACCAGCACAGTCATGCCATGGCTATGGAGAGAACAGGTGCCTCCCAAGCATCTCCCCAAAAACCCCAGCTGGCACACCCTGAGCGTGGCCCTGGGTTCAGCCTGTGCAGAAGGGGTCCAAGCCCACTCTGGGGCCTCTGCAGCTGCTTTGTGCCTTTGGTTGTGGCCATGTTTCATTTCCCCACCCCTTCTGTGAGCCTGGCTGGGCTCAGGGCTCAGAGATGTTCCCTGGCACAGAGCACTGGGGTAATTTTCAGTGGGGCCCACACCCAGGATTACGGCTTTGAAAAAGAAGGAAACACGGGAGCTTGACTCAAAGGAACTAACACACTAATTACCTGAACAGGATAAAAAAAGAGCCTTTTCTTTCCTGGTAGAAGGCATCTGATAAAGCCTGAGACCAGTGGTATTTATATTAGCAGATTTTACATCCTCCTTGTGTGTACTTGGATTGTGAGATATAAATCAAAGCAGGGGTTCATTCCAAGAACAGTTTATTTTTATCAGAGAAGTATGTGCTGGCAAACCAGATATTGGTATGTTGATTCTGTTGGTTAGGTGTGATTTATAATAGTTCCTATTGTTTTATGGTGTATTTCTCTTAATTTATCTGAGCCGTGGGTTTAGGTTTTTTTTTGTTTTGCTCCATTTCATGTATATTTTCTTATGGGTGGTTTTGCACTTTAGCAGTTGGCTGCAGTCTTGGAGCACTTTAATGCGAAGGAAGAACCTGAAACCATGAAAACAAATCCTAAATGGGTTTGCCATCGAGCATCTCCCTCTCCAAATGGATCCATGCAGGGTGGAGAGCAAAGCAGCACAGAGTCAGGAGCACTCAGACTGCCAGTGCTCCTTAAGCAGGGCGAATCCTCAGCAGGGTTTGGGAAGCAGCTGCATCCCTGGGAGCATCCAGAGGCTGAGTTCCCAGGAGGCATCTGCAGCAGGGGAGGTAAAACCACAGAATCATGGAATGGCCTGGGCTCGAAGGGCCTCACAGGGATCATCGAGCCCAGCTCCTGGCCCCGCACATCCCAAGAATCCTCTGTGAATGGCCAGCAAGGGAGCAGCTCAGAAAAAGGCTGGATTCACTGCACCCAGGTGTGCCCAGCGTCCCCTCAGCTCTCCCTGCAGCTTAGAACAGGTTCCTCGGGAATCTCTGCAGTGGAATTTCAGGAATTTCAGCAATTCCCTAAGCCTGGGTTCTGCTGGCAGCTCCGTGGCAAGGAGAGTGTGCCCTGTTCCTTAGCTCGGTGCCTGCGGCTGGTAATTAAAGCAGGGAACGAGAGAGAAGATTAAAAAAAAAAAAAAAAAAAAAAAAAAAGGGAAAAAATCACCTTCTTCAAGATTTATGAGAATATAAACCCGGAGCTGAGATGCTCCTATCACCACCTACGAGGCCCAAGGGACAGCTTTGCCTTAATGCAGAGTCGGATGTTTATCCCAGTGATGGATTTGGAAGGTGAGCGGAGAGAGCTCCAGGAGGAGCACACAGGAGCCTCGGGGCTGCAGGTTCTGATTTCCCCAGAGCCTACCCAGCTGGTGGGGGGCAGTGACTGTCCCCCACCCCTGGCCAGGGGCAGAAGTGCCCTGCTCTGATAAGGAATTTGTGCCTCAGAGAGAGCAATGCTCGGGGCTGTGCTGCCCCAAGAACCCCAAGGCCATGGCCAGGAGGAATCCCATCAACAGGCACCCCAGAACCTTTTACCTCTGAATCAAAAAGAAAGATAAAACAAATAAGTGAACAAGCAAAAGCAGCGCCAAGGAGGAATTTTTCAGATCACAAAAATGGAAACATACAACTTGAAGAGTCCGTATTCACTCTGGAGCCAAAGCTTCTGTGAGCTGCTGCAAACTTCCCGTAAAAGCAAGGAGAGCCTTTCCCATTTCGGGTTCCCAACCCTCCCCGGTGAGCCCGCCCACCCCTCGGAGTGAGCACCAACTTCACTGTGGAGGAAAGAGCCACATCCATTCCAGTTAAGGTAATCTGCTGCCTTAATAATTCATGGGCTGCTTTCAGGAGAGCTCAGAGCTCCGAGGAAAGCTGAAAGCTTCTGCACACATCTGTCAGCAGCACCAATCAGTGCCTACCTCTAGAACAGAATAAAAATCAGTGAAAGCATTTTGATTAAGCAACAGGGTCAAGTATTGGCTCCTTCCAAGCTACAGAAGTCACATCTGGCTTATTTACACATTTTTCCTCCCCCTAAAGTCACGTAATAAAAGCATAATCCTGAAAAGAAGAGAAAGATCTTAAGCTGAAAGCCATGCTAGCTGACAGATACACTTTTAACCCCAGAGTGCCTCGTGAAGATTGTTCCCAAGGAGCTGTCCTTCCAGGGAAATGTCTGCCTGTGGTTTGCACAGCTGATTCCATATTGTCCCCCCTCTTCACCTTCATTCCACTCTTTACTTGTCCCGATGGCATTAGTGCTGCTGGATATTATTCCAGCCTTGGATCTGTTGATAAACCTGGCAGAGCCTGAAAAACACAGCTGGGAGGCTGTGAAATGGCAGAGCCCATGGAGGTCCAGCTACACCAGCTCTGACCCTTTACTTTTCAAAGAATTCCTTTGCTGTAAAAAGGTCAGACTGGACAGGCCTTGGAGCAGCCTGGCCCAGTGGAAGGTGTCCCTGCCCATGGCAGGGGGTGGAACAAGATGAGTTTTTTTGGTCTCTTCCAATCCAAACGAGTCCATGATTCCTTGATAAGGATACAGCTCTGCTGATGAGGAGGTGCTGGTTTCTCCCCTCCTAGCCCAGACACTCCTCTTTTCATCTTCTCACCACACCCACCCCTTTTCTTTTCACACACCTTTCCCCATTTTACAAGGAGTTCTGGCTTTCAGCAGGGTTTTGTAATCCTTTATGAGCCTGGGCTGATTTAACTGGGCTGATTCTCAGAGATGACTGAAGGATGGAGACAGGCTGGGAGAGGAAAAAGTCCTGTGAAACAGCTTCTGGCTGCTTGAGAAGCTGGGCTGAGTACCCTCAGGACACAGGCATGGCCTGACACACCATTGGGGCTCTGGGATCTGTATTCCAGGGCCCAAGAAGATCCCAGGTGACTGTCCCAAAGGATGTTGGCTACGAAATGCAAGCAGCTCCCCAGCTGCAGCAGCCATCGAAGTGGCCCAGGCAGAGCAGCCTTTGAAGTTCATGGAAACTCCTCTGAGATTTTCCCTGCCAAGATCCATCTCCCAGAGTCCCTGCCCGAGGACAAACGCTGAGCTCCTACAAATCTCCCCAGCTTCCAGAGACCTTGACTGCTGTCTGCTAGCCCCTGGTGTCCCAGCCAACGTGGGATTTCTGGGAGCACCGGGATAATTGTGTCTAATTACACCAAAAGCCTCCACAAACCTCTCAGTGTGGCTCTGACTCCATGTCACACTCGCAGACACTGTACTTTTATTTCAGGCAGCAGAGAATCATCCTGCAGTCAATTACTCCCACTTTCGGCCTTTGTGCACTGCCAGGTATTTCAGACAGCATGAAAGACACTCTTAAAATATTCTGAATGACTGCTCCAGGCTGTTGCGAGCTAACACTTAATACAATGCACAGGAAAAAAAAAATAAATCTTTCCTTTTACTGAAGGAGTCAGTGGGCTGCATCTGTGATCAACAGGAGCTGATCCTGCCCAGCACTCAGGCTGGGGGAGGAGGGGGCTCAGCACGTGGGGTCAGTGCTGCTGGAACAACATCCACTGACACTGCACAGCTCAGGCTACACTGAACCAGTCCAGTGGTGATGCTCCTTTTTAATTTCACCTGCAGCAGAGGAAGGAAAAGAGCCAGGCAAGGAACAAATTGCTCAGAGGCAGCCAGGGCCAGAGTGGAGAGGTGCAGAGCCCTGCAGCAATAGCTCCCATAAACACTGTTTTTTATTTTTCCAGGCAGCTAAAATCACTGACTTCCTTTCCCAGAAAAAGGCAAGGAGACACACAGCCCCACCTAAGACAAGCAAGGCACAAATGCAGAGGCACAAATGGCTTTTTTAGCAGAAGGTGCAGTGTTGGCTGGTTGTTTAGCACCTGCATTCCAACCCCACTGCTGGGAGCCAGCAGAGGTGGTGAGGCCACTGCTGTGCCACCAAATGAACCCGTGCTGCACCAGCATCCCATCCAGGGCTCCCTCCATTGATCCCCACTGCTCCACCACCTGCTGCAGACACAGGTGTCCCAAAGCTGAGCTGGGGATGCAGGAGGGTGGGGATTGGTCACACAGTAGCTGCCAAACCTCCCCTTTCAGACCTGACACCTTTTCCTATCTGCTTGTGATGAGGACAGGCACCAAACATGTGGTGTCTTGAAACCCAGCCAGGAGCAGGACTGACCCCAAATTATCCTTCAGCCCCCAGCCCCCCAAACACACAGCAGGAAATTCCAGAAGGTCAGCAGCAAATGAGGTCTTTCCCTTTGAAGGGAGGTGGGAGATTTCAGAGGCCTTTCAGAGCAAGCAGAAAATGTCTGCTTTGAATGCCTCTTGCCATCACTTCAAAGAAAATATTGAAGTGTCAGCTCTGCTGCTGGGCGTGCAGATAACCTCTCACGCCATCAAAACCTTCTGGCTCCTGCTCCAGGATGCTATAAATAGCTGTGTGCACAATTAGCAGCTTTCAGGGCAATCTGTAGAAAATCATAATCCACGTCAGATCGATAGGATCAGCTTCCCCAGCTGCAACAGCAAAGGTCAGGGGGAGGTCCAAGCTGCAGGAGATGCGGCCCCTGGGATGGGTGGTGATGGCAGCTGTGCAGCCTGGCCATGCTGCAGGGTGCCTCTGCTTCCACAGGGTGATGCCAAGGCTGGGCAGCACCTCCCCAGCAGCCTGCAGCCCCCTGCTGCAGGAGCACTCATGCTCCTCTGGTTAAAATTCATGGCAGCCACCACAGCCAGGGTGCCCCAGCCATGCATTTCATGTCTTAACCACGCTGGCTGCTGCACCTGAGAGGATCTGCTACCTGTCTCTCCAGCTCAGCTGCCCCAGAGCTGGGATGACACAATCTGACAAGGAGTGTTCTCCTTTCTCACCCCTGCAGCATCCAGGACATGCAAAACTCACTTCACAAGCCAGAGCTTGCTTCAGTCCTAAAACAGTGTGGGGACCAAAAGCAGAGGTAGAGGCTGAATCACAGAAACACAGAATGGTTTGGGATGGAAAGGACCTTAAAGCTCATCCCCTCCCACCCCTGCCATGGCAGGGTCACCTTCCACTGTCCCAGGCTGCTCCAAGCCCCAGTGTCCAACCTGGACTTGGGCACTGCCAGGGATCCAGGAGCAGCCACAGCTGCTCTGGGCACCCTGTGCCAGGGCCTGCCCACCCTCCCAGGGAACAATTCCTGCCCAATATCCCATCCATCCCTGCCCTCTGGCAGTGGAAGCCATTCCCTGTGTCCTGTCCCTCCATCCCTTGTCCCCAGTTCCTCTCCAGCTCTCCTGGAGCCCCTTTAGGCTCTGAGCTCTCCCTGGCACCTTCACCTCTCCAGCCCCCTGTGCTGGGTCATCTCAGTGCCTTCTCTAGCCTCTCAAGCAGCTCACATCCTTCTGCTTTGATTCCAGGGCTGGGGCCACTCTGCAGGTGCTGTCTCACCTGAGTGGGGCAGAGGGGCAGAATCCCCTCTCCCCTGCTGCCCCTGCTGGGGATCAGCCCAGGGCATGGTTGCTTTCTGGAGGTCAGCACATGTGGCCAGGGCACGTCACACCATATTCACCCTTCTCTTTTCACACCTTTCATCTCCCACCCTTCCAAATAAGCTGTTTTCCCTTCAAGTATCTCCATCCCCTTCCACCCAAGTGTATCAACCTAACAACTAATGAGCAATTAATGCTCATTGGAACGCCACAGTTGACTCTGTACATCAGAATCACACAGGACAAAAGGCACGTTGCCCTGTCCATTTAAAAGGCAGGTTATTATCTCTTTTTCTGCTGCTTGCTGTTTTTTCCAGGTGGACAATACGAGCTTAACCTCATTTCTGACCTCTGTGCACACATCCCAGTGGAGCATTTCATGAAAGGAGCGACCCGCAATCACAGGGAGCAGATGCCTATTCCCCGGCCAGGAGGAATTACCAGGAGAGGTTTGAGCCTTTGACACTTGGAACAAATTGTCACACAGAAAATCGAACATGGAGAAACTCACAGAGAGCAAAGAGCAGGACACTTTTTTCTAGTGTCATGATGGGCACAGCCTTCCAAGAGCTGCTTCCCTCTTGCCAGGAGATGCTGAGAGGCTCTGGTTGAATGCAGGCCGTGAGGAGGTGTGCAGGCTTGTGATGGAGGGTTGGGAAGTGGAGTGAAGTTCCCTAACTCTTCTGAGGTTTGTCTGGTTATGAGAAGTCACAGACTTCCCAATGCTTATGTGTCCCATGCTGGGAGAGGCAGCATGGCAGACAACTAAGGTCATGACAGGAGACACCAGAGCTGGGTGATCCTTTTCCTAGACCAGACTTGCTCCAAGTGACCTTTTGGTATTCCCAGAATTTGATTGCTTACTGTTTAAGCCCCTTTGCAGAGTGACAGTGAGCTTCTCTTAACACTTCTCCAAAGCACTGAGATAGTGGGAAGGTGCCTTTTTGAAAAACACCAATGTGACTTTGGAGCTGCAATCTGGCTTCCAAAAGCCTTTTAAACAATCAACATATGGAGATGTGGACACAACACTATAGGCCAGGTCCACCAGATGTGGCACCTCTCAGTGAGGAACTTGGTGTCCCCTTGCTGGGTGGTGACAGAGGAATCCAGGCAATTCCTGCAGTTTATGCAGCAGGGAAAAGGAGGATCGAGCTGTGCATGTCTGGTCCTGTGCTCCTGGATCCCAGACTGGAAATGTCCATGACAACAGGAGACAAACCCAGCAGCAAACACATAAATGCATATGTGCTCTACTGGGTACTGCACAGAGAAGGGAAAATGTGGAATTGTGGTGGTGCTTTTCATCAGAGATTCATGAAACTCAGAGATTTTCCACTGTGGAGAGACTGGGAGCCTGCAAATCTAAAGAGAGTGGGGACAACTGCTGTGGGGTACAAATTCTAAGTGTTCAGTGTGGGAAGGAGATTTGCCAGTCTGTATATTCCTCCCATTCATCAGCTTGGAAACATGACCTCTTAAAAGAAAACTTGGAAATGTGATTGCTTCTACATTTTTAAAAAAGGGAAGAAAAAAAAATAAAAGGGAGAGGTGTGAGAAAAAAGAAAACAAAACCAAAGAGAAACCAACAACAACAACAAAAAAATCATAGAACCATTTATTACCATGAGATTACCATCTCTTCAAAATTCGGGTGTTCAGCACCTGGCAGCCTATTTTCCAAGGATATACAGCAGCACAAGGCAGGATTGGCTCCGAAGCCACTCGAAGGGGAGTGTCAGGACCAGACTGCTCTGCAAAAAGGGAGAAGAGAAAGGAGAAAATGACAGGGAAGAATGGCAGGGCGTCTAACACTTTGCATCTAATGCCTCCACATGGCTGCAAGTGCCGTGGCAATTTGGCCCTGATAACACGGATGGAGGGATGTTGCTAACATATTGCTTCCTTGTCAAATGTCTCACTGGTTTTGCAGCCAAGTCTCCTGCCAGCGAGGCCGCAGCAGCGCCTCTCTGCTACTTTCATATGAAAAGAGGTTGTTAACTCAATTGCCAATAAAATTCTAGTGGGTGGAGAGGAGGACATCTGCCTGTCTAGTCCTGTGCTTGCCAACATGGTTCTTTTATTCCTCCAGAAGCCGCGAGCTCCGACTCGAGCTGGTATTTTGACAAGCATTTCTGTTTTCCTGACACAATGGGCAAAGCGGGCACGGATCTCGCGCGCCACTCGGAATGTGTTTTCGGCACGTTCTGCGATTCGCATCCCTCTCCGGGCGCAGCAGCTTGGACAGAGGGGTTTGGTCCGACATGGAAATGTGCCGGCCGTGTGAGGACAGCATGGGGACGATGCTCTGCCGGGGCCACGGGGTCCAGAGGGGCTTTTTGGAGGAGGGAGGAGCAGGGACGGGATGGCGCTGAGGCAAACGAGTTGTCGCATCAGCTTTGGGCTGCTGCAATCCCAGGGGCCCAACTAAGCCAGGCTGCAGCCCCCTGAGGATGCTCCTCCAGAGAAAAGGGGGCTGATGGAGCATCTGTGCTCTTGGCACAGCCGCAAATCTGCCCTCGGGTGAAGCTGCAGCCAAAAATGAAAGGTACCCAGTGACTGGAGGTGGAAGCCTGGTCACCAGGAGCGGGGTAGGTGGCTTCATCCCCTGGGACTCATACTCTCAGTGCTTTCCAGGCCTAAATTCCAGGTAATCTCTGCTTTCCTGGCTAAGCATGAGCCACTCCCTTTGTGGTGTGGTTCAACCTGCCAGAGGAGGCTGCGGAGCCGCAGGGATTCCTGCGGGAAAGGCTTAGGCACATCAGACTGTACAGATGGCCAGAGCCAGAGCCTCTCAGGTATCACACAGGGCACAGTCAGCTCTCCTCCACCCTCCTCTTCCCTCGGCTTACCCTGTGTGCCAGCCCTGCTGCCAAGCCTCATAAATTATCCCTCAGCTTTCCGAGCACCTCTCCACAGAGGATGGGGAGCCATGGTGCAATTGCTCCTGCAGCTGCCCAAGGGCACAGCAGCCACTCTGATGCTCTGCCTGCACCCCCAGAACAGGACCCCTCCCCTGGGGGGGACCACAGACCTAAAGGACAGCTAATTTCACACCTTTTAAACCAGATTCCCTTTAGCACAAAAAGAAAAATAACAGAGAAGTTTCTTATCTCCCTGGGGAGTGTCTCAAGACTGGAGCTGTTTTATTATCTGGGTTAGTTTGACATCCGAGAGCAGAAGATTGTGATCTGAAATCTGCAATGAGAAGGGGGTTAGTCCTTCCCTGTGTTCATAAATAAATGACCAAGAAGAGATACGTGTCACTTTGTTTTCATTTATTGGGCTGAAGGTTCATCTCGAGAACAAAAGATCAGGAATTTATTGTCTTGTTAACTGTCTGGAGGCTTTTAATAAGGTGCTGTGTTACTCTTAACCATCTTACCATTCTGTAATTTGATTATCCAGACGTTCTGGTTCTTAATTGATAATTAATTTGAATAATGTGCAAAGAATTGAATGATGGAAGGGAGAAAGAGAAACAGATGGTTGGTCTATGAAGCTAGAAAACATTTAACGGGGGAAAAAAACATCGCATTTGAAGCATAACAATGTACTTTGTTCATCTCTGGGAAGAGACAATGGCATATGTTGTGGCTCATGTCTTCAAACTTCTGCCCTGGTGACAGAAAGGAAGGGGAAGACATTGCCACTGCAGCACAAGAAGGTGGATAGCAGAACACGAGGCTGGAGAGCTGGCAGATGTGGAGTGTGGCACTGCTGGTGGGGACAGCCTCAGATTCCAGCTCTCCTTCAGTGCCAAAGACAACGAGATGCAAAGCTGCAGCATCGGGGGCTCTGCGCCATTGTTTGGAAGGGATCTGTGTATTTTATGTTCTCAGATTAATCCCTCGCCTCTGAGCGTGTTACAAAGAAGATGCAGCCCCAGGAAACAGAGATCAGGGAAAATGGCATGGAAATGCCACCATTTTTCTCACCCCCTGCACACCACTCCCCTAAAGCCTCACTGCCCCTTCCCAGCCCCTTAGTCTCACCTTCAAAATTCCCTCCAAGGAGCGGTGGGCAGCTGCTCCTGACCTTCTCCCTTCAACCCCTGACATTCCAGGCTCCTGATCGGGTGTTTTTCAAGCCATGGCCTCCAGAACTCTTCCTTCTGGGCTGAGGCTCCTTCCACATGGCTGAGGCTCCTACAACTATGAGCTTTATGAAAGCATCTTTTCCTGGAGCCTACACCCACTTTATTTTTATTTTTTTTTTCCAGAAGGGATGTATTCATTCCTCCTTCAAGGGCAGACTATACTTACGGAGACAGCAAAGACTTACGGCTGAAGGTAATTCAGATGCCAGGAGGGAAATAAGAACATAAAAAGCCATGTATTTTCTCCCATCCACCCACAGATGTCAAAGACCCAAAGCCCTTACCTCACTGGAAAGATGAATCAGGAGCCCACAGACACATTTGCTTTATTCTATGGACAGTGCCATGCTGGTTCTGGGTCTGAAAGTGGCAAAGCTCTCTGCAGAGTGCTCTTCCCTTCCCTCCTCCCAGCTATATCACATTTTGCATGTGGAGGATGTGCAGGAGAACTTATCCCCACGGGCTTATGTCCAAACCAGTGCCCAGAGCTCAATCTTTGTTCATGAGCTGGGATTTCAAAAGGGGTCCAGCCAAGGTGAGCAGGACGTCAAACATCAAACACAATCTGTTTTGGTAGGGCCTACAGAAATCATTCTTTCCATTTTTTCTGGCTTTCCAATCCCTCCAGCGGAGTAAGGAACCAAAAAGGCCTGATTAAAGAGGCTCTCATCGATGCAAATGGATTGCCATGGTTTTTAAAGGAGTTAAATTTGCAGCCTGAACTACTTGGCAAAATCTCTGAAATCATTATTCTTTTATTCATAGCAGTAATAAATAATAATAAACCTAAACATCCCAATGGTCCCCACACCTCCTGCATCTCCCTAGCTGCAGATCTCGAACATGAATAATAATTACAGCTTATCAAATCAGCCCATGATTAGAGACAACAGAAAGACATTTCATATTGTTAACTTCCTTGCACAAGAGGGGAAAAAAATCAGGTCATAGGGGTATTAAAAATTTATATCATAGCATTTGACTTGACTCATCTCTTAAAAAGGAAAAAAAAAGCCAGCATGTATTATGTATTTAGGCAATTCCTTTTAAACCCTCTCCCGAATGAGCACGAGACAGGCCAATAACTTGATAGATGGATGGCTCCATCCAGCCTGTGTGCATATTTTATACACACACGCACGTGCAGACACTTACCAGGCACTCACACCTATATAAAACATCATAGACATACACACAGAGAGGTATAGATCTATTTATAGTGCTCAGCTGAAGGCAGATGCAGAGCTAATATTTTAAAAAGAAAAAAAATCCCTACGCAGACATAGCATCTTATTTAAATCTGGCAGCTTTGGAAGAGCAACTTTTTTGCCAATTTTTTGTGGTGTCACAGCAACCTCAGCAAAGCTTGGTTCATTAGCTGCCTGATTCCTGTTTGTGTTTGCTGTTTGTGTTGTTTGTTTCTCTTTCCTTGGGTCATTTTTCTGGTTTTCCTGGTCCAGAAAATATCTTGACAAGGGAAGAAAGCAAGCCCTTGATGCCGTGGAGCACAGAGGAAGGAGTGGAATAAATCAAATCAAGCAAGAGGCTGAATTCTCACCTCATTTCTCAGGAGATCGTGAGATGGAACCAGCTCCTGCTTGGATGATTTTCAGGACCCACATCCTGCCCTGTTCACGTGCTGGGGCTGCACATTTGCTCTGGGCAGGGGAACCCTGCAGGGGTCCCTGTGGGAGGTCCCATCCCATCCCATCCCATCCCATCCCATCCCATCCCATCCCATCCCATCCCATCCCATCCCATCCCATCCCATCCCATCCCCTGTCCTGCCAAAGATCTGCTTAAGCACCTGACCAGTTCAAGGGGAAAATGAGTAATTTCAGTCAAAGCTGGCCGAGGCTGCCTTGATCTTGGTGCCAGCTCTAGCTGATGGAAGAAGAAGCCTCCAAATCCCTTTGGATGCCTCCTGGTTCCTTAGACCCTGACTCAGAGTTTTTTCCAGCCCATTATAACTGTTCTAAAACCCAACCAGAATCCTCACACCACTCAGAAAAATCCTTCCACATGTTTCCATGCAAAAATTCTCTTTTCATGAGAGATGCAGTTCCGTGTCCAAGGGTGTCAGCACCACATCTCTCCAAAATGCTGCCAGAAATCTTGGAAAGGCAGAGCCCGCAGAGTGCTGTAGCAAATGTCTCTGTGCACATGCCCTGGCACCAGCCTGCTCTTTTCAGGAGAGGTCAGCACATTTACATAGATGCTTTAATAGAGCAGCCGCCAAAATCTCCTCTAAGATGTTTTGAAAGCTAAAAAAAAAAAAAAAAACACCCACAAAAAAACCTCAAATATATTTTTTTTCAACATCTGCAGTCAATGAAAGGAGAGATGCAAATCTGCTGTCATTTGCATGCAAATTTTTTTACATCAAATCAGTGACAAAATGCACAATAAACACACTTTAAATTGAAATATTCCACGTTCACTTCCTCCTAGCCTTGCCTGCAGCTGGGATTCAATTTTCATGCACGGCTCCACACAGGTGACCGTCCTCCAGCGGCTCTGAAGCCAGGAAGAGTGTGGGAAAGATGGAATTACAGAGGCAAAGTAATTGCAACCAGCTCATGACTCAAAACCCAGCTGTCATGAGAGAGAGTAAAGATGAAGGTTCTTCAGAAATAAATGCTGTTGAAAGAGTCTGTATCTGTCTCAAAGCCTAAAGCATCCTTTATGATAATCGCTAACATTTTGATCACAGGGAAATATGATAATCACTCGCCCTGGAGTCCACGCAATCAGGAATAATAGCAAATATCTCTGTAAGGCTTGGTTGCTGCAGGCTTTGAGCAGCTCAGCCTGTGCAGGGGAGGGCAGTGCTCCCAGCGTCACCACAGGGCTGGGCCAGGGTGGGCAGCCAGGGGAGGGGCTGGCTTGGGCGCTGTGGGAAGAGCAGCGGGGCTGGAATGGAGCTGGGCTTCCCCCAGGGCCCACAGCCACCCTTCTGTGTCCCATGGCCAGCCCAGCTCCAGCTCCAGGCTCGTACACCCCAATTCCCCATCTATTGCCATCTCCAGCCCCTGCCCTGTATCAAACCCCAACTCCATTTTCATCTTCATGTCCATCCCCATCCCCATCCCCATCCATCTCTGTTTCCATCTCCATTCCTATCTCCATCTTCATCCCCTTCCCCACCCATACCCAATCCCATCTTCATCCCTATCTTCATCACCATCTCCATACACTTCCCATCTCCATCCCTGTCTCCATCCTCAAACTCATCTCCATCCCCATTCTTCATCCTCATCCACTTCCCCATCCATCCCTATGTCCATCCCCAACTCTATCCCCATCCCTATCTTCATCCCCTTTCTCCTCCCATCTCTACCCCTACCTCCATTCCCAAACTCTTCTCCATCCCTATTCCCATCTCTATTCCCATCTCCATTCCCATCCCCATGTCCACCTTCATCCATCTCCTTCCGCCACTCCCTCTCCATCCCTTCCAGAGCCTGCTGGTTTCAGCAACGTTCTCCAAGCTCTAGCTGGGGCTTCACTTTTCCTACCACAGGAAACCCTTCCTGCTATAATTTAAACCCTCTCCTTCTTGTTGTGCATGGTCAGCTGAATATTTGTCTCCAGCAGCTCCCAGCTCCCACCACCTCCATGGCACTGCACTTCTACTGAGTCCATCCCGGCTTTCCCAGGGATCCATTCACCGGGAGGGCAAACCAAAGGAAACGCCTGGAAATCAATCCTCTGTGCTTTAACAGCCCGAGGCCAGCTGGGATCCCTTCGGATGCCTCGGCGTGTTGCCCCCTGATGCTGTGGGAGCAGGGAGGATTGCCAGGGCTGGTCCCGGACCCGTGGCTCAGGGGTGGGAACGTTTGGAAGTCACCTGGATCTGTCTCGGCCCCCCAGTAGCCACAGCAAAGCTTAAGCGCTGTTAAAAGCCACATTTTCCCCCAAATTGCTCTACCCCACCGAGGCTGCAGAGGCATTTAAGACCGGCTAGGGAGGTGTCCCACCGAATCCGCCTGCCTTTGAGGAATGAGATGCCTTGTGAAATCCAGCCTCGGGCACTTCTGAGCTCCTCCTTGCAGCCCGGGTCCCTCCGGACACGGGTCAGGGTGACAGAGCCGCACGAACCTGCCCGTGCTCACTTCTGCACGTGGGGAAGCATGGAGGGCACACACCGGAGAAATCCCAGAGGAATTCCCCCCAAACCCCACTGCTGGTGGCAACTTGTTGCGCCACTGCATGTGAATTTGAAGGGAACTTCTCCATATTGTCAGAATTGCTGAAAAAAACCCAGTCCTGAAAGGGTCCCAAATGTCCCTGATTGCTGTTTTTCTGCAAGAGGAGATGTCCAGGATAGAGCAGTGGGGTGTGAAGGAGCCTCACCTGCCTCGGTGGGAATGAATGTGCTCTCCTGTGAACTTGCTATCCAAAGACCATTTAAAATAAAAATGGCAGAGCTGCTTCTTCTCTCCTTTTTCTTTTTTTCTCCCAAGAAATTAAAAGTCCTGCTCGAGACACCCTTATCTGGCGGGTGAGGGGATAATTGGAAATGCCCTGGCAGAGCTGCCACATCCGGAGATACAGCGAGGAGCAGCAGGAACATCTCGGAGACACTCACAAACTTAATAAATGCTGGGGGGGGAAATCTAATAATCGCTTTGCTGTCTCAACAGCTCCTGAGCTGATGGAAGAGACACTCATTTTTCACTGCATGTCCACTGTTCTTTAACCCTGTGAGGGCTCCCATAAAACACCTCGCTCCGACACGTCCTGAGTCAGCAGCACATCTGCCCAAGGTCTCCTTGGCAAACCTCGGCAGCTGCTCTGGAAAAGCCCAGACGCTGCTGGCTGTGGGTCAGCCAGAAAATATTTCCTCCCTGGCTTATGTGCCCAGAGGCTGGAAAAATGCTATTTGTGGCCATCTCCTACCTTCTCTGTTAAAAATACAGCTTGAGCTCTGCTCAGGGCTTTCTGGAAAACAATCAGGAAAGTGCTAGCACCAAGAATTTGGAGGGAAGCAGGCAGCATCCATCTTCACTCCTATTTCCATTTCCCCTCACATTTGTTGGCCAAGAGCCTCCGAGGCTGAAATCCAACATCTGGGTGCAAGGAGAGGTTCCCATCACAGAGATCCCATGGGACACAGTGCTCTTGAGGAGACGTGCCAGCATGGGCAGTTATTCTGGATGAGGCACAATAAAAGCATTTCCAGCCCTATTTCCTCATGCATGAGCAGGTTCCCCTGCCCTTTGGCCTCTCGTGGAGTTTGCATTTTTAAGGTAAAGCTTTTAAAAAGCATGGTTGCACAACCTCAGGCATGGGCCCCCAGCAGGCTTGGGGATGGCATGGCTGGTTATCCAGAGGCTGTGGACAGTTCCTGGATGGACGGGTGGAGGATGGACACAGAGCCACACATGCTGTCCCACCAGTCATGGACCCACATTCCACGATGGATTTGGGGTGGCCAGTGGAGATATTTTGGCTGAGAGGTCCCCAGCCTGTGCACAGGATCATGGTAGGTGTGCTTCCATAGAATCATGGAATCACTGGTGCTGGAAAAGGCCTGGAGTCCCACCATGAACGAGAACCATGTTCACCAACAAATATTGTTCCCAGGTGCCACATCTAATTCCTGCAAGGAATGGTGACTCCATTCCTAGTCCGGCACGATCCCTGCCTGCATATCCCATGGACAGTAGGGAAGAGGCAAACCCTGGTGTGGAGAAATCCAAGCAGCTGGAGCAGAGGAACAAAAGCATTTGCCCTTTTCCAGGAAAGCACTTTGCAACCTGATTGCTCTTGTATTTGTTTATTAAACACAGGTTTGGGGAGGAAATGCCTCGCTGCGGTGACAGGCGGCGTTTCCAAGGTTATCCCAGAGCACAAGGCAAGACAAGAGCCATTTTTCATCTCCATAATTAGCAGGAGCACGTTAGCAGATTAGCATTAAGCAACATTTACATACCATGATGTGGTCCTAACCAAACTAAGGGCTTTCTCTGCCACCCTACTCAGCACCTTGCAGCAGGCAGGACTATGCTCACAGTCCTGCATCAGGTCATCAGGTTTCTGGAATTCACTTTCCCTGCTTCTCATCACATCCCAGAGTCTCTTCCCAGAGGTAAATTTAGGAACAGCCTCCCTCTGCCACCTGGGTTTCCTTGAGTTGGCTCATCACTGGCAGCAGCTCAAAAACCAGACTGGGATTCCTGGCAGGGACTGGGCATGGGATGGTCACAGAGCATTCCCAGGTTCCTCAAACCACCTTCCACGAAATGCTCCACCTCTCCTTCCTCTCCTCCCCCCCAAAATTCCAACCCTGAGCCCAGCCACTCCCAGCTCCTCCACAGCTATTTCCCAGGTTCCCAGACTTAACTGCCGAGGCTGCAGACACATTTATTATCTTTTTTTGCCGTGCCATCTGGCATTTGTGTATCAGAAGAAGATTATATCTATGTCAAACAGGGGGAAAAATATCTCTCCCTGTAACAGTTGTAGAAGCAAGGGGAGAAAAAAATACATTGAAAAAAAAAATTAAATCCCGTGGGCCATATGGAAGATTTTTTTTTCCTTAAGTGATCTATCTTGAGCAATTAGGAGGTGTCACAGCCAATGTGCAGATCCTGGGCTCGCTGGGAGAGGAGCAGGGTGCCAGCGTGGGGCTACCTGAGTCACTGGCACTGCCTGAAATAGCCGGCGAACGCGAGCTACCCTCCTCTCCTCTCCCAGAACGGGGGCAGAGAGGCAGGCGAGAGGAGAGGGAACAAAGCAGGACAGATTGCGGCACGCCGAGTGAATCAGAGCAATGGCCTTTCTTTGCCTTTCGGGCTTTTATCACCGCGCGTCTTGCGAAAGCGAGAGGTGTGAACCCGCCGTGGAGCCCGGCCAGGTTGGCAGTGCCTGCTCCGCGCCTCCCCGTGCAGGGGATAGTGGAAAATTACCGGCTTCTCCTCCCAGGGCTGCCACACGGGCCTCGGCAGGGTGAAGGAAACAACCACTGGCACGGCCCGGTGGGCACCGAGAGGAGCCACAGCATCCTGGGTGTGCCAGGGGACCGGGATGTGCCAGGGGGAGTGGGGTGTGCCATGGGGATTGGGATGTGCCGGGGGACCGGGGTGTGCCCAGGGGGACCGGGGTGTGCCAGGGGGACCGGGGGTGTGCCAGGGGGACCGGGGTGTGTCCTGGGTGCCCTTGGCTCGGCAGGGTGGGCACGTCCCCTCCTGGCTTGGCAAGGTGGCTCCATGGTCCCCTCGTCACCAGGAGCATCCTCCTGCAGCACTCCGGCGGCATCCTCCAGCTGGGAGAGCACCGGGAGATGGAGCACAGCCAGCAGCACCCGGGAAAAGTCCCGGAGTGAAGGTGGAAGTGCCAGCAGGGGATGTGCAGGTGCCCTTTCCCCCTTCGGTGGGGGGAGCGGGTCCCTTCGGGAACGTTCGCAGCCTGGAGCCGGGTGGGAAGCGGCCCTCGCCACGCCCTGGCAGAGCAAAGGGCTCAGGCCGGCCCGGCACACGCAGCTCCGTCCCATCCTGCTGGGACACGGGGTAAACAAAGGAAATACCACAAAATCAAATAGCATCACTGCCCAGGGCACAGCCGGCCCTCTTCCCCCGCTCCTCTCGGGAAAGGCTCCTCGCCTCCTCCCTTTCTTCCCCCTCCCACCACTGGTGCTCTTGCCTCTGGGAATCAGTTCTGCCCGGTATTTAATCCACCCCCAGCCCCCCCACATTCCCCCTGGGTTTTTGCAGAGCCAACCAGAGCCATTCCCTCCTTGCTGCGAGCCGCACTGGCCCGAGCAGATGTTTGCTGATGCGGTGGCAGGAGGGAGTGAAGCCTCAGCTGCTCTCCACTCTTCCTGCTGTAAAAGTTTATGCTGTGGAGTTGTTTTTACCAGGAAATCCAGCTGAGGTCAGAGCTCTTCTGTCAGCTGCCCAGCCCTGGGGGCGAGGAGCACCAAAACCCACTGTTGCAGCACCCCACACCATAGGGAGGTGCCGACCCACCTGCAGGGTACCCTCCCTCTGCCCCCCACATCAGCATCACTGGAGAACGTCCCATAGGGCAGGGACATGCCAGTGGCTGCCCCCAGAGCTGCTGTCCCTGCCCATCCCACTGCAAACATCCACAGTGTGCCACTGACAACAGCCAGCAGGCCTGAGTCACCCAGTGTGCCTGAGTTTTGGGGAGAGGTGGAAAGCAGCCAAGGGGCAGAGAGGCAGCAGAACAGCACCAGGATAATTTAAAGGGCTCCAGCCTCCCCTGTTCTGTCCCAGGAACACAGCAGCCCCACACTGAAGAGTATGCCCACCACGGCCCCTGTGCTTACAAGGACACAGAAGTCAGCCAGGTGGGGCACAAATTTCCATCCATGTCTTTTCGTAGTAAAAATCCTTTTGGAAATGAAGAAGCACAAAACTCCTGCTACCAAGCCAAGGCTGGTTGTGATCCATCCTGCACCCAGAGAGAGATGATCCCTGCTGGGGTGCACCCTGTTAGAACTGCTCCCTGCAGGTCTGGGGCTGAGGAAGGGAGGCTGCCAGGTTGGCTTAGCAAAGCTGGTAAGAAAACCCTGAAAAACAACTTTGACAGAAAATGTGTCCTAGCAGAAATGTTCCTGAGGTTGCTCGTGGCTTGCTTGTTTAGGCTTCCCCATCCTCCCCAAGGATGCACCTGGAGCTTGCTCCACAATCCAAACCCCCCTCTTCAGGGGCACTTGGAAAGCTCTTGCTGTGGAGAACAGGACACTCATTCCTGCCTTGACCTCCCTGTGGAGACTTCTCCAAACTCTCTCATTCCTCTCTTGGGCTACCTTCACAGAAGTTTCTGACATTTCCCATCCCCAGTTTGCTCTGGCAGCCCCAGCAGTGAGTTCCCTGCCCTTCTGCACCCAGATTCTCCTTCTCCCACGTGGCCTTTCATCATTAGAGAAGCCCCCTCCTCTGGAAAATCCCAGTCTCAAAAATGCCTGGCTCCACCTCCTCCAAAAGTCCTCCATCTCTGCAGGTTTGGGCAGGAGGTCTCCTTCCCCACCTACATCCTTGCTCTGCATTGCACCTCCCCATCCTGCACACCCAGGAACTGAACCCCAGGCCGGTGAGTCCTTGCCCTGTGGAGCTGCTGTTCTACAGGGAAATAAGGAGATGAGAGAAATGAAGAGGGATGAGGGCAGGATGGATGTCAGCCTGGGGACATCTGAGTGGAAATGAGAGCTGACAGTCAGCGAGGTTCCCAGTTCTTTATCCATTATATGTTTTGTTAGATTTTATTTCTGTTCTGGGAAAACTGGAGCGGGCTGGGGGAGAATGCACCTGAAGTCAAACAAAACATTTTCCTTTACTAAAAGGGAAGGACTTCATCTCTGCCTCAGCATTAGAATAATTTCCATTTCAAAAGTGGGCTGTGATTTTGAAATTAAAATTGAGACCATCCCATCCCCAAAGGCTGAAGTGGGACGTTTTGACAGACCTTTTTTTTTTTTTACCTCTAGGGCCCTTTTGCCTGGAATCAATATATCCCTGCAGCGAGCTCTGCATTTGACAAGCAGCAACTTTTCACCAGCCAAACATCCCCTTAAACCTTCATCAGTAGAGGACAAGGTGCAGAGGTGCAGCATCCTTGCCCTTGGATGCAGTTTCCTCCATCCTCACCAATACCTCGAGGATGTCACCTGGCAATCCCCACATCTCATTGGCACTTAATACACAGTGAGAGGAGCTGGTACCTATTCCTCCCATCCAAAACGATCTCCCAATGTTTGGAAATAAACAGCAGAAATATGTCCCAGCAGGTGTTACCTCTTCAATGTTGTCTTGTTTGTAGCCAGTCACAAGACAACATTCCCATAACACCAGAGGTAAGCAGATGGCACTTATTAATTTACATCGTAAATACTCTCTAATGTGTATGCTGAGCAGCCACTGCTGTGGGAGGCAGCTCTACCTGCTCACACGGAGCATCCCAGCCCCAGCACTCCAGCTGGGAGCAGGAGCAGTGCTCTGCTCCCCACGGAGGCTCCGTGTCTCTGCGGCACCGCGGCGGATCCGGAGCAGCCAGGGCGATCTGCAGCCCCCCTCTCCCACAGCTGCCAACCAGCAGCCCCAGGGAGAAAATTACACCCAAAGTTATTAGAGGCAGCAAGACTGCAGGCAGCATCAACACAGCATATGTCCCAAAGTAAACAGATTGTGTGGAACCTTCCGGAGCATGCCGAGGGGCCGGCGGAGCCCAAAGCGCTGTTCCCGACACGTGGAGCTCCTGCTGTGTGCTCCCCCAGGGCTCCAAAGCTGCAGCTCTGCTGCTGGAAAACCATGGAAGGGGCTCTCCTGCCCAGGCCACCCGGCACAGCCAGCGATGATTGGGGCTGGATGGGGAATTATCAACGCAGATGGGTTTGCACTAAAATAGCTCCATCCCATTCCCCCTCCCAGTCCTCCCCTCCTCTCTTCTGCAAAGCAACACGGTGGGAATTGGTGAGGTTTTAGTTTTTTCAAGATTTTTTTTTTTTTAATTCTGGAAAGAGGCACAAGTAAATGGGCAGCAAAGGGAACCCAGCATCACCGAGGGATCTCCCAGGTGTAACATTTTTTGCTGAAGGTGGTCCTGAGCTGGAGGAGCAGCAGCCCACCCTTCTTGCTGTGGACACTGTGGCTGCAAAGGGCTGTGGCACCAGAGAAGGAAGGACACCCCAGAGACTGCAGTGTAGCCTCCAACCTGCCAAGAGCATCCAGCCTGCCTGGAAATTCTTGTTGGAAAGCTGTTGCTCCCTGATGCAGGGGCTGATCCCAAATCCAGCTGCCACCCATCCTGCTTGGAGACCTCGGGAGTGTTGCTCAGAGGCCTTGTCCCTGGTGTCACCTGTGCCCAGCAATGGCTGTGAAAATCAAAAAAAGCCCAATTAGAGCACATAAGGACACTGTGATAAAAGGCCCACACCATAATATCATCCCTGCAGGATTTAAAAATCTACATGCCATCAGATCTGGGCCAGGAGAGCCCCACATCTGGTGCAGCACCTGCCCAGTGCCCCCTTCTCCTGCATCCACCCCAGAGCCCAGGGTGAGGGCTGGATGCAGGGGAACATCACCCACACTGCAGAGTCTGCACTGGGGAGAGGAAATTCACTCCAGTTGCCAGCTCTGGCTGATAAGACAATCTCCTTTCATCTCTTATTGCCTCTCATTCCACCTCTTCATTCTCTTTTTGTTTTTCTGGTTGCACCCAGGGGCCGTGCTGCCCTGGGTGCCCTGCGTCACACTGACGTCAGGGAGGCAGCCAGGGCCACGATCATGGGGCTTCTTTCACAACCTGCCTGCCCTGGGGACTCTCATTAATCAAGATCCGCAGATAAGAGCCCTGCAGAGCCACTGCCAGCAGTCCCAAGGGAGCCCACACTGGTTTTTCCACAGAGCCGCCCTGGCAGAGCGGAAAGGGCAAACACGGGAAAGGAGGCTGGGAAAGGGCTGGAGGGGCTCCAGGTGTGCAGCACTGGGCTTGGAGAACCCAGGTCTGCTGCAAGGTATCCCTGTCCATGGCAGGGGTGGAAATGAGATGAGCTTTAAGGTCCCTTCCAACCCAAACCCCTCCAGGGTTGGCACAGGACCTTCTGCATCCACCCTGGGGCAAAACAATAATGGCTTTGGCCACAGCCCTCTGGCTCGGGCAGTCCTTCTTATTTATCCATCCCATCCTGCTGGCTCAACACTTGGCTGTGGATACTGAGCATCAGCCCCACCAGGAGACATCAGAGTCACCCTACATCCACATGGCTTTGAGAGGAACAAGTCTTCAGTTTTTCCATTTTCCCTTCTTCTTCTTGTTGGAGATCTTTGAAAAAGAAAAGGAAAAATAATATATCTTTAGGAGTTTCCCAGCCCTATCTCCTTCTCCTTCATACCTGCTCCCAGCTGGAAAACAAGGATTACCTTAGCTGCTGGATTTCTCTTGCTCAAGGATGGTTATTTGCAATCAATCCTGGCATGGCTTTGTGCTAAGTGCTGGCCCAGCCCTGGTTTTGGGCAGAGGGCATGAATTTAGGGCTCTTTTCGAGCCACAACCCTCATTTTCAGAATGTGACCCCTCCTTCCTGCATAATGAAAATCCATTCCTTGTCTTGGGGGTTCATCATAGGCAGAGGAGACCAACGTGGTTTGCACACGGAAAAGAATTACTATGAGACACTTCTTAAAATATTTTTTTAATTGATGTGCTCCCAGTCTCCTGTTTGCTGGTGGGTAATTAAGTCAATTAACAAGCATCTGTTTATTTATTTCCCTCATTGATGGATGTTAGCAGTTTGGGTAGCAGTTTGTAACAAGGGCCTGCTGGAGCTTGCCCGCCGATCCATGAATATGCAGGCAATCTGCACTCCATCTACAGGACCTGCTCCTCCACCTCCAGGAACCTGGGAATGAGCTCCAGGGTGGGCAGGGATGGCACAGACTGTCAGCCTGGGGCTGGGATCCTGCCCTTGGCTGGAGAGGGCTTGGAGCAACCCGGCCTTGTGGAAGGTGTCCCTGCCCATGGCAAGGGGTGCAACCAGATGGGCTTCAAGGTCCCTTCCATCCCAAACCAGTCTGTAACTTCATGATTCTAAATTCCCTCCTAATCTGCACTTTGGCAAAGTCCCTCAGACACTCTCTTCAGCCCTCTTGGGGCTGTTTTTGAAGACCAAGACTTCAAGATCCTTCAGAAAGCATTGGAGGGCAGCTGATGGAGGCTGGGAAACAACACCCACCTGCCCTGGCCCACGGGGAGATGGTCGGACTTGACACCTTGTCCCCAGCACTCCTGTCCTCGCCACATCCCTGTGCTTCCTGGGGGGCTGGGGGAGGGAGACCACCAGGACAGCAGCAGCTCCCTGGGAATTCATCTGTCTTGGGCTCATCCAGGCTGATCTCTGGATGGCCCTGCTGACCCTCCTGGGGGTGTCCCCAGGACCTTTCTGGGGTCCCCCGAGGCTCAGAGCACTTCCCTGGGAATTCATCTGTCTTGGGATCATCCAGGCTGATCTCTGGATGGCCCTGCTGACCCTCCTGGGGGTGTCCCCCGGACCTTTCTGGGGTCCCCCGAGGCTCAGAGCACTTTGAGCACTGTCCCCATCCCTGTGTGACACGCCCAGAGCCAAAGGCAAGCGACATTCCCGCGTGGACCGAGCAACTCCCAGCGCTGCCTTCAAAGAGCTATTTAATGACAGGCAGCACGCAATTAAGGAGGTCTGGGAGCCAGAGGAAAAAAGGGATTAGCAGGCTCTGGGCAGAGCATTCATCACGGGAGCAGTTTTGCAGGGGCGCATCTGCTGCTGACTCCTCTCCTGCAGATGTTCCGGTTTTCCTGCTGCATCAGCAGCAGGCGTGTTTGCTCCCTCCTGCAGCCAAAACCCTGCAGCGCTGAGCACGCTGCTTTTCCAGGAGCTGGGGGCAAAGGGATGCTCCCACACCAGGGAGTTGCCATCAGGAGGCTGCAGCAGAAGCAGTTCTGGGGCTCCCCACCCCTGCCTGTGTGCTTGGGAGAAGGGAGGGCAAGGCTCCTAAGCACCCTTTCAAAATTCCTCGTGTTTGGTAAATTAATTAGTTTAAACGAGCAATTAGAGCTCGATTTAGCACTAGCTCCTTGCAGCTCTGCTGGATGGCTGTGCCTTCCCATCTCCCACTCTTCAAATAAGAGTTTTGGGGTTTTACAGGAAAAATCATTGGGGCTGGGAGTGAAGTCAGGCATGGAAGAAAACAGGGGTGACAGTGGGTGAGGGAGGGTCATCTCCAGGGTGCAGGGAAGTGTCCACGTTTCTCCGTGGCACTGGACATTTGGTCAAATCCTGCTGTTGGACATCTCCAGGGTGCAGGGAGATGGTCAGCCTCGTTTCAGAGCTCACAGAAATTTGCCATCCAGTTTTGAGACAACTCAAAAAAACCGAGATTCTCAGGAACACCCTCCAATTTACAGTGGAGCAGGAGGCATCATAATAACAGTAATAATAGTAATGATAATTGGATGAAAGTTTGCTGTAATGAACTGGCTGCAGCCCAAAGCTGCTTAATAGACTCAATTTCCATGTGACAACTGAGTGAAGGCACCGGAGAAATTCACATCCCATGGCTTTGCTGATAAATAAAAGATCCCTTCAGGGCAGTGAAGAGCTGGCACTTTTCTTGCACCCACATTGACCCCAGAGAAGCCACACTCAGCTGTTGGTGCCCCTGGATCCCTGGAAGTGTCCAAGGCCACGTTGGATGGGGCTCAGAACAACCTGGGCTAAAGGAAGGTGTCCCTGCCCGTGGCAGGGGGACTTTGAGGTCCCTTCCCACCCAAACCAGTGTGGGATTCCAAATTTCCACAACAATTGCACGTTCTGAGCCCTCCTTTAATTCTTTTTAGAGTCTCTGGAAGACAATAGATGAAGGCATCATTTTCCTGGGCAAATGAAATTATGTGCTTCCCCCCCTCCCCCCCCCCCAAGGAAATAATTTCTATTCCACACCTTTTCCTTAATCCCACACAATTTAAAAGATGGTTGATTTATAGATTTTGGAGGCTCTCTGTTCTCCCACTGCTGCCAGAAATGAAATGGATCAGGCACATCCCGCCCTGGCTGAGGTCTCATCCCCACGGACAGGGCATGCAGGGATGAGGCAGTGGAGGATTTCAAACAGCTCTGAGGCTCCAAAGGTTCATGAAGGAGGTGTATCCTGACCACAGAAAGGAGTACTTGATCTGAATCCCAAGGAGGAGAGGGGAAAACGTGGATGGTTTTGAGGATCTTTACAATCCAGCCCAAACAGGGTCACTCTCACAGTTATTAATAATTACCTCTGCCTGATATCCTCCTCTCCCAAGCCCTTTACACATGGAGCCAACACAGAGCAGTAGGGGGAGGATCCAGCAAGGATGAGAAACCTGGAAAACACGGAGAGAGGCAAGGAGAGGGAGTTATGTCATCACTGCATCCCTGCCAGACCCCACTCCCTGAAGGGGCAGAGCTGCATCCCAGTGTTCACGGGGAAAGAAACAAACCTCAACCAACCTACCAAAACAAACAAACAAACAAACAAACAAATGGCCTGCTCCCTAGACAAAACAAATAATAAAAAAACCCCAACTCTCCCCCCACAAAAACCCCCAAAACTCTAGCACCCTCAAAAGACAGTACAGGCAAACAAACAAACAAACAAACACCAAAACAAATGAAAAACAAACACAAAACCCCCAGAAACCCAAGCCTCCCCCCAAAAAAAATCTAAAAACCAACACCTCCAAATAAAAAAATCCCCCAAAAGAAAAAAATACCAAAAACTAAGCAAAAACCTCAACCCCCCAGAGATCCAAAAAAACCCACCCCAAAACAAAACCCAAAAAACCCTAGAAACAAAAAAAGAAACAAATGTAAAATGAAACCAAACTCCACCTCAAAACCTCCTCAATAATAAAAAAACCTCCTCTGGAAACAACCCCACTCCACAAGACCCCAGAAAAACCTTCAAGACCCCAACAAAACAACAGGTTTTTGTTTGAACATGGAAAACTCTCTGCAGGGAAAGGAGATGCTGCTATCCACCTCCATCCTGAACTTCCCAACAAACTACCCTCAGCTCCTGCCATGGCTTTGGGTCAAACTCACATTCCAGTGTGGACAGTGGAGACCTTTGGGACTAACTGGAAAGCATAAAGTCATGGAATGGCTTAGGTTGGAAAGGATCTTAAGGCATCATCTTGTCCCACCCCCTGCCATGGGCAGCGACACCTTCCCTTATCCCAGGTGGTTCCAACCTCATCCAGCCTGGCCTTGGACACTTCCAGGGATGGGGAATCCCCAGCCTGGACTTGCTCCCTGTGTCCTTGGTGCCCAGAAGTTCCCTCACAGAAAGTAGAGACTTTCCCCTCGAATCAGCACTACCATGGGCACTCCTCTCTCAGAGAATTCCCCCAAATTCAGCTACTGCTGCAGAAGGTGCTGAGGCTGGACTGGCAAACACACTGCTCAGAAAGGGGAGAGCAGAACCCTTGGCTTTCAGGGTTCAACAAACAGAAATTCCTCTGATATTCACATGTTCCCCAGGGGAAAAAAAAAAACAAACAAATATTGAAAACGCCCCATGTCAAGGCGGAACTTCCAGAACAGCCCTTGCAGAGACTCCAGCAGGGATGGTGGGTGGGACTATCAGTCTCAAAATGTCCTTCCCAGTTCGGTGCAGACCTGGTGACAGAGGTACCTGGGGGACACATTTCTGGAGGTTTTGAGATCTTGCCTCCTCTTACCTCTGCACTTTGTGGGGAGGGATCTCCCAGCACTCCTTCCTTCTCCTCCAGCTGGGAGCAGGGGCTGATGCATCTCTTTGGTACACTAGCTGCTCCAAGCTCCCTTCTTCATCCTCACAGATGAGCTTTGTGTCTGGCTGCAGCCTTCAGTGCTTCAGGGCTGGATCACAGGATCAGAGAATCCCAGAATCCAAGAATGGTTTGGGTTGGAAGAGACCTTAAATCCCATCCTGTTCCAAATTCCTTCCACTGTCCCAGGTGGAGTCTGACACTGCCATGGTCTTTCCTCACACCAGTCCCTGCAAATGGCCAAGGGATGGACCAGCCAACACTCAGGGAGAAAGGGAAAACCCCCCAGGAGTGCTGCCTGCCCCATGGTGCCCGGACCAGGGCAGCCACACAGTGGAGGGATTACAATAAACTCATAAATCAGTCTGGGGAAAGCAGGGACCATAAACACCCCCATGATCCCTGAATAGACAGGGATGTAAGCAGACTCGTAAGCAGAGGTGGGAGTTCTAATAAATACCCATTCCTGGGGAATCTATGCCTCTGGCACCAGCAGAGTGGAAGCAGTGGGATGACTGGTGCCCCATGGGCAGAAAGGATGGAACCTGTGACCCACCTGCCTGGCACTGGGGAAGTGGCTGGTGTGAATTGGAGGAGCCTGGGATAGTGGAAGATGTCCCTGCCCATGGCAGGGGGTGGGACTGGATGGTCTTTAAAGGCCCTTCCAACCCAAACCATTCCATGTACGAACACGTGTTTTTGGAGCTGTGCCCACTCCACTATCCTCCCTCCACCCCGTGCTGGATTTAAGCCAGAGCAGCATCTGGAATGATTGCCCTGAACCTCCCTCCCAGCTGCAAGCTACATTTTCTGGGCCACGAGCCCCTGACAACCCACTTCCTGAAGGATGCAAGGAAATCTTCAAATGTGATGTGGCAGCCTTTCCTTCCCTCGTTACGGGCAGCACTTCCACAGGGATGAGCCCTGTACTTATGCCCTGAGCCAGAGGATGCTCCAGCAGGTTCCAGCTCCAGGGGATGGGCAGCATCTGACTCCATCCTCCATCCTCCTAAATCCCTGGTTCTTTCAAATGCCCCATGCCTCCAAAACACCTGCAGGGGAGCAGGCCCAGGGTGAACTCCAGCCCCCTCTGGCCACAGAGGCAGGCAGCTCTTCCCCTGCAGCTTTCTGCTTGCTTGAGCACTGCTTCTGCTATTAAACTCAGAAAAGCAATAACATCCCCAGCAACAGATGCCACTCACGATAGCTCAGGGAGCAGATAAGGCTCCCAGAAATGTGTTATTCCTTTTCAAAGCCTTGGTCACAGTGACCTCCACAGACACTTTAAACTCAAGCTGGTTCAGATTTGGTTCTTTCTTTGTTTGTCATTGCATCTACTTTTTAAGGGAAGTTTCAGTGATCCTAAGCCCTGCTCATATCTGCTGTGCTCTGGTTTCTTTCTTCATTTAATGAGGCAAAGGCTAGTTAATTAAAAAAAAAAAGATCTCCATCTCCCAGCTGACAGATTGCCCTTGGCTGGAGCACTCGTGCTCCCCACCCCTCTCCCTCCTCTCAGGAGATGGGAACCAGCCCTTTGACAGGATATGTTGGCACCTCACAAGGACCCAGTAAATTTAAAAAAATAATAAAAAATTAAAAAATAAAGAAACAGAGTCAGTTTGCTTTTCACTGAAGCCGAAAGCTGGGGCATGTTGCTGCCTTAGGATGCAGCAGCACCGCAGCATTCCCACACTGCATCCCTGAGCTGGCCCTGCAGGAGATGGGACCTGCACCTCTCCCGCTGCCTCTGCTGAGGTGCTGAGGTGCTCCAGGCCCCACAAACCTCTGCTTCAGGAATACAGTGGGGTTTTTCCCCAAAAGAGGCTCCTTCCTCCTCTGGGATGGCAAGGCTGGGCAGCTGGGGACACGGGAGCCGGGTGGTTCCATGGAGCCCCACGTGGAAAAGCTCCCCTATCCCTGTCCCCACACCACTTTCAGTGCAGAAGCTGCAGGCACACGTGGCTTGCATCCCAAACCCCCTCTGTAATTACAGATCCACGGCTTCTTCTGGGCTTCCACTTATTTAATCATCCTTTCTCATCCGCCTCTAATACCCTGAGCTCTGTCAGAGGGCAAAAACACAGCCTTTACATCCAGAAGGACAAGAGTTCCCTGCAACAGCTGCTATATTTAACAGGAAAAAAAAAATACACTGGGTTGCCACGGCAACCCTGGCTTCTATAAATAGCCCTGCCATCTCCAGCCCAGCCGAGAGCACTCGGTGCTGATGGAAGCTGCTTTCCCCGAGCGCTGGGGAACGCAAGTAAACTTTTATTCCTCACTGGAATCGCCACGGAGCAAACCGTGCAGGGAAAAAAAGAAAAAAAAAAAAAACCCAACGAAAAAAAATTGATTGCTAATTAAAGCCTGGGATGAAGGATCTCCGCTTCCCTCGGCTAGAGGATTGGTTCCTGGGATGAAAAGGGTGCTTTGGGCATGGGGGCAGGGCTGGAGCCGGCTGGATGGAGAGGCAGTGATGGTGCTGGATGTGGCTGGTTCTCCTGCTGGCCCACGCTGGGGCTCAGAGTGGCCATGTGCCCATGGCTCTGGCATCAGGTCACCCCCAGCCAGCAGAGCTGCCTTTGGACACCCAGGGGGGCACCCAGCCTTGCCTTGAGTGCCTTAAAGGACCTGCAGAGTGCCCTGGTGGGGACACACAGCTTTCCAAAAGCCTTTTCCCCCTGTTCAACCAACAAAACCGGTTCTCTGGGCATTGAGTCAGGAGCCTTCTCCTTCCCCACCGGAGCACCAAAACACATCCCGAGCTCCCTACAGCCAGAGCCAGCTGAGCATCTCCCCAAACCTGACTAACAAGGCTCAGTAGTCACAGCCTGGCCCGGAGCAGCAGTTGCTTCCCATCGGCTCCGAGCCTCCAGCCATCTCCCTAACTCCCCCTGGCATCTCATGCTCCGAGTGGAGGGTGTGCCTGTGAGACTCACGGCCCCAGCCCGGGGTGGCAGTGCCCTCCCCAGCCCTCCCCAGCAGCCCTGGCTTCGGGGAGCCCGCTGGAGGAGGCACGGCGCTGCTTGACTCCTGCTCTGCTCCCGGCAGGAAGGGCTCTTCAAGAGGAAAATACTTCATGCTGCTGCAGCAGGCAGTGTGTGTGTCTGTGAGTGTTCTTGCTTTTCCCCCACTCCCCCCACTTAAGGAAAAGCAGATTGCCAGACCTGATGGGAGCCTAGGGCAGTCTAGTGCAACATTTTCTCTGGTTCGTGGTTGGTACCAGCAGCCCCAGATCAGTGTCCAGAGGAGGCCTTGAGGATGCTCAGGGAGCTGAGCTGGGAGAGCTGGGGGTGCTCACCTGGAGAGGAGAAGGCTCCAGGGAGAGCTCAGATCCCTTCCAGAGCCTAAAGGGGCTCCAGGAGAGCTGAGAGGGACTGGGGACAAGGGATGGAGGGACAGGACACAGGGAATGGCTTCCACTGCCAGAGGGCAGGGATGGATGGGATATTGGGAATTAGGAATTGTTCCCTGTGAGGGTGGGCAGGCCCTGGCACAGGGTGCCCAGAGCAGCTGTGACCAAGCACCAGCAGCAGCCAGGGCTCTCTTGACTCATCTCCCACCCATGGTGGCCACAGTGACGTTGCCTCCCTTGCAGCAGCTGTGCCTCTGGGTTTGCCAAAGACACTGGCAGGGCACAGGAGATGCCCCAGCCCACCCTGTGACCCCAGACTGGACAAGATGGAAACACTGGAGCGGGGCACTCAGCTGAGAGAAAATTAGAATAGAATAGAATAGAATAGAATAGAATAGAATAGAATAGAATAGAATAGAATAGAATAGAATAGAATAGAATAGAATAGAATAGAATAGAATAGAATAGAATAGAATAGAATAGAATAGAAGTAAAATAAAAAATAAAATAAAATAAAATAAAATAAAATAAAATAAAATAAAATAAAATAAAAATAAATAAAATAAGCACCACTCTGCCCATGTGCCCTCAGCAGGTTGGGCTTGCAGGAGCATCCTGCTCTCTGAGGGTCTGGTGGGGGGTGCAGGAGCAGGGAAGAGCCCGAGAGCATTGGCACAGGCTCAGCAGGGGGAAGGGGCCTTGCTCAAGGACTTCAGGTTCTGTTTGCTTCATCCCACTTCATCCTGACCCAGTTCCTGGCCAATCCCAACTGGCCATGAGCTCACTGCAGAGAGGACACAAACACTGGATGTTTCTCTGGCTCCCTCCACCACCTCTATGTCCTGCTCAGCACCTTCCCCCAGCCTCTGGAAGCAGAGCACACTGATCCTCCTCTATTTTATGTCATGCCTGGCCCACTTTTACACCTGGCCCACTTTTACACCTGCCCTGAATCCCTTTCCCCCCTGCAGTGCCCAGAATGGTGTTTCTACAGCTGATGGCTATGTCAGCATCACAACAGCACCTCCTTGTCACTGACAAGGGCAGTAAATTCGTGCCTAAATAAATCTCTGTCTTTGCAACAATGTGTGAAAGGGAAGGCATTAATGGTGAATAAACTCCCAAACTGGTCAAATGGAAAAGGGAGTGGATGAGATTCACAGTCAGTGCCACAGGGTGATGGCAGGGGGTGCAGCTCCTCTGGCTCAGCACCGAGAGGATGGAGGGAGGGATGTGTGCTGCTGGGGCTGCTGCTTTTAGAGCAGGGCAGGGAGTTCAGTGCATGGAGCCTGTCGCTGCTAATGGTGTGTGTGTTTAGAGCCTGAACTCAGACTATGGGAAGACTATTTAGAAGGAAATTCTTTAATATAAGGGCAGTGAGGGTGCCCAGAGCAGCTGTGGCTGCCCCTGGATCCCTGGCAGTGTCCCAGGCCAGGCTGGACACTGGGGCTTGGAGCAGCCTGGGACAGTGGAAGGTGTCCCTGCCATGGCAGGGGGTGGAAGGGGATGAGCTTTAAGGTCCCTTCTAACCCAAACCATTCTGAGATTCTAAGAAATAGATTTCACCAGGGCATCCTCCCCAGGAGAGTTTCCACCAGTCCATGAGGCCAGACCAGGTGCAGATGTAACAGCAGCCTGCATGCCCAGGCCCAGCCACACTGTGTTTGTGGCCAGGTGGGTGCTTTCCCAAGGTCCTGACAGCTCTGTCCCAGCCCCAACCCGCTGCCATGGGCCACAGGAATGCAACAACAGCCCTGCACAAGCCCACACAGACAGGTGGAGCATGTGGCACCCACGTGGGCTGCACCCTGAAAGTGAAATGTGAGAGAGGTCATGGAAGGTGCTCAAGGCTTACAGGGGATGAGGCAGAACAAACACAGTAAGATGCTTAATTTTAAGTGGGTTTGAACAGACTTACCTCAAAGGTTTGCTGGGACCTCTGGGAGAAACTTTGTAGGTGGAATGCTCCCAGCCTCAAAAAAAATGTGATGCATCCCATGTGAGCCAGAACAGCAGCACATCCAGGCTCCAAATGACTCCAGACAGGAGGTGAGATCCCAGAATCCTGCATCCCTGGATGTCCGCCCCTCACAGAGCCTCACTTCCCTCCTGTTTCATGCTCAGGTTTGTACTCTGTCCTTGCAGTCATCTCTGATCCTACACCCTCACTTCTGGCAGGATAAAAGCGAGAAAAATCACAGCAGGACATGTGTTTCATCAGGAATCCATGGAGAGCCCACGGTACAAGCCAAGGGACACCTTGGGTACATTCAGTCTGCTGGAAATTATGGGTTTGGGCTCTACTGCTGTCCCAGACCATAGAGTCCCACACTGGTTTGGGTTGGAAGGGCCTTAAAGCCCATCCTGCTCCCCCCACCCTGCCATGGCAGAATCACCTTCCACTGTCCCAGGCTGCTCCAAGCCCTGTCCAGCCTGGCCTGGGACACTTCCAGGGATCCAGGGGCAGCCACAGCTTCTCTGGGCACCCTGTGCCAGGGTGTCCTGGTGGCTTGTCCAGCCTTTCCTCCAAAAAAACCTGATACAACCATACTGATTTTTGCCTCGGGTTTCCTTTCTTTGCTCCAAGTCCGGCTGGCTCACTCTCCAGGAGCCAGGAATTAGGCAGCACAGCTATTCCAAAGTAAATTGCCCTACAATTGCTTTTCCATAGCAATAGGGTTGTTTTCTTAGGGCAGACCACTTTTATCCTTGAGTAAAGTGTCAGCAGGAGGAATAGCCAGGGAAAACTTGGCCGTGCTGCAATCCTGGAGTTACTATCAGGTAAAAAAAGGCCAGCGAGTTTCCCCTGCACAGATTTTGTGGCCAAGTTCTTTAACTTCCCCTCAGCTCAGCTGAGGATGGCAGAGCTGGGGTTCCCTAGAAATGCTCTCAGCCTGGGCTGAGAACAAACTGAAAGGGCACAGAAACCATGGAGCTGTAATTAATGTAGTGGGAAAATTACACATTTGTATGGCCCCCCCAAACACAAGAGCAGACATCCATTTCCTGCAGGGCCGTGGACACCTGCCAGCCCGCAAATAAATCACAAAGCCACAAAGCCAACAAGGAAGAAAAGAAAGGGGAATTATCACAAAGGATGCAGCAGCCTTTTGTACCAGGAAAACCATCAGCATCACCAGCAGACATCTATTGTTTGTCAATAATATTCCCTGATGCTTCCCACCATTTGGGACTGAGATGGGGAGGGATATTCAAGCAGAACAACAGAGGTCTCCTTGGATTTTGCAAACTCCAAAGGCACAGCCAAGGGTTGGCTTGGGAGATGGATTGACCTGCCCTGGAGGCATTTGTGGGACCAAACCCAAACAAGCCCACAGCAAACCTGATATTAAATAGGCTTTGGCATGGGTGAAAAAATGGAATAAACCCAAAGCTGACTTTCCTCCAGGAAGAGTGTCTGGAGGGCAGGGATGGAGCACTCAATGGTCTGGCAGCACCTCCAGAGGGACCGTGCCCAGTGATGCTGGAGATTAAAAATAAGAGAACAAACAGTTTCAGTGAGGACTTGCAGTCCTACTCCCATGCATTTTCCCTCTCCTTGCCTGTCCCCGTGGAGGTTTGATGGCCTGGAGCACCCTGGAGTCACTGAGAGCCTCTCCATTGCCTCCCAGCTGCCCTTGGGATCAGGACAGCAGCTCTGCAGCTTCCCCCGTGCACTGGGCACTGCAGGAGAAGGTCCATCCGTGGGGTTCTGAGGGGCAGTTCCTATTTCCTGCACCACCAGGGCTTGTAAATGAGCCATGGGTGATGCCATGCTCCCCAGGATATATTGTGGCTACAGCACCCCTGGCAAATGCATCAGCATTACGAAATGGGTTGTTTTTTCCTTTTCCACTCCGAGCTGAAGGGCTTCAGGGGGCACTCAAAACTATCCTGTGCTGCTCACAGAGAAGCTGCTCCACCAGCTCTTTCCCTACCACAGGAACACTGAATCTCAGGGATTGCCTAAAGGCCATCCAGTTCCAACTAGACAGGTTGCTCCCAGCCCCTCTCCACCTGGATGAGGTGGGTTCATCCCCCTAAACCCCCTGAATTCACTGCCTGGCCACCAAACCTCCACCACAATCAGAGGCCCCATAACCAGGGACAGCTGTGATGAAATTCCTCCCCTGTTCTAGGATTGCCTATCCCAAATCCTCAGCACTCCTGCTCTTACCCTGCAGTGGGGAAACACAGCTGGCACTTAGCAAAGTCAGGGAATAGAGCAAAATGCTTCCCTGCACCTCAGGCCCTTCAGCTTTTCCTTTTCTTCCTTGGCCTGCTTAACAGAAACAAGAAAGAAAAAAAAAAAAAAAAAAAAAAAAAAAAAAAAAAAAAAAGAGAGGGAGAAATTGTATTTATTTGTTGTATTTATTCACACAGACAACAGTGAAACATTTGTTTAGGAGAAAATCTCACTGATTCTGGCTTTTAATCCAGAGGCAGAGAGAACAGCAGCCCTTAATGTCTGCCTGTTCCTCAGTGATTTGTGTTTCTGTGCTTTGAGCAACATTCCCAATTCTGATAGAGGTATTAGTGCATTTCTTGGGCTGAATTATAAATTATGAGGTGCAAAGCCCTCTATTTATACATTTCAGTGCTGAGAACTTACGTGCAAGTCAAGACTCAAGCTCTCCACATCCCCACAGCAGCTCTCTCCACTCTGCACAGAAAAAGCACCCAAATTATTTGGCTGTGTTTATGAGAGACACATTTCAGGGATTAGGGCAGGAATAGACATCCCCTGGATGTTTTCACAGCACTTTTCTTGGAGCAGTGGCTCCTGCAGCAATATCCTCTGAGCTGGGTCCAGGGCAAGCTCTCTCTTGAGCTCAGCATGACCACATGGCACACAGGATAAGGACATTCAGGATAAACACATCTGGAAGTGGCTCTCTAGCTGCAAAGAAGTGCTTATTAACACACTTTCTTCAGGGTAAAAATGGAGCAAAACTAAAACGCAGCAAGCACAGATTTGAGTTTTCACTGGGGGAGGGAGAGCAGGGGAAAGCTGTCCCCAAACCAGAGCACGCCCAGCATTGCAAACAGCAGATTAATCCTTTTTTATTTGTGTTTCCACTTCCTTTTAACCAAAAGAATCATTAAGGCTGGGAAAGACCTCCAAGATCATCAAGTCTGACTGTGAATTCAAGAGCACTAAACCATTTCCCTGAGCACCACATCCCCATACATTTTGAACATTTCCAGGGATGGTGCCTCTGGGCAGTCTGGTCCAATGCCTGACCAACCTTTCAGCAGGGAGATTTTCCCCAATTTCCACTCTAAACCTCATTAGGCACAGCATGAGGCTGTTCCCTCTTGTTCCCTTGAGCTCCAGAGCTTTGCCCAGCTCTCTTCCCTTCTTAGCACACTCATCCCAGGGGAAACAACAGGAGAAGGAGCTGCACTACCCCAGGGTAGAGCTTTTTCCCTTCATTTTTTCAAACAGGAAGGAAAAAAAATACACCTGGAGAAAAAGAAAAAAATTGGTTTAGGCTAATCCTAAACTGAAAGTTTATATTCCTTAGTTAGATTTTGAAAAACAAAGTTTGTTTGACCCAAAGTGTTTCAATTGACCTAAAAGCTTTTGTTTGCTTTAAGTTTCTTGGAAACTTAGAAATCAGAGGACTGAACAGCTCATTTAAAAAAAAGAGGTGGGGGGGGAAGCACTCTCCCCATCAGGGTTTGAGGCAGGTGGCAACAATAAGCAGTGATAAAGGAGCAGCAGTCTGTGCTCACAGAAAATGCCTCAGCTTGCCCACGTGCCCACAACGATGCATCAGTTGGTGTTGTCAAAACTGCCCTATTTAAAAATAACAATAATTAAATATTCCCCTGGCCAAATGAAAAGAGAGGGTAATGCCTGGGCAAGAAATGGAGCCAAGTGTCCCAGCCAGGACTGCTGGGGTGTCCTGGTGAGGGGGGCCAGACCCCCTGTTCTGCTCCTGCCCTGCACCCCCAAGTGGCTGCTGTGGAGCTCACACTGAGCAGGCACAGCAGCCCTGGCCCAGAGGGTAGAGCCAGGGCTGTTTGTTCAGGAGAAGCCTCTGCATGCGTGGCTCTGCTTCATCTCCCAGTTTTGCTTTCAAGCCCTTGCACCCCAGACATCAGCTGCTGGCTTCCCCTGCTCCCTGTCCATCAGCATTGCTCAGAAGCTGCTGTGGGCACTTGCATCTGCCTGCAGCTCCAGCTGGCAGGAGCAGCTCCTTGTGCTTGGGAACGCTTCAGGAGGGCCAGAGCCCGTCCCCCACCCATTTCATACAATCACAGGGCTGCTGAACGCACACAAGACCTCCATCAAGCCCAAAACCGTGTGTGTCTTTCCTTGTCTCTTTCTGAGGACTGAAATTTCCCTTCGTTTGAGGCTTCTCCAACAAACCCACAACACGTATTCACCCTCATTAGCAATTTCCTGGGGTGTTTTTCCAGGCCTCCAGTGGCTCCAGGAGCAGGCTCTGGGCAACAGAATTTTTGTCTGACACACGGACAAAAATCTGGGGACAGCTGCCTGAGCCTGCTGTGTCTGAGACCATTGCCCTAAATTCTTGCTGCTCCTCTCTGTTTTCCCAGCCACCATCTGATCCCGGGGGGAATTCTTCCACATTCCCTGCAGCTTCCTCCAGTGCCCAGCAAAGCCTCAAGAGAACAGCAGCTTTTTTTGTATTGCTACCCTCTGGATCTGAAGGATCCCCCTGAACTTTAGCCTGGCTCTTGCTCCCAGCCCCTCTCCAAGGCCTTTGATCCAAGAAAGTCTCTTGGCACATTCCCCAGTTCAGCACTGCAGCATCTCACATTGCAGATTATTTTTAGGGATGATCCAATCGAGACAGATAAAAATAAGAATGGAGCTGGAGAATCTTTGCTGGAGCTGACTGTGAAGGGCTGTGGCTTACCAGAGCCTCGTGAGGTTCATCCCAGAGTGAGATTCCTGATCCAAGAGCACATCCCAGAACAGGTCAAGGGCTCGCCCACAGGGCTTGATGGCCCAGCTGTGCTGCCTCCAGCATTCAACAGGACAAAAACCAGGGATCACCACAGATAAACTCAGATACCTGCATGCCAAAATACCCAAATCACATCCAAATTTTGTATCAAAGCTGAGGAAACACCACCCATAGCTGCCAAGAACATCCTAGGCAACAGTGGCCAGCCAGGCTGGTGATGCACTGCTGAATTTCACTGAGAGCCCTCAATAAATGACTACCAGATCTTTAATAAAGTCACCTGGGCTGTGCAACCACAGCCCTCACCATGGGGCTCTTGACTGAAGAGAAGAGCGGAAAGCAGTGAGACATCTCCCTGTGGCATATGCCCAGACTCCAGAAAATGTTTGGGGCGAAATTCTAGAGCACAGTAAAGGACAAAAACTGATTTTTTTTCTTTCCACTGATGTGAAGAAACAGGATTTGCTCTCAACTGGTCAGTATTGCCTGGGGAAGGAAAGTAAAAAAAAAAAAAATCCACCCCTGAAAGATGACAAGTCTAAACCAGTCACTTAGAGGTATTTATTTTTTTAAAAAGAAAAATTTTCCCTTTTTTTTTTTTTTTTTTTGGTCAGGTTGATTATTGCCAGCAGTATTTTAGCATCTGCTGTGCCTGCTGACCTACCACATTTAGCCTACTTACACTAATTAAACTTTAATTAAGCTTATTAGATGTTCATCCAACATCAAACGTAAGGCAAAGGCTTTGCAAAGCAGTTTGGGTTTACATCATTTTATTTATACATTCATGGCAAAGAGGAGGGGTTTGAAGTGCAGGTCACTTCTGACCTACTCACCTGACCCATCCAACACCTGCTCTGCAGTTTTGTTCTGCAGCCTCATGGGGACTGGCACTTTTTGGGGTGTCAGACATCCCAAGGGACTGACAAGAGTTTTGGGATGCTCCCATGAGTCCAGGCCATCAGGCACCTCGGGTTTCTCTTCCAAGGCCAGGGAAAGGGAAAGGGAAAGGGAAAGGGAAAGGAAAAGGAAAAGGAAAAGGAAAAGGAAAAGGAAAAGGAAAAGGAAAAGGGAAAGGGAAAGGGAAAGGGAAAGGGAAAGGGAAAGGGAAAGGAAAAGGAAAAGGAAAAGGAAAAGGAAAAGGAAAAGGAAAAGGAAAAGGAAAAGGAAAAGGAAAAGGAAAAGGAAGGAAAGACTTTGCTGCCAGCCCACCCTGGCGGTGCAGGGTGCAGTTCCTGCACAGCTGTTTTCCAGTCAGCCTCGCTCAAACAGCTCCAGCCAAGTTTTCTGACAAGCCAGTTTTCCTCTGCTCTCCGCCTCCAAAATAAATTCCCTCCCATCCCAGCAAAGGTGCTGCCACCACAGGCTTGGGAAGGGAGGGAGAGGCAGCATCAGGAGCTCCTTGTGGCACCTGGAGCACGGGTGATTAAAAACCAAACCAAACTAAACCAGCACCAAACCAGCGGGGATTAAAACAGACCCTGAGCTCTCCTCAGCTCAAAACATCCACAGAATCCTTAAGGTTGGAAAAGACCTCAGAGATCTCCAGCTGTTAACCCAGCACTGCTTTTCCCTCATTTCAGCAGCTCAGGTGGGAAAGCAAAAGTCAGTGCACATGCACACTTCAAGGATCAGCAGTTGGATTGTTGGCATCCAGAACTGTCCTCCTTCATGGCTCACTCCATTCTCACCTTCAGCAAAATGCCTCTGCCTTTGATCCTGGGAAAGCCACTGATTTTAGAGCTATTCCTCTAAAATTGCTTCAGCAAGACTCCCTCTTTTTTTTCCTTTTTTTTTTTTTTTTTTTTTTTTTTGGTTAAAGCAAGCAGGAACTTTTAAAAGAGGATTTTTGGAAAAGGATATTTTGGCAACAAACCTCTCAGTTTAGTGCTTGGCAGGCACCAAGCATTTAAGCTTTGAAAAATAAAAACTTGTTCAGAGCTTTGGGGTTTTGCTATTTTTTTGGCCTTTCTAAATGAAAGTGCAGGTTGGTGTTGTGAGTGGGGAGATTTTGACACACACACAGAAAAACCAAACACCCTCAACACTCAAGGATTTCCACTGATCTTTGCATAGAAAAAGATCTGAGTCCGAGTCCAAATGCCCAGGATGACCACATGTGGATTCATGGAGCGGTTTCCCTGGAATGACAGCTCCCAGGTAGCATTGAAGGGTGTTGGAATCATGGGATGGTTTGGTTTGGGTTGGAAAGGACCTTAAAACTCCTCTTTCCCTCCCCCCCACCCCACCATGGACAGGGACAACTTCCACTGGACCAGGTTGCTCCAGCCTGGCCTGGGACACTCCCAGGGATGACCCAGGGGCAGTCTGTTTGAGGGTGTAAGGGAATATTTATTGTTCCAAACAATAACCCCCTATTTGTGGTGGTTTGTTTTTGGTCAATCCAAGGAAAAAATGCTCTTGGTGAGTGTTCTGTGCACAAGCAGGGCCACGAACAGATGCACATCCTGCATCTCTCTCAGCAGCCCTGCAAAACCTGCAGCCTTCCTTTCCTGGGATCCTGAAATGGCTTCGCTTCCAAACTCTTCTGTTCCATGGCATGACAAAACAAAACAAAACAAAACAAAACAAAACAAAAAAAAAAAAAAAAAAAAAAAAAGAAAAGAAAAAAAACAGAGAGAGGTAACAAGGGAAAGATTGAGGAGCATTTGGCAAATGTGTATTGAACTTCACACAACAAACCCATCATCGGTTCAGGCCGCCCCGTCTCTATGGCAACCAAACAGCACAAAAACAAGGCATTAACACCTAAATTTATTAGTGGGCAAGTGCTTAGCTTTTATGGCTCCAGGGGTGTGCTCCCCTCCGCAGCTCGCTGGGGTTCCCGAGAAAGACGGCTCTGGTTCAAATGCCAATGAAAACATCGGAACACCATTCACAGACAGCCCAGCCGAAGCTTTCGTAGCTTCAATCACAGTTTGAAAAACAAACAGCAAAACAAAACCGAGGAAAAAGAGGCTGTGTGTAGGGGAGTTACCCAATTTCCACTTTGCTTTGCGAAATTGTTAAAGGTTTGTAAGTGATGGGTAAGGGGTGAAAAAAATGTTATCCATCCTATCCTAGCATCTCCATGAGGATCTTCATCAGGAGGAGGAATATAAACTAGTTCTCCCAAAATAATCTCCAAGTGCCTTGCCTTTATTTCAAATGGGTATTATGAGGCCTAGGAAAGGTGAAACCCAATCTCCACTGTGCCACAGGCTCTGTGGGAGGAGTGGGGCTGTTTGGATACATTCACTCCAGGAATACACAAGGGCTTGGGGATAAAGATGCTGGAAATTCACATTTAAATGCTTCCCACTGAAATAATCTCCCCCTTCCGAGGGCCCTGGGTGAATTTCAGTGGCCCCAAGAGCACAGGCCATGCCGGGACACCTTGGGGAAGGTACCAAGGTGTCAGATCTCTCTCTGCAAGTGTGAGTGAGGCCGGAGAATAAAGGATGTGTCTCACTTGAAGCTTCGCATTTCCCTAAGCACTCACTGAACTTCCCCTTTTATCTTTGCTCCAGGGTTTAGAACAGCCTTCACTAGGAATAAGGATCTGGCTTTTTGGGGGTGGATAGCCCTAAAGAACCGAATCCTGCTCACTGTCAGAGAGAGAAAATCTCTGCCCAGAGAGGCTGTGGCTGTCCCTGGATCCCTGGCAGTGTCCCAGGCCAGGTTGGACACTGGGGCTTGGAGCAGCCTGGGACAGTGGGAGGTGTCCCTGCCCATGGCAGGGGGTGGCACAGGATGGGCTTTGAGGTTCTTTCCAACCCAAAGCCATTCCCCCTCTGTCATGCACAGCTGTTTCCAGGTGAGAGGAACCTTGTCCTGGGGCTGATTCAGACCTAATCACTAAACATTCTGTGTCTCCACACAATGACAAGCAAGGAGAATCCAGGCTACACACTCAGGAAAAGCCTTTAATGGGAAAAGCAACACCTCACCGGCAGACAATGCCTTAAAGAGATGTCAAACCCATCTTCTCCTCCAGCATCCCCGAGGTGGAGTGGGAAGAGCACCTCTGCTGCCACCAGGCACAGATTTAGCTCTCACAGTGCAGAAGGTCTGGTGGCCAATTCCTTGTCACTTGATTTCAGGCAGGGGACCAGCAGGTGCTTAACACAGTGGCTGCGATGCGCTCACCACGCTGCCATCAGCAGCAGCACAGACCAGCACTAATATCCATCCCTCCTGAAAGCACACTGTCAGCATTTCAGCTGACCAGGGCCCTGCTTCCCAAGCCCTTCAGGCAGGTTGGAAGAAAGCAAATTAACAGGTTGAAACCCTGACAATTTGCTTCTGAAACAAGGTCGCTGAGGATCCCACAAATCCCTGACTGCCTGGCTTGCTATCAGCTCAAAGGCATTTCAAGAACATTAGCACCGGTGCCAAAAATATCTGGGCTTGTCCTGCGGCAAAACAGCAGCAGGGGCAGAGGAGGATGGATGTGATGGCAGAACAGGCTGGGGGGGGTGGGGGGCAGAGATGTTTGGGGGCTGTTTTTTGGGGTGTCTCCACCATTGAGAAGAGCAAACAAAAGAGTTTAAAGTCTCCTGATAGCGAGAACTAACTCTGTCACCATGAGGACCCCATGGTTCACAGCTGGACCTGAGGATCTTAAAGCTCTTTTCCCACCTTAATGATTCCACATTCACCTCTGACAATAGATCTCAGCACAGAGCAGCAAAGCCAACTGGAAACAAACCTTCAGCACGCACAGTCCCCTATAAAAGACACTACAAAAATGCTTGCTGACATCATGCCCAACTCACTGGTGGTTTTCCTCTACTGGAATTTTTTTTCTTTTTTTGCCATCCCCAGTCTCGCCTTACAGTCTTTTCAAAATGAGAGGCTTTGGGGTTTTACCAGTGAAATCATTGCCATGGAACAAAATTCAGTAATCAGAACAACATTCAGCAATCAGAAAAACATTCAGCAATTGTAACAAGAACCATACCTGCAAGCTTCAGTACAAACCCAGCTCCAGATGGACCTGGAATAAGAGACCTCATAAATCTCTTTCACAGCATTCACCATTTCATTTTTGGATTTGATGTCTAAATTAAGCATTTAAAGGCCTCCATGCTGAGTCTTGGGGCTTTTCCCCCCAAAGTCCTTCTGGCTGATATATCCTTGGGTTGAGGTGGATGCTCTGCTCCTGGTCCATGTGAGCACAGACCAGCTTTGACTACTCTTGTCAAACACAGCTGCATTTTTGGGCACAGGGGCAAATGGATTTGAGCTGAAGGAGGGCAAGGATTAGATGGGATATTGGGAAGGAATCCTTTGCTGGGAGGGTGGGCAGGCCCTGGCACAGGGTGCCCAGAGAAGCTGTGGCTGCCCCTGGATCCCTGGGAGTTTCCAAGGCCAGGCTGGACAGGGCTTGGAGCAGCCTGGGACAGTTGGAAGGGGTTTGGGACAAGGTGAAGGATAAGGTCCCTTCCAGCCAAACCATTCTGACCCCTGCAATTCTGTCCTGATGGGCAGAGCCCCCGTGGGCCAGATGCAGGTGGTGGGAAGCAGCTCCTGGCGGCTGCTGCCCTCCCTGCGTGCGCGGAGCCGCAGATGGTGCAGGAGCTCCCCGCGGGGCCGGTGCCGTGCTGAACCCATGAGCTGTGCTGGGAACCAGCGACAGAAGGCAAGCCAGTTCTGTCTGTGTGCTGGGGCAGGGGAGCGGGCGCGGCAGAGCGCGGTGACCCTGCGGTCCCGAGCGGCACAGCCCGGCCCGGGCGCAGCCCAGAGGTGCCCAGAGCCAGCCCTGCAGCTTATTCCAGCCCTGCCTGCGTGTTCCCAGCAGGAGGGGATGTAAACCGGCCCAGCCGTGCCTGCCCAGCCCTCCATCCTCCGCCACGTGCCAAAACTCTTCTGCTCGCGCTCCCGCGAAGTCACATTTCCTGGCAGGGAGCTCGGCTCCTTCTCCCCTCTCCCTTCCCCCATGCTCCTGGTGAAATATGAAAACAGCCTGCCACCTGCCATTTGCCTGGCCTGCTTCTCTCTGTCTGCCAAAAATTAGCAACATGCCCCAAAGTATAATTGGAAACACTGCACCGCACTGCAGGGGTCCCATCACTGTTGCATAGAAGAGGCTTGACAAAAAGCCAATTTAATTTCCAGATTCCCCGGGCTGCTTGTAGCTGCTAAGTGAGGAGGTTAAAAAAAAAAAAAAAAAAAGGAAAAAAAGAAAAAAAAAAAAATCCCTTTTATCAGGCCAATTCCTGTTAGTAGATTCAGATCTTTTAACAAGCCATGCTGTAGGAATCAGCGAGCTGCCACTGCCAGCAGATTTAGGGCATCATTTCTTGGAACTGGAGTCATGAGGGAGGTCAAGAGGTAGAAGCTGGCATTCCCAAACTTCAGAGCCAGCAGCTGGGGTGTGCTGGGAGCAGCTGGAGGTGGCAGAGGGCTGACTACAGCCCCGGGAAGGAAAGTGCCCTGCTCCCCCTCCTGCCCAGCAGAACCTGCACAAGTCCCAGGGATCCTCGCAGGAGGGATGCAGAGGTGCCTCTCACACCTCGGCACTCAGGACAGCTCTGACACCACCACTGGTGCTGCCCAGGCTGCAGAACCAGCCCTGCAGAGCCAGCAGTTATCTCCTTTCTGCAGGAAAAGGGCAGGACAGGCCAGCAAGAAAATATAGGGCACCTCATTCACACCACGCCTTGGCAGAGAGCTCGGCCAGCAGATTTGTGAAACCTAAAAGCAACATTTCACCTCGAAAGAGCTGTTTACATTGTCAGGGTTGACTTGCCAGGCTCAGAAAAGAGCTGTGCCAAACTGGCTTATTATTATCTCCCTTTCCCAAAACACTCAGGGCCTGCTCCTTTGTTACAGGATGTCTGTATCCATGGAGCTGTGCTGAAATCCAGGTGCCTCGGGGACACCTGGACAAACAGACACAGGGCACTCAGCCATTCTGCCAGCAATAAAAACAGATATTGGGAAGGAATTGTTCGCTCTGAGGGTGGGCAGGCCCTGGCACAGGGTGCCCAGAGAAGCTGTGGCCACCCCTGGATCCCTGGGAGTGCCTAAGGCCAGGTTGGACACTGGAGCAACCCGGGATAGTGGAAGGTATCCCATGGCAGCGGGTGGAATGGGTGAGCTTCAGCCCAACCAACCCAAACCATTCTGGGATTCTGGGAAATGACTTGCCAGGCTGGAGCCAGAGCCTCACTGACCCCACGTTTCCCCTGGAATTGTGCTCCCTCCTCGACCTCAGGCCGAGGCTGTACAGCACACTCACGGGATCCAAACAGGAACAATCCTTCCATCTGCTCTTAGGGAGAAAAGTGCTAAAACCTGATGCACAGCACTGTTTAATAGCTCCCCAAATCCTCCCTGGCCAGGCTGCTGGGAGAAGGTGCACAGGGATGCTCGGATCAGGCACCCTGGGGACAGTCAGCGGGGACAATGGAATGCCTCTGGGGATGGAGTCTCCCAGCTCATCTCATGGAATCACGGCATCCTGACTGGAAGGGACCCATGAGGATCCTGGCCGTGCTCAGAATCCCACCCTGTGCCTGAGAATGCTGTGTTTAGGACTGGGACTCAGATACCCAACCCCCCTCATGGATCTGCTGCCATCTGGGGCTGCGGGCTGCCTTAATTTCAGCCTCAGAAGGGCAGGGCAGGAGGGGGCCCTGAGGAAACTCCACATTCCTTCTCATCAGGCTGATTACTGAATAGGCTTTAATAGATCAAGGAATGAAGAATTTGGTTAAGTCTAAATAACTGCTTTGAAATTCTTCAAAATTAGGTGGTTTTTTTCTCTACAGCGAGCATGCTATAAACTAATAGGGAGATGACCCCACATTTCCAAAAACTAAAATAAAAAAAGTCATCACAAAATCCACAGCTGCTCCCCATTTGCAATAAGCTGTTTAAAACAAAATAAACCAATACATTTTGCTCCAAGAAACACCCATTAGGCACTGGCAGCTTGTTTCCCTCATTCCTCTATCGCCAAACACTTCGAATGGAAGGAGGGGGAAACCTTGAAGTGATACATGTGTGAGAAGCCCTGGGAACAATAGCTGCTCCACAGTTGACTCCAGAGCTGTTATTAAACTCAAGGTTCCCATGCTGGAGGAACACAGCTGGAGCAGCACCAGTGCCAGGCTCTGAGAACAGCAGGAAAAGTCAGATTTCCACCTAAAAACTCCTGGAAGTTTGCAGCCCAAAGAGCAAAGCAGCACAGATCCACATGGGCAGGCTCAGAGGGATGGCATCACGGAGACCTCCCCTCCAAGAGCAAAGTACCAGCAGGCTAACCCTCAGATCAGGGGGCAGGATCCTGCCTGGAGTCCAATGCCCCATTGTGGTTTTAAACTGAATTTTACTCACAACGAGGTGCAGTCAGTACAAAGCTTTGTGACAGTACAAAGTAGAGCAGGTTTGTCACACCACGGTGTCTGCAAGCAGCAGCTCAGTCCCTGGATGTGTCCAGCAGGGTGGAGGAAGCTGAGAGTAGCTGTTTGCAACCAGCTCACAACTCTTGTCCCTCCTGAAAATGAGGGGAAGAATGGGAGGGTGCATCCTGCACTGGAGGTGGCTCTGAGGGTCCCTTTTCCCAGGCTTTGGAAAATGAAGTTTCTTGTGGCACCCACAGCTGCAAGCGTGCAGCTGTTTCCTCTGCTTCCCCGGGCACGGAGCTGGCCCATGGGAAATACTGCCACCAAATCTTTCTTCGAGTTCAAAAGCTCAGAGATGCCTCTGCAGTGCTGCCTTCAAATGAAACCTTCACCAAGGGACACCACCAGGGAGAACGAGCAGCCCAGCCACTGCCCAAGAGAGCCTCGCCCTGGGCAAAATCCAGAGATGGGGGAAGAGCTGGGGGAGGGCTGAATCACTGTTCAAAATCAGCTCCTCAGCCATCAGGGACTCAGAAAAGCAGGTGAAGGAAGGTTTCAAAGGCTGCCAGAGACAGGCTTGTAGCCCCCAGCAGGCTGCAGCTCTGTGCCCATGTTAATCTCCTTTCAAAGGACACACAGAGCGGGTGTGTCACAGCATTTGCAGCAGACCTTACCTGAGATGGGCATCAAACACCTCTCAGCTGCCACTGGATCCCAGTGCCTGGCTCCCAGACACCCCTGGCAAAATCCCAGCCCTGCATTAACGACACAAAGCTCAGCAGCAGGATCTCTCCATCCAGCACAGCAATACCCCCACTCCAAGATTTCCCTGGAGGCACATTGCTCTGAGTCACCTCTTCTCCAACCTGATGTTCCCAGAATGGTTGGGGAAGAGACCTTAAAATTCCAATCCCCTGTCACAGGGACACCTGCCACTGTTCCAGGTTGCTCCCCATCCAACCTGGCCTTGGACACTTCCAGGGATGGAGCAAAGGATTGGGGAGCACGGGAGACTCCCCAGAAAGTTTCAGATGTGAGGAAGCATCCAGGCTCTCCATGGAGTTGCTGCTAACACAGCAACTTTTCATCCCAGCTGCTCTGGATTTGGGTCTTGTGCTGGTGCAGTCTGGCCTGTCCAACAGAGAGAGCCAGGCTTGGCATCAGCCACCCCTCTAATTTTTGTCACAGGCAAGTGGAAGAGTTTGAAATGTAGAGTAGGGATAAAATGATCCATCAGCATTCCTGCACAGTGGCGGAGGGGAGCTCTTCCTCCCTTTCCACGGGTCTCAGAGCCAGTGGTCTGCAAACAGCCTGGTGGCAACACTGCCGAGCAATACTCAGGGTAGGAAGAGCCAATTAAGGGTTCATTAAGAGAAGGTGTGCAGGAGGTGCTGACCTGGATCCAGTTGCACCCTCCTGGGGGGACAAGTCAACTGGACCTTCCAGACCTTCCACAGGGAGACCAGAAACAAACAGTCCAATCAAACCTGAGGATGTGGTGTCTCACAAACCCCTCTCCCTGCCAGCTGTGCTCCAGCCCCCCAGGTGTATCCCCTCCTTTGCTGCTAAGCACATCCCTCACAAAAGCTCGTTCCAGTCTGTGGAAACCTGAGAGAGAGACCTGAACTAGCTGAAGCCAAGGTGTGGATAATACAGATCAGTTGCCAGGACCAGGCTGTAAATCAGCTGAGAGATCTGATGGAGCCCAAACTGGAAAATCTTTTGATTTTTGCTGCTTGGGTTCGATCAAAAATATTTAAAGTAGCAAATGCAATATCTGAAGGGAGCTTCAGGAGAAACCCTTGTCACTGCAAGGAGTTCGTTTCTCTCAAGCAGAAATTCTTCCCTGCAGAGGTTCCCAGAGAAGCTGTGGCTGCCCCTGGCAGTGTCCAAGGCCAGGCTGGACAGGGCTTGGAGCAGCCTGGGACAGTGGGAGGTGACCCTGTCCATGGCAGGGGGTGGCACAGGATGGGCTTTGAGGGCCCTTCCAACGCCAGCCATACTGTGATTCTCTCATTTGGGTGGGGTTTGGTTCTGTACAAGGTCTGCATGCAATTCTCTTCTTGTTCCCCCTGCCCTCCCTCCTGCAGCTGAGCTCTGACACGTGGAGAGGACTCTGTGCCTTCCCAGATTGCTGTGCAGCACCTGGCACAGGACTTTCCCTGAGCTGGAGAACCTTCAGCTTGGAACAGTTCCGGAGATCCTGGAGCAGGGTGATGCTTCTGCTCATGGAGACAACATGAAGAGGCTCAGAGCTGACTTTAGGTACCACAGGCACCTGTGCCCTGCCATCCTAACCCTGCTGGAAGGCAAAAATCCGAGGAGCTCTGCTTCCAGCAAGGGCAAGAACCTTTCCTTCCAGCATCCCAGCAAAGCTGCTTTCACAGGCAGCCTCGCCAGGCCTTCTGCAACATTTCCTCCAGCCAGGCCTGTCCCCTGCCTTCCTCAGGAAGGAACATTTTGTTCAAAGACTGCTAATGACCCATTTACATGTGCCTATAAAATGATGTTGGGCTGTTTGTCCCTCCCCTCCCGCCTGCTGGCCTGCAGAGCCTGTCAGGGCTAATTATGTTGGCTTCTCTGTGGAGGGAGTTTTCCCTCTTCCCATGTGTTTTCTGTTCAGGGCATAGCACGGTTTCAACAGGTTTTTGAAGATGTTGTTGTTGCTGTTCCTGACAAGAGCTGCTGTTATGAAACACATCCTTAAGGCCCCAGCCAAGGCAGAACCAGCTCCCTCTGACGCAGGAGCAAATTGAGACCATTTGGTACTGGGGGGCACTGGACATCTCATTCCATCTGCAAGGGAGCCACGAGAAGGACTGAGCTTCTCCTCCCTCCCCTTCCCTTTCAGTGTGCTCGTTCATCCCTGCCGAAATGCATTGCTTCCCTTCCAGTCTTCCCTCTTCCCTAATTGTTTCCACATGCCATCAGGGGTGGACATGGAAAATCACCTGCCTGCCACTCCCAGCAGACACCTGGCACAAGCCCTGAGCCCTAGGGACATGGCACTGTCCCTTGTGCCCTTTTGCCAGGGCTGAAGCTCCGGGGATGGCAGAGCAGCTGAGGTCACAGCCCGGGGCAGGGACCCAGGAAGGATGCTGGGAGGTGCTATGGAGCCAAGCTGTGTGGGAGAGCAGCCTGGGCAGGAGCTGCACAGCCCCTGCCAGCAGGACCTTCTCCCCACAGCGAGGGCCCCACACTCCCTGCTCCCCAGCATTTGTCAGGGAGCTGGGAGAGCTGGAGCACAGCCCTGCTCCCAGCAGCCTCTGCCAGCACCATCCCAGCATCACTGAGGATGCAGGGGTACCCAAGCAGATCCCACCTGACAGGACAGAAGGGATGCTCTGTGCTGCCAGCTGCCAGGAGGTGACACAAACCAGCCCTGCACAGAGGGTGACAGGGTCCATCGGCGGGCCCTGGCACCAGGGATGGCAGCACAGCCTCCCCTCCACCTCCTGCCATCTGGGACACCTCAGGGCATTACCAGCAGAGAGGCTGCACCCTCTGGGATTCCCTCACAGCGCATCACTGTGGCTTTGCCCAGCCCTCAGCACTGCAGAGCTCTGAGCTGCTCCTGGACACCATGGACTGGCCCTGAGGAGCCTTGCAGCCCACAGGAGTGCAGGCATTGGTTTGATTAGGGAGGAGACCCTGTTTTACCACACACACCATCCTGCCAGTCCCAGAAATGAAGAGCTATCCCCTCAGGGGATGGCAGCAGCAGCAGCACCTTCACACCTCTTGGCCTTGCCTGCAGAGGACACCAGTGCAAAGGCTGGCTTATAAATCACTTTCACACGTTAATCCAGCTGGTTTTGCCAGGGAAGAAGAGAAATAAGGGAGTACATGTATCATGCATTTAAACACTGCATAATGGCTTCAGATGGAAATGTAGTAACTTAAACTGAATTTCGGGAAGGAATTGTTCCCTGTGAGGGTGGGCAGGCCCTGGCACAAGGTGCCCAGAGCAGCTGTGGCCACCCCTGGATCCCTGGGAGTGTCCAAGGCCAGTTGGACACTGGGGCTTGGAGCTCCGTGGGACAGTAGAAGGTGTCCCTGCCCATGGCAGGGATGGAATGAGATGGTCTTTGAAGTCTCTCCCAACCAAAACCCTTCTGTGGTTTTTTGTTTCTATGATAAAGGAGCTCCAGGAGCCCTTCCTTTCCAGGCAGGATCTGGACCTGCCTGTCCCTGCCTCCTGCCACGGATGGGAGCAGCTTTCCCTGGACAAAGCTCTCCAAGGATGCCCACTAGCACGGCTGCCCTGCTCTCCCTCAGCCAGGAAGGCAGCCCAGCCTTTCAGAAGAAGGCTCATTAAGGAGGAGGCAAAGCTAAGTGACAAAGCAATCAGGCTTATCAAGGTCCAGCTCGGGGTTTGGGAGGAAATGCAGCCGCCAGAGCACATGCCAATATTGTTAATGCCTTTTGGGGCTGCATCTGAGGCTGGGTTTGTTTTGGCAGCTGCAAAGCCTGATACAAAAGCACGTCCTTGCTGCACAGAAGGGTGCAGAGAGCCAAGGCTGCTGAGCAGGGCAGCACAGGGATGCTCCTGCAGCCTCACCTGGCAGGAATCCACCTGGCTCCAGCCAATCCATTCACACCAACAGAGCAGCTGGACCCAGTTGTTTGTTTGTTTGTTTGTTTGTTTGTTTGTTTGTTTGTTTGACATCTCCTTGGGGCTTCCCCTGTTGAATCTCCAGAATGGTGGGGTTTAGATGCCGCAGGGCCACGTGGCTGCCATCAAACCATGTCCTGCAGCAGTTCAGCAAGGTGTGACAGGCTCTCCCAGAGCCAAACCTTCCTCTTAGCATCAGGATGGCTTCCTCAGCTCAGACACCCCCAAAACTCAGCAGGGATCAGGCAGTTCAAATAGTTCCAAGAGTAAAAACTGGCAAGTGAGAGGTCTTTGTCAACAGCCATGCAAGTGAGTTTTTCCCCCTCTCCTGACACTTTGTCCACAAAAACATGGGTTTAGAGGGCTAAAATCAGAACTAAGGGGGTCTCTCCTGGTTCTTGGGCAGCAGGTGACAGTGACTCCTTGATTAGTCAGTACAATGAGAGACTTGGGTTGATGGCCAAATCTGAAGCACATTTGCAGGCCAGAGAGGGATGGGTGCAGTCCATCAGTGACAGCATCCCAGAGGTGTCCTCCACAGCAGGATAATGGGTCACAGGATGAGACCTGAACCTTCCCTGATGCCACTTGAGGCCATTCCTTCTCCTCCTGTCCCTCTTCCCGGCGCAGTGCCTGGCTGTCCCCTCCTGTCAGGGAGCTGTGCAGAGCCACAAGGTCCCCCTGAGCCTCCTTTTCTCCAGGCTGAGCCCCTTCCCAGCCGCTGCCCATCGGCTTCGAGCATCCCGGGATTTCTATTTCAGCAGCGGAGCTGACATCGCACCCACCGCGCTGCCATTGGTCGCTCTCTCCGCACTCCCCCCACTTTTCCTGCTGCCGCCCCCACTCCATTCCACATTTTTCACATTTCTGGGGATTGTTTTTCACCTCCCAGCGCTTTCTGGAGCGCGCCCAACAGAAATAAACGCAGCCTGACCATTGCTGCTGGGGCGAGGGGCAGGGGGTTACGCTCTCGGTAAATTTAGCCCCTCACTGACAGATTTATCTTCCTTAATCAGAACCAGGCGTAGCTAGCGAGGTTTGTTTTTGTAGACTGAACTTCCCCAAAGTCAGCGCGCACTCACCTCCCCCTCCGTCCCTCCCTCCCTCCCCAATTACATAAATGCTTTTAGTTAAGAGCTAATTTCCTGGAGTGTGTGCCAGTGCTCTCTCCCAGCAAACAAAGCAAAAACGACACTGAAAAGAGCCCGCGTTCGGCATTGAAAAGGAAGATTGTCCTCACAAAAGGTGAGGAATGAGGTGTCGGAGGGTCTCCTGCCCATTTCTCCTCCTTCATTTGCGCACGGGAGACAAAGCGCAGGAGGGGAGCACCTTCCCAGCCTGGAAACCCGGCATGGCCCCGGCAGACCAGAAGTTCAAACCTCTCAGTGGGCAGAAGGGCCTGCAGATCCATCAGCTGCTCCACTTCCAGGCGGGCTGTGTGCTCCCGTGCTGTGCTCACCCCACGCTGCCAGGCTGGCAGCGGAGCATCCCGTCCTGCCGCGGGTTTGCTCCCCGTCCCGGAGGCTGTGTGCTTGGAGAGACTTTGTGGGCATCTTCCCTGACGGGGCTCCTCCTCTGCATCTCCACGGTCTTGCTCTAACATTCCCCTTTCCTTTTCCTTCCTGCCGCACCATTAATTAAGAACATTCCTAGCACGTGCCAGCCTGGAATATGTTGTGATGACCATTTATTTTCTTCTGTTTCAGCTTAAACAATTCTTTTCACACAGTTCAGCTGCCTTCCCAGCAATTAGGAGCCATGGCTTTTGGGAAGGAATTCCTCCCTGTGAGGGTGGGCAGGCCCTGGCACAGGGTGCCCAGAGAAGCTGAGGCTGCCCCTGGATCCCTGGCAGTGTCCAAGGCAGTTGGATGGCACATTGGGATTTGGAGCAGCCTGGGATAGTGGAAGGTGTCCCTGCCATGGCAGGGATGGAACAAGATGAGTTTTGAGGTCCTTCCCAATCCAAGCCATTCTGTGGTTCCATGTTTTTATGACAAAGGAGCTCCAGGAGCTCCTCCTCTTCGGGATCTGCCTGTCCCTGCCTCCTGCCATGGATGGAAGCAGCATTCCCTGGATTAAGCTCTCATAGGATGTCCACTCACAGCCCCAGCAGCCCAGGAGAAGCCCCACACATATCCCAGGGCATGGACAAATTGCAGTGGATTTGAGTTTCCATGATAATACCATTAACACCTTTCTCCCACTGATGTTATAAGGGTGAATCCTGCTGTTCCCTTGTAGTCAAGTCAGCACTGAGAGCTGAGCTGGGCAGAAAGGAGAGAAATTCCTGCTAAGAGAAACTGCAGGAGAGGGAGGCAGCAAGGCAGAGGGGAGGGGTGCACCCATACATTTTGGGGATTAGCACAGGCTGAGATGGAGTCCCAAGCCCGTGACATCACTGATCCATTTCCCTCTCCCTTGCCTGGACACAGGTTCTGTTTTCCAGAGGGTGAGCTGGGAAAATATATTTCTGTTTCTTTATTATTTTTTTTCCCTTTCCTTCAGATGAAAATTCCCCTCATTTCCCCTCGAAAGTGAGCACACGTGGGACTATTTTTACCCAGGTTTATTTTTAGCTCCTCTTGCCTGCGTTGCCTCTCACATGGCTGCACGGGGAGGGATGGCAGCAGCTGCAAGGACACGTTCTCCCTCTACAGCACAGCATGGCTGGGGGCAAGCACGCCGGCATAATTACAGCACAGCCTCGGTAATCAATCACTGCTCCCAGCCCTGCTGCCCCTGTTGTTAGAGACACCCCACCCAGCACGGCCCCATCCCACTGGGGCTGCCCCAAGGGACCCAGGTCCTGCTGTCCCTCTCCCTGCTGGACCCACAGGAAGGCACTAGGGGCTGGAGCAAGCTGAAAACCCTGGGATGGGGCCGAGCCCTGGCCACAGCCACAGCAGGGCAGGAACTGGGGCACTGCAGGGCCCCCCTGGGACAGAGTTTCTGGTCTGGGTTGCAGTCTTTAGGAATTCCAGCCCGAGCCCCTGTGGTTTTGCCCAGAGGGGAACCCCAGCAGCATGCCTGACCTGCCCCATGGCCTGTGTGCTCCATCCTCTGTGGACACAGGAGCACAGGTGAGGCACAGGAGGCTGCATCCTGCTCAGGGGACTCTCGTGTCACGCAGCTGCCTCTCTCTCACCCTGTCACTGGCTTCCACAGCATCTTCCTGAGGCCTCTGCTGACTTCCAGAAGGGAAAGCACAGCCTCTGCATGGCACCAGCCCTCTCCATCCTGGATCACAGCGTGCCATGGTGCCCACGGTGCCACCCTGCCTGTGCCGGGCTGCAGCAGGTCCCCCGTTGCCATGGCAATGCTGCCAAGGTTCACATCTTCTCCTGAATCCCGATTTATCCTGCTGCTTTATCTCCCCTCCGCTCTCCACACCTCAGGAAGGGTCAGGGTGCAGCTCTGCCATCAGGGCTGTGGTCATATTGCTTAGGAGTAACAGCCTTGGATCTCCTGTCAGCACAGAGGGAAAGCTGGAATCAGGGAGCAGATACTGATAAATCCTCTGCTGTCTTTCTCGTTAGACTTAGTCACAGGGAAAAATCCAAAAGGCCTGGAAAGCTTTTGTAAGTGTTAGGGATTTTTTTCTGGTCATTATTTTAAAAGAAAAGCTCCCTGTGCAGAGGGGACAGCTGTAGATGAAGATCCTTGTCAGTGCTGGTCTCCCCACCCACCTGGCCCTGCCCTGGGCATCCAGCCCATCCCCGTGTCCAGCACCAGCCCCCTGGGCAAACAGGAACATCCCCTGGGACAACCCCCTGAGGCCACAGTCCCTGCCCACCTATGTGCTGTTTCAAGGAATCACAGCATCATTAGGGCTGCAAAAGACCTTCAAGATCCTTGAGCCCAACTCCAACACCACCAAGGCCACCATCAAACCGTGTCCCCAAGTGCCACAGCTACACATCTTTCAAGCATTTCCAGGGATGGGACTCCACCACTGCCCTGGCCAGCCTGGCCCAGTGCCTGACCACCCTTTTGGTAAAGGAATTTTCCCCTCATCTCCAATCTAAACTTCCCCTGCCCAGCCTGAGGCCGTTCCCTCTCTTCCTGTCCCTGTTCCCTGGAGCAGAGCCCGATCCCCCGGCTGTCCCCTCCTGTCAGGGTGTTGTGCAGAGCCACAGGGGCCCCCTGAGCCTCCTTTTCTCCTGGTGGCCTCCATCCAGCTTCTCCATAGCAACATCCAGACATTCAATACAGATCCCAAAACTGCCTTTGCTAAATGCCACCTCTCCCTACCAAGAAGCAGAATTTTCAGGGAAAATCCCAGCTTGATTCCAGCCTGAGAGATTCATCATGCAATGGCAGCAGCTCACCTTCAGCTGGTCTTTCCAGACTCCTTCCTACACTGACATTGTCCCTTGTGCACCCGACTCCTTTTAGCCTGTGGTGTGATAGGACAGGAAAGAGAGACCTAAAGGGGCTCCTGCAGAGCTGGAGAGGGATTTTGGGCCAGGGTCTGAAGTGACAGGACAAGGGGGCATGGCCTCACACTAACAGAGGGCAGGGATAGATGGGATATTGGGAAGAAATTCCTCCCTGAGCTAAACAGAGGGCTTAGTACTTGGAGTGATCCTTTATAGCACTGAACTCTGTGGAACTGAGGAGCTGGGGCTTGGATTGCCATCCTGCCCTGGTGGAGGCTTTTCTCCTCACCACCCTTGATTTACACAAGTGGCACTTTGGCTGAGGATGCCAGCGAGCTGATGTTGGGATACAGTTCCAGGAAAGGCAAATCCATTTAACAAATAGCTCCCAGTTCAAGGTGGGTGAGACACCAATAAATATCAAACAAAACAAGGGGATCAGACTCCAAAGTAGCTTTATAAATAAAAGGCTATTACATATACATATACATATACATATACATATACATATACATATACATATACATATACATATACATATACATATACATATACATATACATATACATATACATATACATATACATATACATATACATAGATATATATCTGCAGATGCTCGTGCCAACCTCTCCAGAGTCCCAGCCCAGGTCTGAATCACAGCTGAGAGTGCCTGGCTGGGTTCTCCTGAGCCCACATCCCAGAGGAGAAAGGTCCAAGGCACATCTCAGGCTGCACAGACGGGTCAGTGGGAAGGGAAGTGCTGTCTGGCAAAGGAATGAGCTGCTAATTTATTGAAATGCTTTGGAAAATAATTGCATTTGGAAGCCTTCAGCTGTCCTGGGTTTGTGCCTGCATGCAGGACTGGAATTTCAAGAGATGGGACATAAAAGGGAGTGGAAAAGCAAAGAGAGCTTTGAAGCTGGGGCAGGAGAGCACTCTATCCAACAAAGTGAAATTCCCAGCTCCCACCCCACACAGGCAAAGCTCTGCAGCTCCCATGGACCAGCAGTCAAGGAACAAATCAGCCCTGTTTGTTTTCACAGAGGTGAGAAACACCTCCAAACCTGGAGGCACCTTCTGCTCCTTCAGACAGCTCCAGGGGTGGGGAACAGATCCAGCATGAAGAAAAGCAAAGGGCAGAGAGTAGCCCTGGGAAGGGCTGAGGAGGGGATGAGCACGGAGTGAGCATGGAATTCCAGCTCTGCCAGGGGCTTCCAGGCACTTTCACAGCACTTGCACCAAGGCAAGGGCAGGGGATGGACGGGGTCATTGCTCCAGCAGCACAAAGAGCTGTTCCCAATGGAGCTGGCTGGCTTCCCTCCCTGCTCCCAGGGTCAGCTCACTGCCACCATCTCCATCTTCTTCTTGGGCCATCTCTCAGAGGAAGGGTGTCACACACAGCCAGAGCAATGGCCCATCCTTGGAGGGCTGCTCTGAACATCAGCACATTAAGGGAAAAGCCTCCTTGGGGTACTCTGGTGCCCAGTGGATGGGGCCATGCTGGTTCTGGGACAGAGCTTGTATTCAGGCTCTGCAAACAACAGGCCTTTCAGAGGGAATGAAGGGACAGTAAATCCAGAAGTGATGAACAACAAAAAAAGCATCTTTTCACACAATTTGCCTCGAGGAACTCTGTGTCATATGATGTGGCCAAGGGCAGAGACTTGTGGGATCAAACAACTGCTGAGCCAGCCCTGGGTATTGCTATTGTTCAAATCAAAAATAAATTATGTTAGAGATGGGTAAAACTCACTGAGTTTCTGAGCAGCAGAAATCACTCAGGCTGTTGAAGGACCATGTTGGAGAAGACTTCCCAAGGACAGGACACCTTAGCTGGGAACACATCCTTGGGAACAGCCTGGATGAAGGTTGCAGGACACCCTGCAGTTTTCCCTGAGGTTTCTGGCACCAGCTGGTGAGCCCTTTGCTAGCCACAGTGGTAAACAGCCCTCTCACCACAAGGATTCTCTCCTTCTAGCCACTCCTGGGAGATTTTCCTTACACCTGGCTTGACCCTCCTCTTCATCTCTGCACCTCAGACTATGGAATCATGGAGTATGGGTTGGGCTGGAAGGGACCTTAAAACTCACCTCAACCCAGCCCCTGCCATAGGCAGGAACTCCCTCCACTGTCCAAGGGTGCTCCAAGCCCTGTCCAGCCTGCCCTGGACACTTCCAGGGATGGAGATTCCACAACTTCTTTGTGAACAGAGACTTGCTCTGGGAACTTGGAATAAAGCATGTTGCTTCCCTTCTAAACTGCAGGGGAAGGGAAAGGTTTAGAGCAGAGAAAGAGCTGCTACAGTCAAACATTACCTCCAAAAGCAAATATGCCAACAAAAGCCTTCAATTATTGAAGTTTCCCTATTAGCACTCACAGCACGTCTATTCTGCCCTTGGGTACCAGTGATGCAGACATGAGAGCACAGCCTGTGAAGGATTTGGGATGCTGTTGGAGCTTTCCTTGCTGGATTGAGCTATCCCAGCACATTCCCAGGCTGAGGCTTTTCGAGCTGCGGAGATGGCGAAGGGAGTGAGGAGGTCTCATAACCCAACTCTGCAGCTCAGATTCTTTGGTGCTCTGTTTTTTTTTTAAGCCAGTCAGATAAATGCTTTGAGAAGACACTTTGAAGCCATGGCTGCTCTCTCCAGGGAATTATCAGGCTGATTTCCTTTGGCCAGAGCATGGTCCCAGGGTCAGGCTGTCAGCTCCTATTAAGATTTAGACGTGCGTTAGGGAATGGAGAGCACTTGGCTCTATTGCTGCTCATTAGATGGCTTCATGATAAATCTCATCATTAACCTGCTCCACTTGGCCCAGCTGAAGGTGATAAGACTGGTGCTGCAGCCAGCCCAGGAGCATCCAGACCAAAGGGCTTGCCCAGGAAGGGCAGCTCCATCATGGCCGTGCCAGGTCTCCCTGTTCCTGTGTCACAGTGGGATGCACCTGTCCCAGGTTTGAACCCAGGTGGATGGGTTTGGATAATTAAGGGTAATTAAAGCTCAGCCACGTGTCACTGCTTCACATTTCCTCCTGCAGCCCCAGCAGGGCATGGGGCTGGGCTCCAGCACCACTCCATGGGCATCACTGGGAACAGAGGTGAAAGCTTTTCCCCCCTTTTTTTAAGGCTCACCCAGGGATCAAGCTCCCTGTGACCCCTCCTGTGCCACATCCAGGGGTTGGAGTCCTGCTGCAGGTGGTACCCACAGGGTAACAGGGCTGCTGGGGACCCAGGCTGGGACTGAGCCACCCCAGTGTGCCACAGCAGGGTCTGGGCCAGTGGCTTTCTGCCTGGAGATTTGGGCTAAAGGTTTGTCTGCTCCTCAGGCTTTAACACATCCAGAGCAATGACTCACATCCCCCATCACCATTATCATTTACAGAAACTGAGCAGCTCTTCAAACTCCCCATACCACCTCTCTGTGGGCACATGGGTGGGCAGAGAGGCCCAGAGCAGCCACAGCTCCCTCCTCCTCTCCCAAGGGCATCCATGAGGACAGCCAGCCCTTCCCCAGGGCACGGGAGCATCCTGAGACCTCTGACCATGGCAGACACAGGAGTGGTGCCACAGCTCCTGTGGAATGCTTCCCGTCTTCCTCTGGTTGCAGGAGCTCATGGAGCCATCAAAGGGAATTAAGCTGTGCCTGTCTGAGGCATCCCAGAGAAGCTGCTGGAGTCCTTCTGCTCTTCCAGACCATCAAACCAGGCAGAGCCTCTGCCTGGAAATCTGGCAGCATCCAGGCCATGTGTGGTGGGAGCCTGTGCCACCTTCCCAGGCCTGGGCTGCACAAGCCCATCTCCATGGATCCTGCTGGAGATGGGAGAGGGAAAGTAAACACAAAGAATGTTCTCCAAGGGATTCAGGGAGCTGGAGCAGGAGAGGTCCTGCTGGGAAACTCAGAGCTGGCTTTTTAGCCACTCTGGGGCAGCAGTTCCCAAAAACAATGAGGTCATCAGGTCTGAGCTGAAGGAGGCTGCTGCCTTCTAGCAGCTGAGCTGAATTTTCTCTCCAAGCTGGCTGAAATTTCAGGCCCTGGATTAATTTGCCCACAGTATTTTGGGAAGACCTTGGGATGGCAGCATGCATCTAAAGCGTTGAGTGCAGCAGGATCCATCCCAGCAGAGGAGACTCTCCGGGTGGAGCCAGGGCTCTCCTGGGATGCCAGGGTAGTTTCCCATGCCCAGGGCTATCCCTGGCAGGTCTGATGCCAGCCCCAGCACTCCTGTCTGCGTTGGCACGGCAGCCCAGCCGGGGGCTGGTCCCAAACCACACACGGAGCTGCAGCCACAAACAGCAGGAGCGGCCGCCCTGCTCCCTCCCAGCACCCAGGGCTGCGGACGCAGTTCAAAGTTCTCCTCGGTACAAAAATGGGCTTTGAGGGTAATTTGTTGCAGCTTGAAAGCAGCTGAAGTTAATTACAGAGCAATGAAATATCGCACTTGAATATTGCTTCATTCCCCTTGGCTGGGCCACCGTGGAACGCTGCTCCGTGCCCAGATCCAGAGCCGAGCACTCTCTCATCTCCAGGTGACATCCCAGTTAAACCAGGGAGAGACAGGCTGGGGATGCACGACCCTTGGGAGCTCAGGACAAGGGGGAACAGAGCACAGGGCTGCACCCGGGGGTTCCCAGCAGGCTGGTGCTGGTCAGTGCGTCCCTAACCCAGCCTGGGCACCCCTGGAGCCCCCGGGCTGTGCCCTGAGCCCAGCCCCTGTTTGGGGTGCTGGCCTGTTCTCCCCCACGCACAGGGCACTCCCGCAGGGCTGGTGCTGGTCAGTGCATCCCTAACCCAGCCTGGGCACCCCTGGAGCCCCCGTTTGGGGTGCTGGCCTGTTCTCCCCCATGCACAGGGCACTCCTGCAGGACTGGTGCTGTGCCTGGCCCAGCAGCCAGCCCGGGAAGCCCCTGGCTGTGGGCCAGCACTGCCCAGGTGAGCTCCTGACTCACACGGCTCTGGAGCAAGAGCTGGAGCACCGTGGCCGAGGGCAGTGCAGGTGTCTGCATCCTCTGCAGGCCTGGGAAAGGCTGCTGGGAGCATGGGCAGCAGCAGCCCTGTCCTGCCTGGAGCTCGGGCTGGCTCCATCAGGCAGCTGATAAGCAGGAGCTGTCCTGCTCGCTGGTCACCCCAGAGAAGATGCCAAGTGTCCCCGTTGCCCTGGTGCCACTTGGGTGCTTTCTCCTGCTTGGAAACGACATGGAATAAAGCAACAGGGAACACCAGGGTGGACAAAGCACATGCAAACAGAACCTGTGTAGCCCAGGTTACAGAGCTGGCCCGAACATGGCCACAGCCAGCACTACATGATACAGGGCACCCCAATGCCAGGATGGGAATCCCAGCGTCCTTTTTAGTGCCAGCAGCCAAAATAGAGTTGAAAGCACAGATCTGAGAGCCCTTGGCACACACTGAAGAACCTTGGCCGCCCCAGCCCACCCCACAGAGGCTGCAGCCCCTTTCTCAGTGCCGCCAGAGGAGCAGGCTGCATTGCCACCTAACGGGATGTGCCGGGAAAGGCGAGCATCCCGCTGGAAAACAGCGAGACCCCGGAGGCTCTGCAAGCGCCTCTCGCTCCCTGCGCCGGCAGCTCTGTGACACGGACCAGCGCTGAGGCACAAACCACAGGGGCAGCAGCGGGAGAGAGGGGTTGGTGTGCTCGGAGCTCTGCCAGGGCACAAGGCCCTGGGGACACAGGGCTATCAGCACCACATCTGTCTGGGCACACCAGGAAAAAGGCTTTACTGGTCTCAAAGTCGTTTTCCCCTCGCTGCCTCCCGCAGCTCATAAAAGCTCCTGCCAGCAGAGCCCGTTGAACATTCACCTCCTCAAGGAAGTGGATGTTGTCCAGTTCAAGCTGCCTCCTTGCCAAAATGCTGCGTGCAAGCAGACACTGAAGGGAAAACCAGCTCCACAGGGACACCAGAGATGGAGGTGGGATGGAAAGAAGCATGGCAAGGAGAAACAGGGGTGGCTGTGCCAGGAGAGCACAGGGACTGATGCACTGTGCCAAACCCAAGGCACTGAACACAGCCTTGCATCCCACTCCTCTCCATCACCATCTGGAGAGCACCACCTTCCCTGGGACATCGTGGGAGCAGCAATTCAGCATCTCCTGAACTATTGCACTGACAAAGTCACAAATGCACTGCCAGGAGGGTCTGCTCATGGCCCTGATCCTGCCTGGAGCACCAGCTCACAACCCTGCCCAGGGAGCAGCAAGCAGAGCAGCAGCATTGATGCCCCACTCACCTCCCTGCAGAGTTCTCTTGGCTCACAACAAACCCCTCAGGGAGAAGTCAGAGGGGACTGGAGACTCCTTAGAGCCCGTGGCAGCCTGACTTCCAGGACTGCTTCAGCTGCCCACTGAAGGTAATGGGAATCTGATTTTTACTCATGTCCAAAAATAAAAGTGGAAATGGATTTCATCAAGTTCCTCGTTCCTTCAGCCTTAAGTCACTCCTGTAAGCAGAGAAACCAAAACCCAAAAAGCAGCAAATGGAGTCTGTGTCCTAATGGCAAATCCCAGCCCAGTTTCTGACACCCTCACCTTTTGTGACATAAAACCAATCAACCTTGTCCCTCAAAACACCCAGAGGTGAAGGGAACATCCTGGGAGCTGCCATGGACACTGCCAGAGCTGAACAGGTCACGCCTGCTTAGCTTAGCACCATTTTCTGCTTTTTTTTGCATGCATAAACTCCTTTTAGACACCAGAAACTCTCCTGGGAGCTTTATATCAAAGCATTTGGTTCCCAAAAAGGAAATCTGCTTCCAGGGAGGAGCAATGGTTGGAGCAGCCACCTTCTTATAGGCAGGAGAGGAAACAGAACACCTGTGCACCAGCAGCTGTATAAATCCCATTTATCTGCAGAGGGGCACTGCTGTGCCACATGGCACTGTAGCATGGCCCCAGGAGCTCGCTGCCCAGCTGTGCTCCCTGCTCCAGGAGCAGACAGCAGGATGAGGAGCAATGCCTGCCTCTCCTGAAGGGAACCGCAGCGCCTGCCGCCAATTCCAGCCCCGGCTGCCTTTGAAGATGCTCAGCACCAAGCTAACTGAGACAAGGCTTTCTCAGGATCAGAGCACTGCAGTCTCATTTGCAGCTGCAGATTTCGCTTGGGAAGGTGCAGAGCACAGCAAAGTGATCCCATCAGATAGCAGCAGCCAGGCTGGGCTCCAGCACCTGCAGAGGGATTACCTGGCCCTGGGAGGCAATGCACTGGGCTGGGTCTGGCTGGGAAGGAGGGTTTGGCAGAAAACAGCTTAGAGCTGGGAACCAAAGCAAGTTCCACAACACATCCTGCCACCCATGGTGCCAGGTGTGAGAGCTCAGCAGGATCACAGGGAGCCATGGCATCAGATGGGATCAGTGTTGGCCAACATGGATGGGAGCTCCCAGGGCCAGGCACTCCCAAGGAGCTTTGGCCAGTATCACACAGTCATGGTTTGAGCTGGGAGCCACCTTAAAGCTCTGCTCCAATACACCTGCCATGGGCAGGGACACCTCCCCACTATCCCAGGCTGCTCCAAGACTGTCCAGGGACATTTCCAGGGATGGGGCAGCCACTCTAAGAAGCCTGTACCAGGGCCTCACCTCCCTCATGATGTCCTCTCCTGTCACCTTCTAATTAAATGCAAGTCAACAGAAGGCCACCTGAAGGAGGAGAGTCCATCCTTTTCCTTGATCTCCAGACCTCCTTTTCCTCCAAGCCCTCCCTGAGAACAGATGGCTTCTGGGGTTCTCCATAAACACTCAGTTCATACTAAACTGTGCAGACATGTTTGTGGGAAGCAGCCCATCAGGTGACATTGTGCATTCCCACCTCCCCTCTGCTTTGGTTGCTTCCACTCACTTCTGCACAACTGATTCATTTTGCTTTTGTGAACAGCACTGGAAGCCAGCTGGGAGTTGTTGTGCACCTAAATTCCACTTGCTCAGCAGGCTCTTCCAGAGAAGAGATTCATTCCAAGTTTTGTCTATGATGGGGGCACAAAAGAACTGAGGCAGCAGGGATAATATTGAAACCTCACAGCTCTTGTGTTGCCCAGAGAATCTGTGACTGCCCCTGGGTCCCTGGAAGTGTTCCAGTCCAGGCTGGACAGGGCTTGGAGCAACCTGGAATAATGGAAGGTGTCCCTGCCCGTGGCAGGGGGTGAGACAGCATGGGCTTTAATGTCCCTTCCAGCCCAATCCCCTTCTGCAGTTCTGTAATTAAAACATCCAAGTTTCACTGTGAAGTAGGAAGAAACTTGCTGGATCTCGTAACTGCAGCCCTGGGCTTGATGTCACTGCTGAGGAGGCAATTCCTCACGCAACAGCTTGGAATGCACAGGTATCCCACAGCCTGGATGGCCCCAGCCTGCCCCAGCTGAGGGGGAGCTATATTAATGGGCATACTGGGATGGCACAGACAAGCACCAGACACTCACCTCCTCTCTTTCTCCCCTCCTGTGCAAAGTGGAGCCAAGGGGGAGGTTGTTGCTGAACTGGAGTGAGCACAGGGAAAGCTGATGGTTTTGCCCATAAATCTGACTGTCCCTAGGGAATCTGCCCTGAGAAAGCAGGCAGAGCCAAGCACAGGACATGACAGGCAAGAGTCAAACCCCAGGCAATAGGAATTTGGGATAAGGGAGCAGACTGCAGCTGGTTTCACACATGCACCTATGCAGAAGTATGGAGAAGACTTGAGCTGTGTTATCTTCCCCAGTCTAAGTAAGAACTGGAGATGGATTCATCCAACTGGCACAGCTTAGCCTCCAAAACCCTATTCTTTACAGCTGGTTTGCTAGAGATTTTTTTTTGAGTGTCAGAGTGGGAAGGAGGGAAGAGAAAAACACAGAGGAGGGAAGAGAAAAACAGCTAGCACTTCTTCCTACAGCAAGGGGAGAGAAAGTTATTTCCTTAACAGATTTAGCTTATAAACAGTTTTAAAGCAGAGTTAAAGCCTGAGTAAAATAAAAAAAAAAAAACCTGTGCTTGAGATGCATGTTGCCATGCCACAGGGCACGCCAGTACTGTTTTCCCTGACTGGAATGAAAGTCTTTTATATCCATGGCTCAGCCCTCCCCTCCATGTGCTAGAGCGGGTAGGGAAGGCTCCTAAAACTGCACCCCAGTGAACCCCCCAAGTGTCCCACAGCAGATTCCCCTGCTCCACACACAGCACCAACACCTCTCCAGGTCTGGCATGAGGCTGCACACGCTGCCAAGCGAATTCCAGCACCAGAGAAGTCGGCAGCACCAGGATGGAGCACACGTGTACAAAGAGAGCTGCACCCCCCAGAGGGATCCCAAAACCACAGCAGGTGCTCCTTTCATCCCCAGAGCCCTCAGAGCTGGGAGAGGGTGCTCTGGGCAGGTGGAGGGAAGCTCACACTGCTCAGGATTTCATGGCACTGGCTGGGAATCCTGAGAGATTCAAGCATCCCTTCCCAGAGGACATGTGGATGAGGCACAAAACACGGAAACAAAGAGCTACAGGATCAGCAGAAAGAGGCACATTTCTGTCCCACTGCTCCTTCATCCAGTGTCTCACCAGGCCCCCAAGGCTCTTGTTAAGGGACTCTTTTCATCCTGGTTTTGATACAAGAAGGGGCACGAGTCAGACTTGGCTGCTTAACTCCAAGGCGCTGCCCTGAATTCTGGAATGCCTGGCAGTACTTATCCTCAGTGACTGAAGCAGTGAGCCCTGTGCTGGAAATGCAAAATTAACTGCAGCCTAAATCTGGACAGTGGTGCTCGAACCAATGCCAAGGTACCTCATTTCTGTGACTAACACCAAATGAATAATTTCTTTTAAAAAAAATTCCTCTAACTTGGACTTCCAGGGACTTGCAAAAATGATAATTACACTTGTCTTTTATACCAAGCAAGCATTTGGCTCTATAGTGGAATCAAACCAAGAGGCTTTGAGTACAACTGCTGGCAATTATTTTGACTATTTTAATAATTTTAAGCAGAGATCTTTGCACTATGAATTGAGATCACTTATTTCCATCTCTCAATGAATTTCTTACGCTTTGCTGAGGTCCAATGAGTGCCTTTCAGAACACATTGGTGCATCTAATGAACCTCATAAAACACCACGCATGACAGAGCAAGAAATTAACTTTATGAGAGCCAAGAGGGTACAGGGTACAGGTTTAATTTCTCTTGAATCAGCAGAACAACAATAATCCTGGATAATAATGGGCCACAGTCCTGAGGAAGAGAAAGTTCAGCTCTGATATTGAGCCTGCCCCAGCTCACCTGGCTATCCCACACTGACCATCCAACATCCCTGAGTTTCTCAGGGAAAAACAAACCAGAATTAAGTGGTTTTCCTTCCAGAGCCTACTCCCCTCTGCAGGGGATGGGAAATTATTTAAGCAGCGTTTCCTTGGTGCCATACAAATGACATACAAGTGGAGCAGGTGCACTGAACGTGGCTCCTCTTCCCTGAGGTCCCATGGTCCATCCTGGCTGGGGCTCCAGCAGGAACAGATTTCACTTCAGCCAGATCCACTTGTCCCCAGCGTCAACATTGTAGCCAGGTCTGTACTTGCGCCCAGGGAGCTAAAGAAAGCAGAAAGCTGAGTCAGAACTCTGGGCACTCCCCACAGAAAGTTCTGAAGTGCCTCGTGGGACCTACAGAACATGAAATACTGTTTTTACATTGTAATGATAAAAATTAGAGAAAAATCAATCTCTCTGAAAAGACTGAGCTGTGCAGCTGAAGAAGGGACTGCAAAAAACCACGATACCCATAATATATGTATGGAAATGAGGCCAACAATCTCAGCACCACATTCCACCTGGATTCATCCAGCTCCTCTCAGCCTGAATGAGATGGCTCCCCTAACTGTATCATGGAGGAAAGGAACTGAATCTCGTTCCAAAACAGGCACACACATTATTAAGTATATGAAATACTTCATGCATGAGATACTGAGTTAATTACCACGTTAAATTAAACCGTTCAAATGAAACTGCAGATTTAGCCTTTAAGAGCTGAACTTAACTTCATTAAAGCAAAAGCAATATCTGCCTGCCTTCACCAGCAAAGCCAGGAACCACTTTTGGATGAAAAAATCAAAAGATTTTTGAAGCCTTTACCGAAATTTCAGGGGTAGCCTGAGATCTAAGCAGCACCCTATGGAAGGTACTAACCACAACCTGGAATGCCAGAGATGGTGAGACCCTGGTTCCAAAAGCAGAATCCATCTCCAGAACATCCATTCCTACCTTCAGGAATGAAAAAGAAATGGAACAGATCACCTTTGAGCTCAAATATTGGACCCCAGAAGCAAAGCACCAGAAAAAAAGCCAATGAGTTTGGTGAGAAAGGCTGAAGCCAGCAAAGATTCTGTAATAAAACTCTTCCTTTAAAAATAAGCTATCTGCTGGCAACCTCTCCAAATAATTAAGCACAGATCATCTGCTCTGTCTCTACACAAACACTGGTTTCACACAAGACCCCAGACTTGTCCTGAGGATTTTTCCTTTCCAAAAAAACATGTAAGAGGATCTTGTTGGGGTGAGCTGCCCCTGCAGAGAGAAGCAAGATGCAGTCTTGATAAAATCTGTACTCAGGCCACAAAAATGAGCTATTTAATAAAAGATGAAGCCTCTTGTTTGGAGGAAGGGGAGTTGTGTTTATATTCACTTCAATGTCAAAAAACAAGACACTTCTTTCCTTAAAAATCAAGCTGACAGAAGACCTGACCTCCTCCACGAGACAGTCCCCACCCTGCCTTGTCACAAACCATTTGCGATCAGTTTTTCTGAGGTTTTTCAACTAATGTCTTGTCTAAACATCAGCAGAAACCACACAGTCCTGTTGAGAGTTCCCCCCACCGAGCAAAGAGGAGATGGGAGATGAAAATAAATGATTGCTATCTCTGCCCCACAGATTTCCAGCAGTGAGCCAGGGAGGACTTGAGACCTCCTGTGACCAGCCTGTGACACAAAAACAGCTCTCCCTGGTCCCCTCCAGGCAGTACATAATTGGCCCTTTGATACTTGAAGAGATTCCCAGATAAGTAGATTATTAAAGCAACGGGAGATCTCTGGGAAAATACAGCAGTTTACAGTTTTGTTTCTGGGTACATCTGCCCTCTTTAAAAAGCTACAATATCAACCCAAACAGAATTCTAATTCATTGTCCAAAACAAATTCCCTGTGTGCCTTTGGTTAAAGACATGCAAGACATCAAAGCAAGTGCTATAATAAGTATTCATCCATAACTCTATCATTCACAGTGGGCCTTGGCAAAGGCAGGAAAATCTGGGGATTTGTTACAGCTAAGCTTTCAAGATAGTCAAAAAAAAAAAAAAAAAAAAAAAAAAAAAAAAAAAAAAAGCAGAGTAAACAAATCCCATATTACCTAGGAAGCAGGAGGATAGGAATTGATGCTCTGTGCACGAGTTGCACAAGTGACACAGACCACTTCCCCAAAGGATGCTCTTCAAATCCCACATTTTCCAGCTGGGACTGGAGCAAAGGACCTGCACGCTTTGGAACAGGTAGGAGCACCAGGAAAGGTGTGGGGGATGCAGGGCAAGGGGTAGGACGTGCTGGTTCTGGTTAGGCTGGTGCACCAAAGTGCACCCAACTGAAATTCCCAGGTTGCTCCTGGCCAGCACAAGGGCAGGGATGGGAATGAGAGACCAGCCCTGAGGCTGCTGGGTTTGTCTAGACTGGGCAGCCTGGCTGCAAGAGATGATGGAAAGGAGACAGCAAAAAGCTCTATGGGACTTGCCAGCAGCTGAGACAACAGAGAGGGACTGAATATTCACCTTCTCTTGCAGTACAAGCTCCCTGAAGTGTCCCAGGCCAGGCTGGAGCACCCTGGGATAGTGAAAGGTGTCTCTGCCCATGGCAGAGGGGCTGAGATGAGCTTTAAGGTCTCTTCCAACCCAACCCATTCCACGATGTTATGATCACAGAGATCCCACCAGGCAGCCCCAAGAGCTCCCCCACATCCCTGCAGCAGCAGGCAAGGCTGAGCTCCTTGCCAGGTCACCAAGGAACAGATTTTTCCACTCCATGGAAATTGGGTGAGAATGAAGCCTTGGCCTGCTGCATTACACTGCACAGAGCCCAAAAGCTGGCAGTGAGGATTATTTCCAGAGGGACTGGATAAAATCTACCACACAGAGCATGAAACTCCTGCAATGAGCTGTAACCAAAGGTAGAGCCAGCTCAAAGGCATCAAACTGCTCAACGTTAAAAGAGCATTAGGAAAAGAGATGAAAACAAGACCATCTCATCAGTTAAATTAAGAACCTGCCACAGAAGTGCCTGTCAAAACTATAAACATGATGAAAAGCCCAAAAAAGTGGCAGAGGCTGTGGAGGAGCAACAAGCAGCTTCAGCCAGCTGCTTGCTCCGAATCATTCCACAGCAGGTACGTGCAGGTAGAGCTCTGGAGAGCTCTAACCACCTGGAAAAGTTGTTGAGGAGCCTGCCCTGTTTTCCAGCCTTTGGGGAACAACCAGAATTGCCATTTTTGCCTTCTATTGCTGCACTGCTCTGGGCTGATAGCCGGGCTCCACAGCTCCAGGAGCTCTATAAATGGCCTGTTTGGAGCAACACTGATCAAAGAGCACTTAAAAGCAGAGTCATTACTCTGGGAGCTTGGGCTCATTCATCAATATCCCAACCTCATCCTTCAGTGGCTGTTTAGAACAGCCACAATAATAGCCCCTTCCATCACTGCTGGGAGCAGACAACTGCTGCTTACACGAGAAATCCTCACTTCCAAGGGGCTGGCAGTGTTGTAGGCACACAGCTAAAATCTGAGAGCATCTAGGAACATGGAGCTGCAGATATGGGCTGGATTCAGGGAGAGTTTGGTTCCTGACTGTTTCTTATTATTCCTCCTTTGGTTCCTCTCTGTAGCTGCACAAAAGGAGGCTGTAGCCAGGTGGGGTCGGTCTCTCCTTCCAAGTGACAAGAGGAAACAGCCTCAAGATGCATGAGGGGAAAATGAAATAGGGTATTATGGAAAAAAAATTCTTCATGGAAAGAGCTGTCACCCTTGGCACAGACTGCCCAGGAGTCCCTATCCCCGGATGGATTTAAAAGCCATGTGGATGTGGCACCTGGGGACATGGGCTGGTGGTGGCCTTAAGCTGGGCTCAACAATCCTCTCCAACCCCACTGATCCTGAGCTCCAGAGCAGCAGTTAAAGCAGGGGAGTGGTTTCCCCCCAAACATACATCTGAGGTGTGCATGGATCAGTTCCCAAAGGCCTGGCACAGAGAGCTTCACTCCTGACATCCCTCACTCCAATAAAAGCCTCAATGCTGTTAACATCCATCACAGCCCAAAAAAATCAAGAGCACCCAAATGTTTCACTGAATTGAGGCTAAAACAATTCCAGTTTGCTGGAACTGTTCAGCAGCTGCTGTCCTGTCCTTTGTTCATTCATTAGAAAAACAGACAATAAAAATCCTTTGGAAAGAGAAGTGCCCATAAGAGGATCAGTTATCCACCAGAGAGTGCAGGGAAAAGCCAAGGAACTAATCCAAGCCACACAGCACAGTTAAACACCACAAACTGACTCTACTTCACAGTGTAAGATCCATGGAGATGTTACCCCTCTATTAAATTATATTCCAATTAATTTTAATTTAACAGAGAACTACCCTGGGGATCACATCCCTCCACAGGTATGGGATTGAGAGGGGTTTGGGAAAGGGGGATGTGCTCCCACATAAAAAAAGTGTTTGTTCTCACAGGGACAGACTATCAAGTTGAAAATTGATTACTTTAATGCCAGTGAGATTTGACTTTTTTACTTACAGAGGTACCCAGTGCCTGGGACAGCAGGGGCCATCACCTAAAATAAAACAGACACAACCACCAAACCCAAGACAGTTCCAAGGTCTGTTTGTCAGGCTCCTTCCCTAATATTTCTGTCAACTGTTCATGATACTTTTCAGGGGAAGAAGGGTGGAGAAGCTACCTGTTCCTAAAGAGCTCCTCTCACATTCTCCCCAGGTGGAAAGGATTGGTGAGAGCAGAGGAGAAGTGGGAAGGTGGGAAGAGGAGCAGATCCAGGTATCCTTGAGCAACAACTGTCATTCCCAGTTTTTTTTTTTTTGTTCCTCAGGTTCTTTTGGTCTTACTGATACCTAGCCAAGCAACATCTTGTTACTTTAAAAAGGGCTAAAAATACTTTTGCAGAGACAAAACAGAAAAAAAAAATTAAGTTAAGCCTTTTCTAATTTATTGTGTGTCTGCTCTCATTCCTTCCTGGATTCAAGAGGAGACAGGGCTGGGTATCACAGATGTCAAACACCTCCTTTAAAACAGAATTAGGAAAGGAGATCTTGGTCCTAAAAAGAATGAAAGCTTCATCAAGCCAAGAAAAAAAACGGCAGGAGAGAAAAAACAGAAGGTTCTATCAAAGGCAGCAGCTATGGCAACAATCACAAACACGGAGAAGGAGAGATATCCTAAGCTCCCTGCTCCTGCAAAGGCAAGAGCTGCTCCTGTTGTTGATCCAGACTCTGCCTTTCTGAAAGCTCAAGTATTCCTTCTGCAGCTCTTTTAGGAGAATTTTATGTGAGGAGCTCCCTGACTCTCAGCAGAGATAGGGAACTAAGGGCCCTGCCAGCAGCCACCTTCAGCCCCACAGCTGCCAAGAAGGGCCAGGGCTGCTCTCAGGCCCCTCAAACCTGGGGAGTCTTCCCTTAATGCCCTCCCTCTGGGGCTGGTTGTGATTTCCCACTGCAAACACAAGCTCTTCCAGCACTCAGTGCTGGACTGTGGGACAGAGCTGACTCCCACTGCAGACTCACCTTCCACCCCTCAAAGCTACTGCCCTGCAACCACCTCAAACCTGGAGGCACAGCAGACATTGGGAGGATTCCCCCTCCTAAGGCTGCACCCTTATGAAAAAGAGTGAAGAAAAGCCTGGGAAAAGAATGTGGGATTCCCCTCTCCTCCACCTGCTGCTACACAGGACTGCAGGGCCCTGCCAGCTTCACATTCCCAAGCCCCGGGGCACGAGGGAGGAGGATGAGGAGCAGGGCACAAAGATGAAGTTTGGCAAGGCAGCTGAGCTGTGGAGGAGCTGGATTGCACCTCACAGCAGTAGCCAGCACTTTGATCTGCTCAAGCTTTCCTTGCCTCATGCTCAGCATCCCTGTATTCCAAAAGCAATCTTCCACCAAGGAAAACAGGGAGGGAAATAAAATGAGAGCCTTCTCTTACCTTACCAGGCACAGGACAAGGAGGAATTGCCTCACACTGCCAGAGGGCAGGGATGGATGGGATATTGGGAAGGAATTGCTCCCTGTGAGTTTGGGGAGGCTCTGGCACAGGGTGCCCAGAGAAGCTGTGGCTGCCCCTGGATCCCTGGGAGTTTCCCAGGCCAGGTTGGACACTGGGGCTTGGAGCAGCCTGAGAAAGTGGAAGGTGTTCCTGCCCATGGCAGGGAGTAGAAATGAGATGAGCTTTAAGGTCCCTATCAACTCAAAGCCTTCTGTGATTCTTTAATTCTCTGAATTCCAGCAAGCAGCTGCACTTTTATGTACACAGAAAAGCACATGCACGTCAAAGAAGCCGTTTTTCCCCACTCTAGGAGTTGCAGCAGGAGTGTGAAGTACATCAGCACATTATTTAAGTACACTGATTCCATTAAACAGAGCCATTTGTTTTCATCTTCACTGCAAACACATCTGCCTAAGTGCTCCAGCTTTGCAGGGTGCACACGGAGTTTGGAGCATTATCCCTGGGGATTGTGTGCACTTGGAAGAAAGGCAGAGAGATACAGCACTTGTTAAGGGGGGAAAAAAAAAGGCAGCCAAGCCTTTACTAGTCTGACAGTTCCTAAAATAATGTTGCTTCCCTGAAGAATGGATGTGCTTATCTCTGATCTACAGAACCTGACTGAAAGGTTGCTTCTCCCTTGCCAGAAAAGCGTCCTTAGAAGTTTCTGAATATCTGAGCAGAACTGATGGACCCTGCCAGAGGACTTCATGGCATAAGAAGGCTGCAGAAAGCCACTTCCTCACACATGAAAAGAGCCCTTACAGAAGAAATTTCGAGGATATACATTTAAAAAAGTGAGTTTCGAGTATTCAGAACTGTATGTGGCCACCTCATTATTTCAGGGAAAAGCATACATACTAGAATCTTAAACTCTGAAGAGTGCTCCCTCCTCCTCCTTCTTGGTTGCTTCTAATGAATATTTTGAACAAAACCCAGCTTCTGCCTGGAATTTGTAAATCCCTGAAAACCACCATTATTAGGCAGCATGAATTGTGTGCATGGAGCTCTGAAAGGCACAGCAGTTTGCTGCCTATTGGAGAGATCAAGGATTTAGGAGTAGTTAGAGGGGGGGAAAAATCCCCTACACAAATCATTGTATTTATGTGGTAAACATCATTACACCAACTTTAAAAGCACACATTTCCCACAAGGAAAAGTTAAACTTCTGTAATTATCCCATAATTAAGCCTTTACTTACAAGTCAGTCTAAACTTTACTTACAAGTGAGCCTAAACCCTTCATCTTCAAATGCCAAAGTGGCAGCACAGCTGTGACCATCCCTGCACAGACATGGGCAAGGCAGGGGCCTGTGATTCCCTCTTGATAGACCCAACAACCTCCCAAACCCAAATATGGGTGTCTGGAAGCTCATCTGTTCTTTGTGCCTGTGCTGGTTGGCCTCTTGCTGGATCACCTCTGCACAGGAGCCTTGCCTGAGAAAAAATTCAGCCCTTCATTTGCTAAACAAAGTTGGAGGGGGGAAAAGAAACCCCAGTTCTTCAAAGTTTCAGCACAAAGAATGCAATCCTCAGAACATAAAACAGCAGGTGGGGCTGGCTCTGTGCTTCTTCCAGTGGCTGATGGAAAACAGGAAAACTCAGTATCTTTTGCATTGTGCACTATCCCTGTACGCCCCCCACACCACCAAAGGCTGACAAGTATCCAAGCACTCAGAAAAGAAAAAGAGAATATTAATGCAGCCTAAATTTAACAGAATACTTCCTGAAACGAGCAACTCCCCTCGATTCCAAAGGACATTATCACTTTCCACAGCACTTTCCTGACTCAGGGCCTACAAACAAGACTGCAGAAGGGAGATTATACTTTGGCAATGTTTTTTTTGCTCAGCTTCAGCTGTCAGCTAACTGGCATGGAGCAGAGCAATCTGAGAGCACAGCTTTCCTTTCCAGGTAACCATATTCCTACTCCTAAGCACCCCTCTGCTACATCTGCAAGGCAAGTTACCAATTTCTCCTGGCAGCCAGCTCCTGGATGAGCCAGGACATTCTGAGTTTCCTGCCAGCACAAAGAGGGATGTGCTGCTGTACAGCCAGAGGAAAAAAGGCTTTCAGAAGTCTCACCCCTGGTTCTCAGCACACAGCACTGAGGTCACATCTAGCTGTGTGTCAGGCAGCCTCAGTAATTCCCAGCTCCACTGCAAAGGGAGCCCAAAAAAAGCCCTCTCATCTCAGGGAAGAAAGGCACTGGCAGTACAGATGGATGCTGTGTGCTACAGACGAGGCATGCAGCAGATCCTGCCCAAATCTGTGCTGCACAGCACAGGCAGCTCTCAGAGGGAAGGGCTCCAAAAATTCTGAGCCCAAGCTTCAAGTTTTGGATTTAAGAATGTGACAGCAAGAAGGAAAATCCTGAGAGTAATTTCTCGGCTGGACCAGAGAGTTTTCAAACCCATTAGACAACCTCGGATGCTTTCTGCTGCTTTAACCTTTAGCTTTAACCCCTTTGACAAGCTGGAAAGGTCACATCTCATTTGAGGCAAAACAGTGTGAGCCCAGGAGCCTCTCCACTACACAGCCAGCAAAGGAGGAACAATTTATGTGGAATATTCTGTCTATTCCAGAAGAACACATTGGTAGTTGAGTTTCCAAACAAGTCCATAAATCTGTAGCTTACATTTTAATCTCAGTAAGAGACTGTATACTACCAGGAAAAGAAAAATGATAGTGCTTGGATTATGCAAATCACAGTTTCTAACAATTTATGTTGTATATTCCTCCCTTTGTCTTCAGGATTGCTTGGAAAATAATAAGATGCAGTGGCAGAGAATATTTCAACCCAGCTGGAAAACAGAGGCTCACCTGTAATTTTGGCCATACAGTATTAATTATCATCAGTTCCACAACTTCTCCAAGGAGCTTTTCCAATACCTGGCCCTTAGGAAAGCCCTATGTGGGGGGAGAGGCCCCCATGCCAGAGACCCACTGAGCAGCACCAAAGCAGAGCTCTGGAGATACTGGAAGCTGCTGTCTCCAGAAGCAGCAAGGCAGGAGCTAATTAAAACCCTGTGTGGGAGCCTGCATGAGGTGTGCGAGAGCGCTGGGCACAACAGGCTTTGGATGCATGCCCACGTGCAGAAACACTCTATTTAAAGCAACAGCACTTTGGGGAAGCGAGGCAGCATTCATTCCTCCTCAAAAAAAACACCCCCTCCCTCAGCATTCGATAAGGAGTCACCATGGGTTTCCAATTTTCTTGTTTGACTTAAGGGATTATTTTAGATTTCAGAGGTCACAGACTCATCAGGGCACAAGAAACAGAAACAAATGAAAACCATTTATCCTTTAGTCCACATCTAAAGATCAAAAAAAAAAAAAAAATCAGCTTATGAAAAAAACCATTTGCTTCATTATTCCTCTTGCGGGGGGAAGCAGGACTTCAAAAAAGGTGGGGATTTGGACAAAATTAACAAGTTCCCAGTAGCAATGGGCAGGGAGGGGGCGGGCAGGGTGTCCCCAGCAGTGAGGAGCCCCCTGGCCATGTCCCCAGCAGTGAGGAGCGCCGTGGCCGTGTCCCCACACTGTCCCCAGCAGCCAGGAGCACCCTGGCCAGGTCCCCTGGCTGTCCCCAATGATGAAGAGCACACTGGCCATGTCCCCAGCAGCCAGGAGCGCCCTGGCCTGGTCCCCAGCTGTCCCCAATGATGAAGAGCACACTGGCCATGTCCCCAGGAGCCAGGAGCACCCTGGCCATGTCCCCGGCTGTCCCCAGCAGCCAGGAGCGCCCTGGCCATGTCCCCAATAATGAAGATCACACTGGCCATGTCCCCAGCAGCCAGGAGCGCCCTGGCCATGTCCCTGGCTGTCCCCAGCAGCCAGGAGCACCCTGGCCATGTCCCTGGCTGTCCCCAGCAGCACTCACCGCCCGGTACTCGTAGTAGATCTTGTCAAACTGGGAGCCGCCGATGGTGATCTCGGGGACGAAGCGTGGGATGGACACGGAATCCAGCACTGCAGACTTGTCCTGCACACTGAGGGGAAAAGGAGCACTCAGTTCACACCCTGCCCCAACAACAGCCAGGCGTTGTACCCAGAGAAGCTGTGGCTTGCCCATCTCTGGAAATGTTCTGAGCCAAGCTGGATGCAGCTTGGATGGAGCAACCTGATCCAGTGGAAGGTGTCCCTGCCCACAGCAGGGGGTGGGACTGTGTGGGCTTTAAACCATTCTAGGATTCATAATCACCATTCTATGATTGGGGAACACTTTTCTGTTCAATAAAGCTTCCAGAGGTTTGGGCTGTTTTCTAAACATTTATCCTTCTCCTCACAAATCTATGATGCATTGCCCCTCATCCTTGCCTGCAGGCTGCTCCTGCTCCAATTTTCTGTTTCTCCATTCCCCTCCCAGGTTCTTCCTCCTTGGAGATGCTCCATCATTCCTGGGACCCTTCTCCATGAATCCCCTCTGGCTTGTGTGCTTTCCATAAAAGCAGTATAAAAACCAGTGGTTTTACTGAATGCCACACACCACCTTGCTCAATTCCTATCCTACACGGACCGGTACTGAGACAGTGAGAGGGTCTGGAAGGAGGCAGTACCTCCAGCATCCTGCCTGGCAACACCTGGAGGAAGCTGCAGCTGCTTCAGTGATAGATCTCAGGATCCACCATCAATCCACTCTGCACAGCACCAGCACTTCAGAGATCCCGAATTTAAAATGCCTGAGAAACTGCTAGAAAGCTCCTGCTGCCTGTGGCTGTCCACAGGCCAACAGTGCCACCTGCACGTGGCTGACAAAAACACATCCCTTCCCAGTCAGCACTGACCAAACCCTAAATTCAACACCAGAAACTCTGCACACTGGGTTGTTTTCAGTGAATTCCATTTCTCAACAAATACCGACATGCACATCAAGCACATGCCTGAGCAAAGCAAAGTTCATCATCTTCAAGCAATTATTTTTACTCCCAAATCATAAATTTTGGGGCCTTTCCTCCAAGCAATGAAGAATTCCAACAAGTGAACTGGTTTGCTAACATACCTTGATATTCACACTGTAAATTACCCCACTGCAGACAGATTTGTAAGGAAATCCAGTTCATATGGGAGAAGGTGAGGATAAATGCCCTTTTCCAAGATCAGGGTCAACACCAAACATGCTTCCTATAAACTGCAACATTATTTAACTTCAACAATATTAAATGTGTATTTCACATGCTGGAAGGCACAAAAGGGAGTCCAGGCACATATAAAGCAAAACATTACACATGGAAATAAGGTTTTGTGGTCACCCACACTGCAGGGAATCCATTCCTTCCTGAATCTCAGTCAAGTACCTATTTGGAGAGGACAACTCCCAGGCACAATAAATTTTAGTTAAGGGCCAGATGACAAACCTGCTGCTCACAAAACTTCTTTGCACAAGAAAGTAATGAAAGCTACTGATAGCTTCTCTGTGTTCTCTGCACTTTCAGAGATAATTTGGAGTACTAAGCAAAAGCACACCCAAAGACACCTGCCACAACAATGCCTGACCACAAAACCACAGCCACTTGCCAGGACTAATTCCCTGCTCAGCAGGAAGCATTTACAGGCACCTTTTACCCTTCTTTAGTTTTCTCTCTCTCCCTCATCAGAAAATTATCACTATTCTTTTTTGACACTTTACCAGACTTTCCTGAAGGAGCTCTCAGCATATAGCACCTTTACCTTCCAGATTAGGTCATATTTGAAAAGGAATTGAGAGCATGTAAGTGACTGTGTTCTCCCCAGACTTTAGGAATATCAAATTTTAGCTCACATAGCCTTCTTAACTACACTTCTTCCACAGGAATCCCTACACCAATGGATAACTCATCTCTTCTCCAAAAACACCTATTACACACTAATTCATATACTTTATCCAGCACAACTACACAAGCAGAAGGATCAAGACTGACACATTCCTGCTTTTTTTAGAGGAGGAATTCCTGCTCCCCTCACAGGCAGCTCACAGCAGGACACACACCACAATCTTCAGAGTCTGATGAACCTTACCAAAGGTGCAAGGCGGGGTAAGGGAAGGAGACTGGTTAGAAAAAAAATAAACGAACCAGGCAACCCAACAAAAAAAAAAAAAAAAACAAAAAAACCAAACAACCTGAGTTTGCATAGCCTGGGCTGTGATTTCTCAACACCCAATGTTGGAATAGTCACAAAAATTCACATGACAAGAGACCTAAAAGCATTCACTGGCCTAAAAGCCAACACGAAAAAACCATTCCAGGTAAGTTCTATGTTGATAGATGAAATGAATATTCCTCCTTCTGTCAAAACGACTCCAACTCCCTCATTCAGGCAGGCAGAACAGGTATGGAATGGCCAAGGTGAGGCATAGCCACTGCCTTGGTGAGCAAACACTCACCATCAACACCAAGAACAAAAAACACTTTCCAAAATGTTCTGCAATAAAAGGGGAGAAGGTGCAACAACAGCTCTTCAAACCTAGACAAGCCACTGCAAAGAGGAAAACACAAAATAAGTGTTTCAATTGCAGCAGAGATGGGATGGACAGGGCTTGGAGCAACCTGGGATAGTGGAAGCTATCCCTACCCATGGCAGGGGGAGTGACAAGATGGGCTTTAAAGTCCCTTCCAAATCTTTCCGGGATTCTATGATTTTATGATGAAGAGAGAACCAAGGTGCTAAAGAAAATACAGTGCCAGAAGCTTTACAATCATGAGGTTTTTGGAGTCTCCACGACAGAAGTTCCAAAGCCAGGTCCAACATGTGTTGAACCTCTTGCCAGCCCCTCTAGTCCTGCTGTTTGCAATCAGACATTAAAACAGGGACACTGCCTCCCTTTGCTAAGCAAAGTTACATTGCCAAGCAGAGCTTGGGTCGTTGTCTCTCACTCCCAGGTTCCAAAGGAACTGGATGGACAGACCCAATTTAGCTGTGCAACGATGCAACGACCACAGCGAGTTCAACCCGTGAGCTGACCAAGTAAGACAGGCAAGGCTGCAAAGCTGCAGCTCCTCATCCCAAAAGTGATTCACTGAAGTAGTGTGGACAGACAAATGTCACTGGGAAGGGCCCAGATACAAACATGCTTGAGACAGTGCAGTGGCAGCAGAGGAGCTCCCGAGACATTTAAAAAGCCAGACTAGTTTCTGTCGGAGAGGAAGGGAATATGTGAAGAACATCCTCTGGAGGACCCCTCCAGCTTCCAAGCCACAAAGGCAGCCCTTTCCTACCATTTCCCATCCTACAAACACGGTGTCAGGGCAAGGGAGAGCACTTAAGAGCAGACAGGAGATAACAGAGATCATTATGCAGATGATTGCCCATGGGTGCGGCTCACCAGTGTGATTAGTTGGCTAATTTGCATTAATCACTCTGAGGCCCTGCCGGAGTTTCCATGCATTACACCTCATATGTGTGCAATAAAGAAGCTCTCCTCAGCCCTGCTCATCCATCCAGGTCCCCCAGACACGCTGGAACAAGCTGAAGGTGGAAGGGAACAGCAGGGCTGACAAAGCCCCAAGAGCTGGGAGGTCAGCAAAGGAAGCAACTGCAGGTGGAAAACCAAGCAGAGCAAAACTTGAATTGGGTACAAGGGAAAATTGCCTCCCGGGAAGGGTGCTCAGGCATTGGAACAGGCAGTGGTGCAATCCTGTCCCTGGAAGTGTTCCAGAGCCATGCAGGTGTGGCACTTGGGGCCACAGGCTCATGGTGGGCTTGGCAGTGCTGAGGGAATGGTGAGCTCCATGATTTCAGAGGGCTTTTCCAACCCAAACGGTCCAGAAGAGCTGCTGGAGCCTGCCAGGAACACCCAGGAGAGGGCAGCATGTGCCAGCACACAAGCAGAAAAAAATCACTTTCCAAAGGACAAACTCCAAACTCACACAGGCACGGGACACCTGCACACCTGTGGGGACCACAGGCTCTGCTTCTTGGGCATTGGAAAGAAAAAGTGAGAAAATCATCAGCTTAGGGTTCATGGACTCCCACCTGGGCTGAGGGGTTGAATCCAGCCTGAAATTCCAACACGGCCAGCCTGTAGCAGGCTCCTTGCGTTTCTGGAGCTACCATGGGGAAACACCATGTACAAACACACGCATTTTTACAAAGAGGCTCTTCCCAGGCTGCCCCAGACATTGCCCAGGATACCCTTACTCAGATGAGAGAGGCATGAGCTCAAGGTGGGCACAGGATGTGCTGTCACCCCTTTATAGATGCTCTGACAGCCCAGCAAAAAGAAAGATTCAAAAGCAAACTCCAGGAGCTGGGCTTGATGTTCAGTGTGGGTTCCCCTACACGCAGGATATTTCATGATTCTGCAGTTTAAATAAGCAGTCTGTTGCTTTCTGGGATTTTCAAACAGCCCCATGTTTTTGCCAAAAGAAGAAATTATTTCATATTACTTACAGTGACAAGAGCCTTGTGCAGGAGACTCTCTCACCCTCCTCCAGGGTTCAATGAAAAACTGAGTCCTTAAAGCAATTTATTCCCTTCTAAAACTGTGAAATAAAATTTTCATACAGTATCTTAACACACTGTTGTAATTGTAAGGTTTCCTCCAACTCCCTTCTACTCAGCTCAATTAATAATCCTTTCCCAATACCTGCACTAGTGTGGAGCTACAGGAAAACAAGCAATTTCTTTCCTCTTTCAGAGGAAGTCTTACTGTGATAATTTTTTAGGGCCTAAGTGACCAAATGTTATCCTCCAATTACTACACAAGGCAACCTCATCTTTGATACATAAAATGTACCCAAATCATGACTCGTTCCTCTCAGACACCACCCAGGACTGCTCTTCTGCAATCTACCTTCACTCCTCAACAGAAAAACATACAATAGGAGCATTATCTCTATTTTTAGGAGGTACTTGAAATAACAGCACAGAAAAGTAAAATGCAAGAAATAGCACAAGTCTGCAGAAAAAGTTTAACTTGCTACTCCAATGCATGTAACAAAGACACAAATTTAGGGGCAGAGAGTCAATTTAAAAAACTGTTTCTATCAACCTGTGAGACAACCAGAAAATGAAAATAATGTAACTCTTAAATTTTATTTTAAAAATGTAACTAAACTGAAATTTTCAGCTGCACATTCAATCTGAAGTTTCAGCAAATGGGGAGCCTGTCTCACTTCTGGTATTAAGAGCTTTACAAGTGCAGCTATATTCTTTATCTATGTATCTTTGTAATTTATATAAACAAAACTGACAAACTAAACATGGCACACTTGCAAAGAATTATTAAAATCAAATTAAATTCTATCCCAGTAAGTCACTTTCCATTGTCTGAGTCTGATCTCTTCCAACTAGATAGACAAGGATCTTCGACAAAAACCACTCAGATTTGTAGAGAGCCTCTAGCCTCATCAATCAGCAGCAAATATGCCACACCACCTTCCAGTGCCAAGCACCAACATCAGAAAATAACAAGACCACCTTTAAAAACCTCATGGCTTTGACCATTTTCCCTGGGATTTGATGCCAAGAATTGCTCAGTGGCTGGATGACATCACACTTACTAAAGTCTCAAATGATGGAAAGAAACATCATCTTGCTCCAGCCATGGCCCCTTGTCAAACTTCAGGTACTCGATGTCTTCAATTACCTGGAATCAGAAAAGAAAGCTCACTGAGGGGTGGTTTGAGCCAAAAAACAATGAAATTATCAAAACAGGTTATCAAAGAAATGAGAAACGTCTCACTGCTAAAGCTGTGGTAACAAGGCAAATGTCTAGAGATAACAGATAAACTGGCTGAGGTGCCTTGTTGCCACATTCTTACCTGATCCAAGACACTCTTCCTTAACCTGCCACTGGGGCTGAAAAGCAAAGAAGGTAGGTACAACCTCACCCCTGAGGGAGAACGAGGAGGAAATGGAGAAGTCTAAATTGAGTATCTTTTTGTTACAAAAACATGGTTTGGTCGGTTTTATTCCCCGAGAGGCTCACTAATACGTTCCCTGAGACAGGCAGGGCAACATCTGCCTTGGTGCAGTGTGGTTCACAGCACAGAAACTTCAAAGGCACGTTTCAGGCTGGAAAACTCAGGCCTGCAGGAGCTGCAGCCATGAGTCCAAGGGCTCAGGATTTCACCAGCCATCAGCACCCACCCATGCATGAAAGCAAAGGTAACACTCACAGCTCAGAACCCTTCAAACAAGCAATGCCAGCTCAGCAAATCATTCCTTCAGCATCCCTGAACTTATTAACCCTGAGTTTTATTTACAGCCTGGCTCCAACAGAAAACAGATCTCTGCTGCTCCAGGACGTAATTGCTTATCACACCTGGCTGCCTAGAGCTGAGGGAAACCTGCCCTGGTGTCAGAAGGATGCACTTCAGGTGCCTGATGAGATGGAGACAGCACCTTGGAGCAACCTGGGAATGAGTGGATTGTTACAGCTCCAAACATCCCTCTCCAGAGACCCCTTCCATAAGGAAAGAATAAAGATGAGGTCACAACCAAATTCCTGATGGCACATGTCAGCAGTGAAGCGACAGAATGCTAAATGAAAAATCTTTGTTTTCTTTACATTCAATCCACTGCAATTATTCCCTGCAAACACTAAATCCCAGCCATTACCACTTAAAAAATGATAACCAAGTGCTAATACAAAGTCACCTCAACTATAAAGATCCACTCTTACCAGAATTATGTTTTCATGGTGAGAAATAATGGTTTTGACATGACTGAACAAACACTTTTGAGGCACAAACTGCTGCAACATAACTCCAAGATAAGAGGTAGAAAGGTGTAAGGTAAGTTAGTTCAAACAGCCATTATTTCTTTGAATTATTTAATTGACAAGCTGAACAAAAGCAGTTACTTCTCCACTCCACTGCAAAGCTTTGGAAAGTCTCTGCACCTGGTAACAGCACTAATCACAGAGTTACTACAATAGGGCTCACAATATGCTACAAGGGTAGAAGAATCTGTATTCAAATTAGTTTTGCTCACTGTTATCATGATGTCAGAAGAACCCTCCCAGCAGCTCCTTAACAATGGCATCAGTTTCCCAACCAGGACAAAAAAACAACTTCTTAATTTACAAGGAATGCCCTAGCACCCCCCAGGAATTAGCAGCAAATATCCAAGGCTTTAAAAGAAATTAAACATACAGCTAACTTTGTATTCCCAGTTTTACCCTCGTGCTATGCAAGTGTGAAACATCACAATGAAGCTCATTTCAGCACTCATTACCCCTTCAGCCACCAGAACCAAAGTTAATTACAACAGGAAACCCCAACTGACCTTTTTAGGACACATAAAAAAATCATTTCTAAGCTGTGTATGTGTGCTCTGAGCAAACCAAAAGTTATTAAACTATAAGGCATAAAAAAAAAATTCAGCTCCCAAATCCCCAAGCAAACAGATTGGAGTGAGCTAATGAACACTGCTGCCTGTAAAGAGGACACACCTGTGTAAACACACACCTTACAAGCCAAAGCCCTCCTGCCAACCCTTATTTCCAAATTTCTGTTGTGTCATCCCAAAGAGAAACTGAATCTGAACAGAAAAGGGGGAAAAGAACATGCTTCTACATATCAATATCATATCATATCAATATCAACCACCAACACCCAACAATGACAACATCATGGGGCTGGATAATCTTACAGGTCTTTTCCATCCTTAATCATTCTGTGGCATTGTACTTTAAACTTCCAAATGATAATCCTTCTCCTAGCCCAGATTTGTCCAAGCAAATTAAGGACTCCTCTGGTGCATCTGATGACCCTATTTAGAGCAATGACAAGATTGCTGACCTCGGGAGAGTCACTCCTTGAACAATAAGAGCTTTAGACTGACTTTAAACCCTGACTTAAAGGATTAAAATCAAATCTCTAGCAATGAGGCTTACTACAAAAAAAATCTAGGGAGGAACCAACCTGCTTTATTCTGACCACTTGGAGATGTGTCCAGTGAGAAGGACAGGAAGAAAACAGGCATTTAACCCCCATCCCAACTTTCCTTTAAATAATTCACCAAGTACCCATCTTGAAACACCACAGCTCTCAACTCCTAGCCATGCTTCTATGTTACTGTCCAGAAAAAGTAACTGCAATTGGTTTAGATACTCTATATGCACACCAGAATCTCAGCTTTTTTGTTCATTTCAGCCTGATTTTTTGATTATATTTCCTACTTATTATCTGCTGTCACACTGAAGCCACCAGCCCTTTTTTTAGGGGTATAAACCCACACTGCCCCACAGGTCTACTTGTTATTAATGATAACCTTTATTATCAAGTGCAGGAGCACACAAAAATCTATTGATAGCAGCAGAAGAGCCAGAATGTGGCACATAACCCTGTTCTTACAAAGGGAACCAAAAGGCCTAGAGACACACAGAGCACCTATTGCAGGCGAGGGGCATGTATGGAGTGTTAATTTCAGGACCAGGGAAGTCCTTATCAAGATTTTCTGCTTCACACAGTCACATAGCCAGAACTTGGAAGGACACCTCAGGAAAAAAGTAATTTTAGTTTGGTTAAGGGTCATGTAAATATTAAAATGCATGCTCTGAATATGCTAATAAGCTTAATGAGGTACAGGCTATTGCATACATATATATATAACTCAACTCTCTGCCAAGCTCACACTGCAGATAATATAGGAGGAGAGACTGTGTGTAAGTAGGGTAGAAATTTCACATCATAAGGATGAAGACCCAAAAAGCCCTTGGAGACACTGCCCACAGGCAGTTCTCCTCTCCCTCCTCCCAAGTGGTGATGATTCTTTGGCAAGCTTCCATATAGGATGATTATTATGCAGTTAACATCATATTACTGTTATTAACAGAAATCTATCCCTAGAACAGAAATGGACTCAAAAACTTGTCCAGTCTCAAAAACCTTGCTCCTCAGGAAACAGCAGCTAGAGAGAAAAGTTAATGATGGTGAAGCAAGAGGCTTCTGTCATCCTGCTAATAATCATCCATGAGAGGAGGAACTTCACTAAAATAAGGGAAATATATTAAATTTACTCCCAGAAAAGCAAAACTTACCTTTTCCACATCTTCAGCTGCAGTTGCTGAGTACTGCAGAACTTCACTGCTCTCACTGCAAAGAACACAGAAATTGAATTCCCTGATAAAAGTGCTCTACCCATCCTCCCCCCACCAAAAGGGGACAGAAATGAAATTATAAGGCCCAAACACCAAACCAGAATCACTGTAATTTTTCAGTGTGGTCCCAGCTATTGCAATAGAATTCCTGTTGCACCTGTGAGCTGCTTCTTTGCTGGTGGAAAGTTGCTTTTAAAGGGCAAATGGCCTGGATAATACAACTTCAGCTGGAAAAAAAATTAAAAACCACACATATAAATTTGTTTTCATTTAATTAATGTGCCCCTATTACAGCTGCCCAATCTACTTGAAAATAAGTGACATTTTCAGTCTAACCCAGAACTTCAGTAGACTTTCCTTTTTCCAAGTGCATGACTAGCTGTGAGTCATTTCAGGAGAAGAATGCATTCATTTATCACTATTTACTCAGGTTGAGCTAGCTGAATGAATACAAATGCAGGCAGCAGGATCTGTAAGTGCAAAATAATTTTTAAAAGGTAATGTTTCCTGGTTACAAGATTGTTTTCTTCAGAAGCCTTCAGAGAAAAGGCACTTGCAGAGCAGAGCCACAACAGGAGTTCCTACATGAACCTTTAAGACTACACATGTTCAGTGACATTCAGCAACAGCTGTTTGCAGCTGGAAAACCTGAAAGACCCTGGAATAGCTGCCCAATGTGGACATTATATCAAACATCACACAGCAAAGTTTAGGAGCATGGAGAAAAATTCCTAGAATCCCAGATGGTTTGGGTGGGACAGGAGCTTAAAGCTCATCCTGTTCCATCTCCTGCCATGGGCAGGGACACCTTCCTCTAATCCCAGGTTGCTCAAAGCCCTGTAGGACCTGCCCTTGAACACTTCCAGGAATGAGGCAGGCATCTAGAATAAGAGATTCTCCTCAATATGAGCCCAAGAGAGAGGTCAGCCTTCAGCAGAGCCTGACACTGGCAATTGCATTAAGGACGCCGATCAAATCACTTGATCCCATCTCTTGATTTGACTCTGCAGATTATCAGGGCTTCATCAAGAGAAAACAGCTGCTCAGTGACTCTGCAGATTATCAGAGCTTTCCTTAAGAAAAAACAGCTGCTCAGTGGAAGCAGTGTTGGATATCGAAGAGAACAACTTAAGGCTCTGTTCCAGGAAAAGAGATAAATCAAAGAACTCAAACACTGTCTGTTCCAAATAACCAGGCAGTACCTGCCACAGCACCCAGCTCACAAATCACTACCAATAAAAACATTAAAGACATTCATAGTCAACTAGAAAGAAAGTATCACTTTTAAAGCAAAAATCCACTATAAACTACTTCAGGCAGCATCAAGCTGCTCCACTTAAACAGCACAAGGTAACAGGAGTTTTGCCCAGTAACAAACTGCTTTTCTAGGAACAAGCAAACAAACTTCAACATAGAAAGCAAGCAGAATTTGCTCAGCAGTCTATAAGAACTCTTTTTAGCTAGCCTGTTTTGACCAGATTTTGGGAATCCCCAGAAGTCAGGGAATCAAACTAGAAACACTAAGAGGTAACAGCCAGGTATGAACACAGTTCCCTGCACCACTGCCAGCAAACAAACAGTTAAAGGCAGCTGTGGCTTCTGCATATATCCCAGATGGGAGTCACCCTGAGGTGCACATAGCTGGATTCACACAGTGCCAGCCCCCCCAGAGCCAGGGGACAGAGACACAGGCCAGTGTGACAGGTTGTGACAGGAGCCCATCCACTGCCAGGCTGCCCAGCAGAGGGAGGTGACCTGACAGGGCACTGACCAGGTATATACAGAGGGAGGGCCAAGAGGTGAAATCCCAGCAGGATTCAGGATTCAGCCTCACTGACCACCATGAGATGTATGTGGGGCTGGATGTGATGCAGAGAACAAGCAGCAGTTGTCTCCCCACCAGTGACTGCAGCAGTTTGCCCTCAGGGGGATGACATTCCCAAGGCTTCCCATTCCCTTCCAGGAGCATGTGCTGGCTGTGGGGACACACGGGGAGGCTACTGGCCACCCCTGACACCAACAACCTCTGCCTGCATGAGTGACAAGCTCAATATCGAGTTATCCACTTCAGTAGCTGGCAGAGCCATCACGCTGACCCACCCAGGGAGATGGAGCAAGCACCATGGGGGCACACGCAGACTACAAAACACCTGGGAATCTACTCTGATTTCCATCAGCCTCCTGCACACACCAGCACTTACACACTTCATTCATCTGATACCTTTTGAGAGTTTCCCTCTCAGAATTATGAGGGACCATAATTCTGCTTTTAGATTTTTAGGAGGATTTTAATTTTCGTAGAGCTCTTTTGTAAAAATTGGGAGAGCTGGCAAGCTCTGTTTCATCCCAGGTTCAGAGGGCACACACTTTTGCTTCCCAGACAGAGGAAGAGAGGAGAGCCCAGAGAGAGACAGGACACAGGAAATGGCTTCCCACTGCCAGAGGGCAGGGATAGATGGGATGGATATTGGGAGGGAATCCTTCCCTGTGACGGTGGGCAGGCCCTGGCACAGGCTGCCCAGAGAAGCTGTGGCTGCCCCTGGATCCCTGGAAGTGCCCAAGGCCAGTTGGACATGGCTTGGAGCAGCCTGGGATACTGGAAGGAGTCCCTGCCTGTGGAAGAGATGGCACTCAATGAGCTTTAAGGCCCCTCCAACCCAAAACATTCTGGGATTCTGAGACAACTGAAAGGACTTTCTGAGGAGAGAAAAGCCCTAAAGTTTTCCAAAAAGGCCTAAGAAAAGCTTGTATTGCATCACTCTCTCCTCAGGTCTTGCAAACACACAGCCATAGCTGTGGCATTCTACACATCACTCCTGAACCCATTTTAATCTTACAATGCTGGCATCAAGATGCTGGGATGGCAGAGGTAACTACACTCACACTGTTCTTATGCTGTGAATGTAGCACCCCTTCATTAGGGCACAAGACTGTATCCTGTAGCACAAGGACGATTTTTACACATTATTGGTTGATATTGGCAGAGATTTTAAGGTTTGCACACAATTTTCCTCAAAGACCTAAGAGGCAAAACATTTTGCTTTGCTAACCTGATCTCTGGTAGGAAGGTCCTCTTGTAAGCATCCTCAATGCTCTGGAGATAGGAAGGAGACACCTTTTTCTCATATGGCTGCAAACAAATGAAGAGAAGAAGTTATGGAATTAACTTCCTTTCTTTTCCCACCAGCACAGAGCTCACTCTGGGATAAGCAGTCAAATTTCCAAGTGAACCACATGCACATCAGTGAAAGTTTTAAAGAATTAAAGTATTTCGAGTGTTTGGAATTCTTTACGAGCCATGAAATATCTAGAGCAGCCTTCGGCTTTCCAAGCTTCATCCCTGCCAATTCCACATTCCAGGGAGCTGTAACAGTTACCCAGAAAACAGGAGAAGACTGCCTGTGTCCACCTTTTCCATAAGGAAGCCAAATTTTCCATAATTTCAGACAAGTGCATGGGCAAATACCCACTCCAAACTCCTGTGAAATGCCATGGATATCATCCCTGCTGCTAACCAGCTTGCTTTCCACACACGTTCAATGCCACGTTTGCAAAACACCAGGAAGTTCTCTGATCTACCAAGTGCTCCCCAAAGAAGCCCTACAGAGCTCAGGTCTGCCACAGAAAGTCACAAAATGCCATGTCAGCAACTTCTGCCCAAAGATTTGCCACTGATTGTCATGTTCACAAGGGCTAAGAACTCATAAGCTCCCCCAATACAAGAACTTCTTAACTGAGAGTTTTTTTCTAAGTAATCAAAGCTTTCTTGTAATCTATCAGGTTTTCCAGAGTTAAACTGCATTCCCCACAGCCTTTGAACAAGGCAAGACAAACATCTTTTAATCCTCATAACAGATCTGCAAACGGTTACAGGCACACATCTAAATACCAAAGAAAGTGGGGGGGGGGGGAAAAAGCCAAATTAAAAACCCTAATTAGAGGAGTCATTCCCCAAAAGCACCCTACAGCTTTCCTGAACCAAGACAAGTTCAATAATGCAGTCATCCAGCAGTGATCTGCTGGATTTCAGGGAGTTCAGTGAATCTGCTGACCCCAAGTGACTCACACATGAAACCCAGCACAGGTATGAGGAGGCAGTCAACTGAGAAGCAGGAGCTAGGGAGCCCAGCTGGGTTCCTGCCACTCAGGAATAAGCAATATCATCTCTAAGTGCATTGCAAGCAGCACATCACCTGCCCACAGCTCCTGAAGTGGCAACTACTAAAGCCTGGTATAAAATTGACCTGCTCTTAAAACAATTTCTCATTCCACAAATGACAACATATTGATGCAATCACAAAAACAAAGTTGATTTTTTCTTTTTTTAAAGCAAGCATATGAGAATACCCAGAGAGTCACCACCACCACCACCTAGATCTCACACCTCAGAGGACAAGCAGCTCCTCCAAAGCAGAATTCAGCAGCAAACCCCACAGGACTGGCACATAAGGTGTGATTACAGCAGACATTAGCAGGCAGCAGTTGTGAGAGACAAGTAATAATAAAGGTAAGAGATAAATGGACAATAATCAGAGGTCAAATTACCTTGCCTTTCTCTTGAATCCTCTTCTGCACCTCTGGGACAGGTGTATCTATATAAATGACCAAGTGAGGTGGCAGCAACTCAGAAATGCTGATCTCCTTGATCTCTTTGTAGTGATCAAGGCCTGTGTAAAACACAAATAAATCACATCCCCCACCTCTGTATTTGCAGTCTCTTCTTCTGGGCTCAGAGAGCAAGTTTAGGGCAGGCTTTTCCTCAAACTGAATTCAGGAAGTTTACAGAATAAATTATCTCCAGAGAAGTTCCATGCACCGAGATCCAAGAATCTAAACCCAGTTATATCAAAGAGAAACCTTATTCCTGACTCAAGTTTAGAGGAATCTCAGCTTTTTCTCCACCATTTAGAGACAGTAAGCAGCAGTAGCTCTGATCAAGATGTTTGCTCCCTAAGGATTCCAGTACAATCCAAATTGGGATTTTGTATTAAACTGTGGGTTGCTGGGCTTTGCTGCCCCAGCAATGCAGAGCAGGAAGACACACAGATCATTACAACCAACTCTCAAAGTCACCTAGCAACTTACAGCAGATGGTAAAAAACAAATACATGCCTCTTAAATCCAACAGCAAAAACAGGAGGCAGTCAAGAAAACAGTTATCTCCACCTCAGGAGCAGCCAGAAGAACAGATCTACTCAGTGCCCATAACCCCAAACCAAACCACTCTGGCTGGGAGGAACATCCCCAAATCATCTGGTTCAACTACTCTGCTGAGAACTCCACCTACAGCATTTTAAGTATCTCCAAGGGGGAGATCCCAGGTGATTTTCTCCAGGGTTTGACTCCCTTCACAGTGAAAAAGGGTTTTTCCTTAAAAAATGAAACATTTTGCATTTCAATTTGTGCCCTTTATCTTTTGTCCTCTCATAGCCACTAAGACCAGACTGGCTCTACCCAGCAACATATGAACACTGAATATTTAAAGGAATCCCTCCTTCCAAGCAGGACTTTTTTTTTGTCTCTTTTTTAAAGTGAACTTTTAAAGTAAAGTGAACCAGACTTCAAAGAGATTATGGCAAAACAGCTTCCTTTTTCTGGCAGGAACTCACATCGCCTGTGGACATATCCCTGCTTTAACATGGCATCCAGGAACACAAAGTCGCTGTAGGGAGAGCGCTCCAGCACCACGCCTTGACCTGCAAGGGAGAACAGGCTCCAGGTTGGAACAGAAGGAGCAGCAAGGTCCCTTCCAGCCCCAAGCACTCCGTGACTCCCCAACCTGTGCTGAGCAGGTGCTCCAGGGCGTCGGCGTACTGCAGGACACGGTTCCCAAAGATCCAGGCCTGCATGCGGTACGAGTGCCCGTCGGGAGACTTGGGGTCCGTGTAGAACTTCTCCAGGTTGCAGAAACCATTGAACTTCTCAGCCAGCAGCTGCCCGTCCCCAGAAATCCTGTCCTGGTAGTGGATGTCTGCCTCAGGGAAGTGCTTCATTCCTGACAAAGAGAAGAGCCCCACAGCAGAAATAAGCTGTGCTCATTTGCAGCAAATGCCTCCTCAGCTACTGAACATACAGCTGCTCATTGTTCCTGTTCCCAAACAGCCCCGAGCCCTCTGGGCAATGAACCCAAACTCTGAGCACTGCCACTGCCCAGGGAGAGCCGAGCTGTTCCAAGCACATCCATGTGGAAAATCCAAGCTCTCCAGGAACACAGTGAGCACACCGACTCCATTAGAACTGAAGTTTTACTCACAATAAATGCCCACCCCAAACTTCACCAACAACACCAACAAATCCTCCTCACTCCCTCCAGTATGCCCCAGTCCAGCACTGCTGCCCAGAACTCCCTCTGCACAAGGGTCCCCATTGAACTCTGTCAGCTCCCAGGGGAAAGTCCAAGTGACACATACCCAGCTTTTCTGCTATTTGCTGGGCCAGCTTGCCCTTCCCAGAGGACAGATTGCCCTCCACTGTGAAGACTTTGCTGTGCTCTGTGAACTTCTTGCTGACCCTTTCTCCCAACATATAGGCCAGCCACCCATACTGCAGGCTCTGCTCAGGGCTGGTGTGGATTCTTGCCTGGAGGAAAACACATGAAAATCAGTAGATTTAAAGGGGTTTTTAGCTGAAAACACAGCTTTTTCAGACATGCACACAGGACACAATCTTACACATCTAATACAAGGAATTCTTACTCAGTAACCTTAGCACTGTCATTTCAGCTTAGCAACTGCAGCAGTGGTTAGCCTGGGAAGCTGTTCATGAAATTAAAGGCTAAGAGGACAGAAAGTATGAATTTTCAGTCTGAAGGCCAGACACACAACACACCCAGTGTTCCCAAGAGAGACATCACATTCAACTTTTGCTTGTATTTTGTGTGGTTTTAGGCACATAATAACACTAACCCCACCCTCAGGAGAGTTACACCTTTGTTTCAATACGGCTTAGTGGGCAGAAGTCTGGATTTGGTAACCTTGGATGTCTTTTTCAGCCTTAATAATTCTGAGAGGTGGCAAGAGGGATCCCCTGGGCTGTGGGGCTGAAGGCAGGGCCTTTCTGAGCCCTGCTCAGAGCCTGCCACAGACCCAGGTAAACACTGTACAAACCTCATTCTGAGCGGTGCAGTGACCTCCCTCATTTCTACCCAAACACTCCTACTCGCAGCGCCACTGACCACAGCCACAACCGAAGGTCGCTGCACTCCACTCTCCCGCATTTGCTCCAGTCTGCCTCGCATTTCGCCGCCTTTCCCAGATCCCTGCTAGGAATATCCCTTCCCAAAGGACAGCCTAGCCCCGGGGAGAGGCATCCTCGGCCCCAGGTTGCCTCTGCTCACCCACCCCCGGCACCTGTCCAGCCACCTCCACTCACCCCGGGCAGGACGGAGCCCAGCGCGGCGCTGCCCGGCCCGGAGCTGCCCCGCGCGGCCGCGGCCCGGCCGAGCCGGGACACCCACAAGGACATGGCGGTGCCGGGCGGAGGGCGGCGGCGCCAGCTGATGACGTCAGGTCGGGAGGCGGCGCCCTGGGGTGACGAAAGCGCAGGGAGGTCACGCCCCCAGTTCCGCCCCTCACAGAAGGCCACGCCCACGCCCCGTGTGGGCTCCGGCGGGACGGGGACAGCGGGGACAGGGATAACGGAGATGGGAAGAGCGGGGACAGGGGACACGGGAGGGACCGGGAACCAGCGGGATAAGGAGCAGGCAGGATAGGGAACGGCCCGGGTTAGGAAGCAGGCGGCATAAGGCACAGCCGGGTTAGGAAGCAGGGATAAGGCACAGACGGGATGCCGGCACTATGTCTGCCCGCAGGTCCCCGCAGGAGGGAGCCTGGGCTACGTCTGTTTCCAATACCTGCACATCCAGTTGTCCCAATTCCCTCTGCACCCTGCTTTGGGTGCTTGACCAATGTCTCCAAGCTTTTAGGCTTGGAACACGTGCAGTCACCCCAACCCTTATTTAAAAGCACTGTTAAATTACTGGGCCTGGGAAGGTCATAACCAAACGTTTCACACGTTTCCCATCACAGTGACATCAGCTCTGCTGACCTGGCACATTTGTGACACCATTAGCGGCTTCTGCTTTGCCCCCTGGCAAGAAGCAATCAAGTTGCATTTCAAGGATTTATCCCTAGAATTTGCAAACAGCTTGAAAAACCCAACCAAGCAATCCACAAAGGATGGGTCGGGATTTCCTTAACAGCTTTGCCTGCAGCCAGATCAGTTGGATGCTCCAAGCCCTGTCCATCCTGGGCTTTAGCCCTTCCAGGAATGGGCTACCACAGCTTTCCTGGCCAACCCGTGCCAGGGCCTCACCACAGCAGCTGGAGCTGGTTTTTGAGGAAGGGCAAAAGCTTTGGGCAGCATTAACTCAGAGAAAGGCAAAGTGAGAGGGAGCAGGCTGGCTTTTCCTGAAGGGGCACCAGCGAGGATATCAGGCTCTGGAATGGTGGCCCATGGACACGGTGTTTCCCACAACCCAACGTTCCCTGAGGATCGTGGCCCACCAATAAGTTTCTCAGGATTCAGTGTCATCTGTACATAGGATGGTGGTCTAGAGTCATGGTGTTTCCCAGGATTTGGTGGCCCTTGGGAATTTGGTGGCTCCTGAGAAGAACGGCTTGTGGACACGGTGTTTTCCAGGATTTAATGTCCTCTGAGGATTGTGGCCCAGGTGCATGGTGTTTCCTAGGATTTGGTCTCCTCTGCGGATGGTGTCCCATGGGCACAGCGTTCCCTAGGATTGGGTGTCCCCTTCTGAGGCTGGCCCTTGGGGCTCAGCGTTCCCAGTAGGGTGTCACCTGGGGACCGTGATCCACGGGCACAGCGTTTCCCAGGATTTAGCGTCCGCTGCGGAGGGCGCCCCACGGACGAGGCGGTTCCCAGGATTTGGTGTCCCGGGGGCGTGGCCAGTGTCCCCCGGGCTCGGTGGCCACCCAAGGGCGTGGCCGGGGCGTGGCCGGTGCCCCGCTGCCCCGCAGCCCCGCTCCGGGCGCGGTGCCGGTGCCGCCGCTGCGGTGCGCGCTGCCTCTGCCCGGGATGTACGCCGGCAGGAAGAGGAAGAAGCCGGTGCCCAGGAGGTGGGTGCAGCGACGGGGCTCCCCCCGGTCACCCCGGGCAGGGCGAGCGAAAGCCGGGCAGCGGGAGCCCAGCTGGTTCTGGGGAAGCGCTTGGAGCCGCTCTGGTGCGAGCGCTGGGGGAGCGAAAGGGAGCGGAATGCTTGGGTTGCTCGGTTTTAATCAGGGTTAATTGGAGCTAACGCTGTGTCGGCTCTGTCACGCTGGTGGGAGAACAGAAATCCCAAAGATGCTTGTCCTGCATCCCGGTGAGGAAGCTCGCCGGAGAGTTTGAGCTGAGCTGCTCAGCAGCGATTTGCGGGCTGTGTTTTGGTGCCCGCCTAAATCAAACATACGGCGATTAATAATTACCAAAACATCTCGATTCCTTAATCATTAATCACCACGCTGCTCAGTAGCTGCTGCATAACATCCCCCTCGGTGTGCCCCCGGTGTGTCCTGCCTCCTTCCTGCCTTCCCCAGTTTCCGAGTCCCACCAGCCTGTTTAACTTCAGCTTTTCCAGGTGTATAGGAACTAAAGTGGATATCTGTTTCTGGGAGGCTGTGGGCGAGGACGTGGTTTAGCTGAGTCCAAGTCCGGGATGAAGGAGGGAGCATCAACACTTTCAGCCTGTGGTGAGGTGATCCCGAGCCTTTCTTGGGTATTCGTTTGAGAGCCTTGTTTTGGAAACACGAAGGATAGTTGTTTTGCCACAAGCCTGTCTCCTGTTCATCCTGGAGCGGTGATTCCAGCCCTCTGGCATACCAGCCTGAGAGTTTGGGCTAGATTGGTGTGGCTCAGGGTGCAGGAGAAGGTGTCTCTTTGGAGCAGAGGGATCCTCGTTCCCCTGGGCCAACCTTGGGAATGGGAAGAGATTCTTTTTCTCTGATGGGTCAGATCTCAGGGCAGGATCCTGCTGGGAGAGGACAGGCAGAGCAGGGCTGGTGGCAGTGGGATGTGCAGCTAGCCAGAGGGGACGGGGAGGATGGGCCGAGCGGCTTCTCCTGCCTCTTCGCAGTTTGCTCACGGCTTTTTACTTTACTAAGAAAACACTATTAACAAGAATTAGGAGACAATAGATCAATTCAGGCAAATTCCACTGTCAGGAATAGTCTTCCTGATACTTGCCAGCTTGCAGAAGAGATACACTTCCTGTAGGGCTCCTGTTCAAAGAGCAGCTGGGGAAAAACAAACCCCAGCAGCAGCAGCACAGCCTTAGCCCCGCTAGGAGCTGAGCTTTCCCTTGGCACGGGGACCACCAGCTTCACCACGAAGCCCATGGCACAGTGTGCTTCCTAACCACTCAGCCAAAGGGAAGGGAATTGGAACAGGTTTTAAACATCTAGAGCAAGCTTCACTGTTTCCATGAGGCATTTTCCTCACTGGCATCCCCCCTGTCGAGGCTGGCCACATAGCACCCTGCGTGCTGCAGCTGGGACATGCAGGAACAGAGGTGTTGGGGTGTCCTCCTTGGGCTGTGGGGTGACTTGCTGCTGGCTGTGTCATCCTGTGTGCTCCAGCCAGAGGATTTTCAGTGTTTGGCCAGGCTGTCCCAGTGATTCTGTTATACCTCAGTGTTTTACCTACTGCAGTGCTTATCTACAATCTCATTTTCTCTTCCTTCTGTCTGTTTGGATGGTGAGTGGCCAGAAGACTTTAAAGGATATCTGAGGAATCTCAGACAAATTTTCTTCACCCCCCCCCACTTTTTTTTTTTTTTTTAAATCAAAGAAAAACTATTCTAATTTTTCTCCTTCCTGGTGTATGACTGTGATTTCAAGAGTTGTTTAAACTTAGTAAAAGCCCTGTTGCCAGTGTGTTTTACCCAGGTTGTGTGGACTAGTTTGGAGCTGGGTTGTGCCAGCCTCCCTGTGAGAGGGCATAGCCCTCCTGATGCTGCTCTTACAAGCCAGGCTTCAGCTGCAATTTTCCACTCAGCCTTAAAAGACCCCTCAGCCTCTGTCTGAGCTACAAATTCAACAGGCACCTCAGTGCATTTAATGCTCATTTCCTCCTGTGTCACACATGCGAGCAGTCCTGCCAGATGAGATTGGAGAGTGGTGGTAGAGGAGAGAGCTTCAATTGCTGCTAAACACTGGCAGATCCTGTTATCCAAAGCTCCCTCCTGAAGCGAGGATGCCTGCAGAGAGGGAGTTTGTGGTTAGACAAATCACATCAAACAAACGAGATGCCTGTTGGGGGATGCAGCCAAGTGAGATACAGAGCTGAAGGGGACTGAAGGGTTTGTCTTTGAGCTACGAAATTCAGACTGTCATTAAAAGAAAGGACACAGGGTGACATCCAGGAATTATTAGTAATTAACTGAGCTCTTACTGCTGTGCTGGTGTTTCGACTGGAGTGGGTGAAATAACTGCAGCTCACAGAAATGGGACCTTGTGTAGGCTTCAGGCTGCTTTCCTGGACACTGTTCCTTCTGCAGGTTGAGAGTTGCCCCCAGGGCCTGAGCTTGGCATCAAATGCTGGTTTAATTTGGAAATGCCCATCTGAAAGGGTCAGAAATCAGAATATTGGAAGAGAACAAAACTTTTTACATAATTTTTTTTTTTTTTTTTTTTTTTTTTTTTTAAGAGAGGCTCTTTTCAAAGTGCAGTGCCCTACACCACCCTATGAGATATCCCTTTGTTTAAGTCATAGAATCCCAGAATGGTTTGGGTTGGAAGGGACCTTAAGGCTCATCTCATTCTGCCCTATGGCTGCCCCATCCCTGGGAGTGTTCAGGGCTTGTAGCAACCTGGGATAGTGGAAGGTGTCCCTGCCCATGGCAGGGGGTGGAACAAGATGGGCTTTAAGGTCTCTTCCAACCCAAACCAGTCCATGATTCTATGATTTCTAAGAGGGACAGGGTGTGTATGTAAAAATCTTAACCATGTCACTCTTGTAGTTGCACCAAAGCCAGTGCTGGGTTTGAAAATGGACAATCCCAGTTTGATCAACCTCTCCTCTGCCTCTTCCAGCCCCAAACCACCCCCAGCCGAGGGTGTGAAGTCCAACCCCTCCAAGCGGCACCGGGACCGGCTGAACCAGGAGCTGAACACGCTGACGGGGCTGCTGCCCTTCCCTGAGGATGTGCGCTCCAGGCTGGATAAACTCTCCATCCTCCGCCTGACCGTGGGCTACCTGAAGGTGAAGAACTATCTGAGGGGTGAGTGTCCGTGCTGGGAGGGGGAAAAAGCCCCTGGAATCAATCCCTGCTGCACAGCTTGTGTCCCACCCCAAACTTTGGGATGGGAAGTTGTGTTTCCTAAAAGGAGCATGATGGTGACTTGTGGGACCAGGCCCTTGGATATGGATACTGGCAGGAAAATGTCACCATGGATAGAGGGAGCAGCTTAGGGGTCTGCCCAGTGGCTGAGACCTTCTGCAAAGTTCCTCCATCTCATTAGCAGCCATCCTTTATGTCCAAAACCCTTCCTGTGTCACACTCCCAGTACCCTGCGGAGAAGAAGAGAGAGGTGGGTAAAGCTGTGTGTCTTGTTGAGCAGCAACATTGCTCTCATCTAACTGGAATGGCAATTTAAAATTAAGTTAATAGTTCATAATATAATACATGTTGTATGTTCCCTTTTATTATATTTCATGGTCTGTATTTCCTTATTTATTCCATATTTGGTATTCTTACTTTTCTTCCATATCCTATTTCTTCCCTTCCTATTCTTCTTCAACCCTTTATTAATATTACTGCAATTACAGTATGTTTAATGAATTCTAACATTATATTTGGTGCAGAGCCTGGCTGGGGGGGTCACCACATTCTCACAAGTCACCAGGACGTGTTCCCTCTCCAGTGACTTGGGCCTGATGGAATGTGTGATGGACCCTAGGGAAGGCAGAGCATGTGGGGCAGGAAGGCAGCAGCAGCTTTTTATATTTAGAGGCTCCTATTGTGTCTTCTCCCCACCGCAGACTGGATAAACTTGGCTCCCTTGGCTTTTCCCTCATGTCCACTCCTCTAGGTTCTCCCAGGGCCCTCTCCATCTGGGCTGCTGGGCTCCAGGAGGAGACTCCTGTGCCAGACTCTCCAGATAGGACCTGTGCCTCTGAGCAGGAGCTGGTTCTCACTGGATGTGCTCAGTGCTGGATGTGCTCAGCGTGTGCTTCCCAGCCTGAGCTGATCTGGAAAAGCATTTGGCATTGCAGGGGTTCTGAAGCCCTGTTCTGCCAGGCCAATTATTCCCATCTGGCCACTTGCCTGTGATTTCCAGCTTCTTCCCCTTGCTCTGCCCTGAAGTTTATCTTGTTTGATTTCAGATCATCCCAGACTCATCAGTGTCGGCCTGAGTCTCAGGCGTGCCTGATGAAGACCCGTGCCAGCTGCAGGTCACTGCAGCCTGCTGCTGGTGTGTCCTGTTGGGCATTTTGGGGGCACATGCTAGCACCCCTTGTACTCTGCTTTCTGTCTCAGGTTTGCTGTCCTGTGCTTTGTGCAGGCTCATCTCCTGCAGCAGGAGAGCATGCCTTCAACTGGTGAGCATCCCTGTCCTCACCATCCACAGCCCAAGCCTTGCTTTGTCTCCAGGCAGGAGAGGTGGATGTTTTGATAGAGTGGTAATTGCCTTATCTCCAGGCAATTGAGAGACCAATTGCACAGTGGGCTCAGGGTGATGACCTGAGGCTCCTTTTTCCCTTGTGCTGCATTTCTCCAGCCCTAGAGTGGAGCTTCCCAGTGTTGTCTGCATCTTGTCTGGCTGCTAACACCAGAAGAAATCTGAGAAGAGGCTTCCAGCCTTTGCCACCTTCTGCAGTATTTCAGAGGTGTGGGTACTGTGTGCCTCTGCCTTGGGAACAGACCTGTTCAATGGGGTGTAGGAAGCCAGGCATCAGGGTCTGGGGCAGTGTTTGGGGTGGGACAGAGCAGGGGACAACCACAGTGGTTTGGGTGCTGGTATCAGTACCTGCTTCCACAGTGGATATGAAGAGAGGGACTTGTCATCTGCATGGGATCCTGGCCTCCATGGCAGGGTGGTGACTCACTGCACCATCCTTTGAATCTGCTTTGCTTTTAAGTGATCTTCTCTGTGTTTTGACGAGAAACCAGATTAATTAGTCAGGGTTTTTTGCTGGAAATGCCAAGCTTCGAGCCTAGACAGGGAAACTCTTGGAGCTCCCTCTGTGCCTCCATGGGCTGATTCAGGGTGTGCACATCTGCACGTCCCCTGTGCCCCAGGGCTGCAGGTTTTGCACAGCTCTCTGCTGCCTGGGATCTCAGTCTTCCATGTGCAAAATCAGGGGGCTCAGGGCTTGGTCTCCTCAAGCTTTGCCCATCAGGCTCAGCCTGTAAGCAGTACTGGGTAGAACTCTGGTGCTATCACAGCCTGCCTTAAAGGCACTTTAAAGGTTTTGTCACTCATAAATAGTGACTGAACTTCACTGCCAGACTTGTGCTGAGCTCTGTCTGCAAACCAATTTGCAGTGGTTGCTACTTGGACCTGTGTCTGACAGTCTTCCAGACAAATCTGGAGTGACTTTGCTGATCCCTGTCTCTTTGAGAGCAAGTGCCCAAGGAGAAAAGCTTGTGTCTATGTTGCTGACTGCCATGATGCTCTGGGCTCTCTGTGATGTGACGGGAACCCCAGTTGTTACAAAGAAGAAGACCTTATGAAAGCTTGGATGGCTCTGGAGGGGGCACTGTGGACTGTTTTCTAGTAGGCCCACTGGCCTCCACATATTTTAGTGCTGAGTGGCTTGGAAGATTTCCAGCTAGCTGGAGAGCTGTGCTAGGGTTTGTTTCCTATGGTTCCTGTAACAAAGGAATCAGATGTTAGGGTGGCAGATGTGACCCTGCCAAGGGTGAGCAAGAAAATGAGGCTTAAAATGTTCTCTGAGGTGCAGAGTGTGTGATTAGGGAACGTGCTGCCATGCCTTCTTCCTAGGCCATCAGGCAGGGAGGTCTGCAAGAGAGTGGATCACAAAGTCCCAGACTGGTTTGGGTTGGAAGGAGGTTCATCCAGTGCCACCCCCTGGCACGGGCAGGGACACCTTCCACTATCTCAGAGTGCTCCAAGCCTCAATGTCCAACCTGGCCTGGAACTCATCCAGGGATGGGGCACCCACAGCTACTCTGATAATCTGCGCCAGGACCTCCCCCTGCCACAGGGAAGAATTCTTTCCCAACATCCAGCCTAACCCCACCTCTTTTAGAACTCATGGAAAACCCTCTCGTGGTGTGAGACCACACTCTGGAGTCTGGCAAAGCTTGAGATATCTAACAGCTCCTAGCAAACAGTGAACCATGGGCTACCTCTCCATCCAGCTGACCTGGCTGGGGTAGGGGCTGGGCTTAGGAGGTCTCACCAGTTACCTCCCCAGTGCTCCTCTGCAGCTGGCAGCAGGTCTTCCTGGGTAATCTCACTGCCACCAGCACTAAATTAGCTTTTTTATTCCTCATTGTTTGTTGTTACCATGGGCCAGAGCTGCAGGAGTCTGGGCCTGAAGTAACTGAGACAATGAAAGGAGTCAAGCTCAAATCTGTCCCTGGGCAAGATCCTGCAGGACTGTGTGGGATGAAGGGTTGCAGCAGCAGATTGGAGAGGTGGTGTGGACTTGGGGATGCCAGCACTCCCCAGGGCATTTCTGTGCTCCTCGGAAAACGCCAAGTGACTTTTCCTAATAGTTTATAATCTGTGGGCTTGGCATTTGTCTGTTTCACTTGGATGGCACGAGCCTGCTCTGCTTGGCACCATGCCTCTGTTAAACAGCTGAGGCAAAGGTTGGTGCTAATTTGACAGGGCTTGGGATCGGATCCAAGAGGAAAATGGTTGTGCATGGCTTGGTGTTGCTGGAAGAGCTGGGAGCTCTGTGTTTTTGGATGCCAGGCACCTCTGGAGCCTGTTCAAAGAGAAGTGTTTGCTGTGCATGACGCTTGTCAACTCCCCCCAGTGTAACCCAGTCTGTGAGAGCAGATCTGGCTCTGGGGCTGTTACCAATAGCCTTTTATTTTCAGTGCCAAATCCAAATCTGTGCCAGAGGCAAGGGATGTGTTTTAGTTCCCATGGCTGCCTGGCCATGTTTTCCTTTGGGAATGTGATGGGCAAAAAAAGTGAAGAGATTAGGTGTCTTTGGTCTTTTTTCCTTCTTCCTCCTGCTGGAAGTTTTTCCCCTGTTGCAGGGCTTAGGAACCTCCTTGCAGAGGCAAGAAAGCCACCCATAGGGGGATGCTCTGGGGCTGTATGGGGCACATCCTGATTCACTGATGCCGGAAACTCTGCTGATCCTGTCTGGCATCTTCCCTGGCTGAGGGAAAACCCAGCAGTCTTTGAGGATCACAGCAGCAGCAGGAAACCTGCAGTGCTCTGGCTGATGTTGGGGTTCAGGACAGAGCTGGATTTCCCCCTCCTGTCTTAAAAATTATACACAGCCTCTGTCCCAAAACTTTGAAAATGTAAGTGATCACCACACTGCTCCAATAGATGACTGGATCTTACCTGGTAGCTGCAGATGGCTTTTGCTGTGGTCTTTTTCATAGAATTATGGAATCATTAAGCTTGGAAGAGACCCCTACATCATCAAGTCCAACCATTAACCCAGCAATGCCATGCCCACTACTAACCCATGTCCCTAAGCACATCCACATGTTAATTCCCACTAATTGTCCATGATGTACTGCAGGAGTTTGGAAAAACTGGGCACAAACAGCAAAAGTGCATTGTCCTTTTACCCATTTACTTCTGTGGTTGTGGGTATATTGTAGCTTAACATTAGGCCTGTTTCCTTTAATCCCATTAATTCGTGGTCTCAGCTTCTTTGTGTGGGAGTCTCAAGGGCTCCATTAGAAGGAGTGTGTTAAATGGGATGAATTAGCCAGCTTTTAATATGGCTCATCACCTGCTTTGTCCCACGTGGCAGCCAGTGGGGGTCTCTGCCTCCTTCCAGCAACTGTTTCCAGTCCATCTTAAGCCACTGGAGTCATGGCTTCAGCAGCCATCCTTGGCTCTGGGTGGGATTCCAGAGGGTGCTGTCTCCTCATCTTGTCTCAAGCAAGGGGGATGTTTCAGGAGTGATCCCTCCCTCCCACGAGGTGTCTGTGTTGTAAATGGGCTGGGATATGATTAAAATGTTGGGTTTTCCTTTCCAAGTCAAAAAGTGACTGGGAATGGCCTCTGTACCCCTGGTGGTTGCATGGGCCTGGAGTCCTCTGTTGGAAGTGCTTGGGTTTCTCTGGGTATTGCTCCCAATTCTGATGGTTCTTGGCAGTTTGAGTAAAGATGAGTTCAGAGACCTGTTTGGAGGGGGGGAGCCACAGGAACACCACAGGATGGAGAGGACTGGGCTGGATGTGAGCACCAGCCACTCCACACCACGAGTACTTTGGTGGCAGACAGCATCTCTGAGCTTCCTCCCCTCTCCACGCTCCAGACCTTCTCCCCAGGTCAGGTGTGTCCCATGGGAGACAGATTCTGGAGGATTTTTGAGCTCAGCTGCGCAGAAATGGACTACTCTGTGTTTGAGAGAAAGGGAAATGAACACCTTTGGTGGGAGATTAAAAGCCCCTTGCTAAGATCAGTGGGAGAGATGAAGAAATTTTGCTGGAAAACACAAAATGGGTACTTCCTGCTGGACTCTGAAAGCCACAGCAGCTCTCCCTGCAGATGCTGCTGGTGGACACTGGAAGAGAGCTGGAGACCGGATGCTCTCAGGATGCACATGCTCTCAAAAAGTTCTGTGCCCTTTTGGAGCTGTATTTTGGAAGAACTTGTTTCTTTCTGAAATCCTCTGCCAGCCTGCCTCATTTGAATGCTTTAGAGACCAGTCAGCCCTTCAAAAGAAATCAAATTTTAAATGAGAATCGATGTTTCATTTTGAAAATATTGTGCTCCATGAAGTGCAAATTGAAGCCATGTGGTCCAGATGGGATGCTTTTCCTTGGGGATCACACGGCAGTCACATGAGGAAGCTTTTTGCTTGGTGTCTCCCTGCTGAATCTCATCTTTTCCAACCTTTCCTAGAGGCCTCACTTCCCCTGAGCAGGCTGGTCTGACAGCAGAGGATGGAAAAGAGCAGAAGCTGTGGCTGGTGGAGAAGGTGGAGATGTTGCCTGAGTATCTCCAAGGAGTTTGGGGGAGGAAGAAGTATCCCAGCTCTTCCAGCGATGGAGGTGGAGGCTGGCTCTGCACCCTCTGGAGCACTGCTATTTGTGTCACCTTATGCAAGACCTGCATATTACCCTAACCCTGCTGCATCCATGCCCTAGCTGCTGACAGCCTTTGTGGGTGGGTGCTTGTTGGCACACGGGCTCCAGGTGTAAATACATCCCAGGGATGCTTTGACTCCAAATTTGTTTTGAATTCAAACATGCCAGTCCATCAGGGGAAATGCTTTTGCATATTGATGGTTTGCTGCAGAGCAAAATGTCCCAGATCAGCAGTTGCACGTGAAACTTCTTTAGATTCCAAATTGCTTTGGCTTTGAACTTGGTGTTACCAGGGAAGAAACCAAACAAACTTTGAAAACATTTCAGTGGAGAAGTGAGAGCTGCTGCCATGGAGAAAATTAAATGTGTGGTCAGATGTGGGATAGTTTGAAGTTCTTCCTCATTTCCAACATTCAGAGGATCTTTTCACTTTGGATCCAACACTACCTGACACCCAGAGCTGAGAGGGGGCTGGCAGTGCTCTCTGCTGGGATGTGAATTACACAGGCTATGTGAGCTCTGTCGGACCTCAGGGAACTGCAGGAGCTGGAGATGGTGGCAGAGGTGGGGTGGTTCCTACATGGGAGCTGCTTTGAGCTTTTCTGGTTTTTTTTTGGTTTTGTTTTGGGTTTTTTTGGGGTTTTGTTTTTTGTTTTTTTTTTGGTGAGCTGGTACAAAAGTATGCCTTAAACCATCCTTTTGCTGGCAGCTAAGCTTGGATTGAGTTTTGTCAGTGATAATCAGCAGCTAAAGGATCATGCTAGGAATGTCCCTGGGAGCCTCTGTCCTCATTCCTGTCCCTGAACAACCGGCTCTGTGGGAGTCCCGCAAAGCTCGAGGTCCCATGAGCAGGGCAGCAGGAGGTTTCATGCTCGCTGCACCCAGGGGTGTTGCTTTGAAGGCAACCAGTCCTGAAGCATGAGGCAGTTCCTCAATCAGCCTGGGGAAGGTCATGGCAGCAAGTCTTGGGGGCCGAAAGCTCTCAGGTGTCACCGGGAGTGCCACAGCCACCAGCTCTTGATCTACTTCCAAGCAGCCAAAGGTGGAATGGAGAGCACAAGTATGGGTGCTTTGATGGCATCTCAGGTGCTTTGGGAAGGTTCACCTGTGTCTTTCTCCAACCCTGAAGGGCAGCAGAGCAGACAGAGCACCCAGTGGAATGAATGGCTGGAAGCCAACTCCAGCTCTGCCAGGCTCTAACCAGAAGCCTCCTGGCTGTGTTGGGTGGTGTTCCCCAGCCTGGGCAGCCCAGAAGCACTCAACCCCCCTCTGTCCTTTGCATCTCTGCCTCACATCCTGGCAGGAGTGAGGTTTCCCAGAAATGGGATCAAGCAGGAGAAAAGAATCTCGTGGAGGAAGCCCTGGGTAAGCTGGGCATGGCTCTGTAAGCGGGCTCTGTGCCAGTTCCCACTGATGGTCTCACCTTCCTCCATGCTGGGTCCATGGGCATCCAGTAGCTGCATGAGCAGCCCTGGGGTAGGGAGGAGGAGCAGCATGCTCCTGGCTTGCCCCTTCCACACTGATGTCTTGCCTTCTCACTTGCAGCTGCAGCTCCAAAGGTTGGCAACTGCGTGGATCAGCTCAGAGCCCCAGGAGGGGACAGATGGACGGAGCCACAGGGTGACAGGGAGCTGTTTCCTGAGGGGGAGCTGCTGCTCCAGGTATGGCCCTTGGTCATTTGAGGTCTCCCCAAGCAGCTCTGGAGCTTGTGGTCCCATTTGTGGAGCAAGAGGAGACCCTGCCTTGCCCAGAGCTGCTTTGCTGTGATTCCTGCAGGCACTGAGTTCCTGGGGACAGAGACCAGTGACACTGCCTGGCTGGGACATGTCCAGATCCCCATTCCCACCATTCCCTCTCATCCTACTCCAATTTGCTGCCCCTTTGATTATGTTACAGCTCATGGACACAGGCTCCATCCCAACCAAGAGGTTCAGAGATATCAAATGGTGGTGTAGGGATTGGTCCCTGAGTAGTTCTCAGGGTGCTGGGTTGGTTCCTTATCCTTAGCAGGCCAAGAGGAGAATGCTGAGAGCTGTGGGACAAAACATCCCCTAGGAACTCATTGCTCTCCTGGGGCATTGCATGGGCTCCATAGGGATGAGTTCACAGCCTGCCTGGTGTGGGAAAAGCCCAGCTTCACTTTGTAGGTTGTGGGGAAGAAAAGAAGAGCAGTTGGATGTTGGAAAACAGTGGTGCACAAAAAAAGTGGGAAATGAGAGCTTTGCTTTGTAGAAAATCCACTTTTCTTGTTTCTTATGAAACAGCTGACAGTGAAGCTCAGAGCAGGAGGAGCTGGTGAATCAGCCTCCCACAATGCTGTTGGTTTGGGCTACCATTATAAATGTGAGCTGGAAGGGACTGGCATGGAAAGACTGACTGCTGAACAAGCATCTGAGCACGTCAGCTGAGGAACATGCTGCTCCCTGGGGCTCCAGGGCGAGTCTGTGCAAGAGCTTCAATCGTTCCGTGTTCTTGGCATCTCCTGTGCTTGGGTTTTCCCAGAATCCTGGAATGGTTTGGGTGGGAAGGGACCTTAGAGTTCATCTTGTGATGAGCTGCCATGGGCAGGGAAACCTTCCCTATCCCAGAGTGCTCCAAGCCCCATATCCAAGCTGGCCTGGGACACTTCCAGGGATCCAGGGGCAGCCACAGCTTCTCTGGGCACCCTGTGCCTGCCCACCCTCACAGGGAACAATTCCTTCCCAATATCCCATCCATCCCTGCCCTCTGGCAGCATGAAGCTCCCTTGTCCTGTCCTTCCATGCTCTCTCCAGCTCTCTTGTAGGATTTCTGGGCCTTCAGTCCTCCCACCTCTCCAAATACCAGCAGATGGATGCTTGGCTCTGCTTGAGCCTGACTTTGGTCACTTCAGCCCTGCTCCTGCAGAGCTCTCCAGGCAGCAGGCAGTGTGAGCAGACCCCCAGCAAGAACCTCCATGTGGGATTTTGGCAAGGCAGTGACTCCTGGGAGCTCAGTGTGACTTTTGGCAGCGAGTCCCGGACCACACAAGGTCCCCCACTGTCCCAGCTGTGTGCGAGTGTGCCAGTCAGGGAAGAGCAGCTGGATACCAGGAGGGAGCCCGTGACAGCCCCAGCATGGAGCTGCTCCTGAGCACTCCTCAGGGCTTTGGACTCAGACCATATGATGGCAATTTGTTGAGCCCCAGAGCATTGGCAGGCTGAGATTATTGAAGGCATCTGGAGAGCTTATGAGGTGTTACTGTGGCAGAAATCTCCCCACTGAGCTGTCTGGTGGCTTTTTTTCTTCCCCACAAAGATAATTTTAAGCATATACTGTGATTTGCAGAAATCTCTGACTTGAGGTCCCTCAGGGGCCTGCAGCACACGAAGGAAGGGATTGGTCCCTCAGCAAGCTGGATTTGTATTCCAGGCTTCCATTTAAGGTGTTCTTTTCCTAATTTCTCTTCTATTCACTAATAAATTAAACATATCACAGTCAAGAGCAGGGGCATGAGTTACTGTCTAGTGCTGTAACTAGTGGGGAAAATCAGCCTGAAATGGTCACCAGAATCACAGAATATCCAGAGCTGGAAGGGACTTACAAGGATCATTGTGTCCCAAAGCAGAGGCCCAGGAGAGTGTAGCTGTTCCCAGCTGGAAAGGAGGAAACCAACTCCAGATCCTCCAAGAGACCTCTCCTTAGCTGGTCCCTCCTGTTGCAGGAGCTGCCCTGCAGTGTGAGGGGCTTTCATGGGACGTTTGGATCCAGATTAGATCATTGCTCATGCTAGGAACAAAAAACTCCACAGAATTGAGTCTTGCATGGTTACCAGGTGCTGTCCTTTGTGGGGCTCCTAGTTGAGGAAGAAGGTCCTTTCCTGTCCATGGATGCTAAAGAAACAGCTAGGGGATTTCATTGTTCAGTAGCTGGATTGATGCTGGGGAGAGTAACTTTGGACTGAACTTTTGCTTTCAGGCACTCAATGGATTTGTCATCGCTGTGACTGGAGATGGCTACATCTTCTACATCTCCCCTACTGTGCAGGACTACCTGGGCTTCCACCAGGTGAGCACTGTGTTTTCCTGGTTGGAAACAGATGGATGCAGTCCTGGTCTGGGAAGGAGGTGAAGATGGGGTGCAAAGCTTCCCAAAGGGCAGCAGCTCCTGTGGTAGGGGAAGGAACTGGAGTTTACCTGTTCCTTACACTCAATTCCTGCACTTTTAGTGCCCAGGAAGGGAAACCTTCTGCTGTGTCCTCCTCCCGACACCTCTGCCAGGCTGTCCAGGAGCAGACACTGTTCTCTTATGTCATTCCAGTCGGATCTCATCTACCAGAGCGTGTATGAGCTGATCCATGCGGACGACAGGGCTGCCTTCCGCTGCCAGCTGCACAGGAGCCCCCTGCACACTGCTGACAGTGAGTGCCAGGGTGATCCCTGCAGGGTTCACTTGAGCAGCTCTGAGCCATGAGCTCAGGGTGTGCAGCAGGGCTTGGAAAGCTTCCTTTTCCCTTTGCTTTTCCAGCCTTTCCCCCTGAGCAGCCGCTGCTGGCGGGACACGGTGCCACATCCAGCCCCCAGCACCTCCGTGCTGAGAAGCAATCCTTCATGGAGAGGAGCTTCACCTGCCGCTTCCGCTGCCTGCTGGATAACTCTTCGGGATTCCTGGTAATGCTGGGACACCCCTCTGCTCCCCCTATGCCCACAGGGTGTTCCCCCAGAGCCACTTGTGTCCCACAGGGATGAGAGCACAGCCAGTTCCCACCACCCTGTTCCTTCACACCCATGTTTTCTAATCCCTGTAAGGCCTTGAATTTCCATGGGCGCCTGAAGTTCCTTCTTGGGCAGCAAAAGTCAACAGCAGACAAGTCCCCAGTTGCTCTTTTTGCCATTGCCACACTCCTCCAGCCTCTCTCCATCCTGGAACTCAGGACCAAAACGCTGATCTTCCAGACAAAGCACAAGCTGGACTTCACTCCCATGGCCTGTGATTCCCGGTAAGGCATCTCTCACTTTCCCCATGGCAAAATCCCTGGTGCTGGACAGAAAACTAGACCAGGTGGGGACAGAGAACACCTGACCCAGCTCCCGTGGCCTGATACTTTTGTCCCTCTGCTGCAGGCCCAGAATACCACGGGGAGCAGGTTGATAGGGGACCAGCATTTCTTGTCTGCTGTGGTTTGAGGAACAGGGGATGCAGCTCAGCCCAGGGTGAAGAGTTGCACCACTCAAAGTGGGGGTCCAGCCAGTGGGGTGCAACTGTGGGGGCTGCATCCCTGGTGTCACTGTGCTCGTATGCTGTTTCCAGGGGGAAGGTTGTCCTGGGATACACGGAGGTGGAGCTGTGCAGGAGGGGGTCCGGATACCAGTTTGTGCACGCAGCCGACATGATGCACTGCGCAGAGCACCATGTGAGAAGTGAGTGCTGAAGGGCTGCTGGGGAGGCGTTTGTGGGGTCCCTCCAGGCTCTGGCATGGCTGTAGTATCACTCCTTGGTGCTGTCTATCTCGGGGCTAGAGTAGCTGTAATAAAGGCTCTTCCTCCTTGATGAGCTCGAGGAGCTGGCAGAGAGACAGCATTGTGCATCTCCTGCCCCCGTAGCACGGCCACGAGGTGATGCTCAACCTCATGGCATCTTGCACGTGTCATTTGTCTGCCTGCGTGGAGGAGCTGTGTCAGTGGTGCTTCTCTTGTGTCCCTGTGCCAGTGATGAAGACGGGGGAGAGCGGGCTGACGGTGTTCCGGCTGCTGACCAAGAGGGGCGGCTGGGTGTGGGTGCAGGCCAACGCACGGCTGGTGTACAAAGGGGACAAGCCCGACTGCATCATCGCCCGCCAGCGAGCCCTGTCGTGAGTATTGCTGGTCCCCTTCAGCTGCTCTGGGCCTGGGGGGCTGCCCGAGCCACACAGAGGCCATGAGGGTGCAGGAAAGGGTAGGAAGGGTTGGCACTTTGCAGCATCTCCTGTAGTGTGAGTGGAACAGCTCTGGGAAGGTGGTTGTGGACATGCTCCTGCCTGGGAGCAGCAGCCCTTCCCTGAGCCATGCAGACCTCCCTGTGGGCTCCCCAGAGCCCTCTTGTAGCCAGCCCGGTCCGACCCGCTTTCGCTCAAGAAGAGCCAGGGTAGGGCTGTGAGTTCCCCCCTTGCTGTCAGAAGGGTGGTTTTACCTGGCCTGGAGGAGCTGCTCATGCTGTTTCCATCCCTTTTTCCCTCCACACTGAAGGAATGAAGAAGGAGAGGAACATCTCCGGAAGAGAAACCTGCAGCTGCCTTTCAGCTTTGCCACAGGGGAAGCAGTCTTGTATGGGAATTATGCTCCTGGGTTCTTAGACTCATTTCAAGCCAAGGAGGAGTTGCAGGTGCAAGCAAATTCCAACCCAGAGCTGCACTTGGTAGACCCCAACTCTCTGCTTGGGGCTGTGATGAGGCAGGATGCATCCATTTACAATTGCCACGCTGATAATGTGCCTCAGTTCTCCCTGCCAGGTTTCCCCACTGAGCCTGATGGGCTGAGTCGGTATGAGGACGCCAGCAGTGCCAAGGTGGACAGTGACCCCCTCTTGGTGGTCATCCAGAGGCTCTTTGAGAAGAGGGAGGTGGCTGGAAACGTCTGCTCGAGCCTTGGCATGGACAGCACAGAGCTGCAGCAGTGGGAGGAGGCTCTGCTCAGCCTGGAGGCAGAGCAGGAGCCGCCTGCTCAGGGGTTCGGCCAGAGGCTGGCCACCAAGGTGACAGCCTGTGTGGAGCAGATGATGTGGAGCAGCACCCTCAGGGAGGGTGCTGGGAAGAGCCTGGATTTCCCACCCTGCCATGAAGAAAACAGTGTTGTGGCTCACTTCCAGCACTGCCGGGCAGCTGGCTCAGCGTCCCCAGCCCAGCCCCGGGCAGTGGGCACACAGGGAGGCCAGGGGGCTGTGGGCTCTGTAGCCTCCATTGCCTCTGAGGGCAGCTCCGCCCAGCCAGAGCAGCAGGTCCCGTTTAACCCAGCCAGGCTGGTGGCAGGGACTGGGCTGGGTATCCCCATCTCTAGCAGCACATCCTCTGCAGCACTTCAGCTGGCAAACCAAGCAATTCAAGCAGGAGCTGCGAGCTCTGCTCCTGTAGATAACACTGCTCCTACTGCTCAGAGCCAGCCTGGGTGCCAGCTGGTGGGCTCAAACACATTGGTGACTCTGTGGCACAATGTCCCCCTCCAGGCAAACCCAGCCAGTTGCCCGTCAGATGCTTGGCTGGCCATAGCTCCAAAACGGCTGGAAGCTGCAGGAGCACACATGGAGTCCCAAACTCCATCAGCTGGCAGCCCTGAGAGCCCCCCAGGGACCGAGCTGTGGTTGCCACCCCCCTCCCAATCTATTCCTTGCCCTACGCAGGGCTTGCATGACTCCCTGTTCTCTGGGGATGGGAAGCTTTGTGATGTGGAGGCTGCTTTCCCTGCACCCTTAGGAGCCAGCACACTGCCAGGGCATGGCGACTTCCCCAGACAGCCCCTGGCAGCCCATGTAGAGCCCAGCTTTTCCTGGGAAGAGGAGCAGGCAGTGCTCCGAGAGGACAAGTGGTTCTCACAGCTGTGGCTCCCGCAGCCTGGGGCAGCTCCTCAGAGGAGCCACAGAGCAGGACCAGCGCACTCCAGCCTCAGCACAGATCCCAGCGCACTCCAGATGGACTGTTTTGTGCTGCCCGAGTGCCAGTATGGAAACAGCCTCTTTAGGCATGAGAGCAGCTTCCTGAGGGATGCTGCTGAAGTACCCCTTCCCCAGCAGCCAGGCGCTTTACCTTGCCCTGCTGAGAGCCACCCTGGGGTACCCTACTCCTCCCCAGGCTCGGTTTCAAGGTGCTCAGCAGCTCTCCCTGTGAAGGTGTGTGCAGGAGCACCCCCAAGCTCCAGGCAGGGCCCTGGCTGCCCATCAGTTCCCTTCTCAGCTGGGCAGCCCCTCTGTGCCTGTGAGGTCCAGCTCAAAGTGAGGTGTGAGGGCTGCAGGACCTGAGGGGTGCCCGGCTCCTGTGGAGAGAGCAAGGGGTCTGCCAGGGTGGTGTGGGCAGCTTGGTTTGTAGCTTGCTGTGAACCAGGAGCCCTGTCTTGGAAAGCCACCAGCAGCTGTGAGCCCTTCTCATACCTGCCAGTGGTGCCCCATGCTCCCTGATCTCTCAGGATTTTGTCTTCCAATGCTGTCAGGCAGTCTAAGATGAAGTGGTTTGGACTTCTTGTTCCATGAGACGTCTTTCAGGGAGGTGCAGCTGTGCCACTGGGGAGACTTGCAGGCTGCTGGGGTCCATGTGCTTGGGGCAGCCTCTTGCAGATAAGAGCTGCTGCCTCACAGGCAGATAGCACTGAACTGTTTCTCAACAGAACAGCGTGGTCTCCTGATCTCCAAGGGTGTTGGGCCACCCTTGTCATGTTGCTCTTTGGTCCCCTCCGTCATCTCTGCCTGCCTGAGCCTCTTTTCCCCTTGGGCTCTTCATCTCCTCCAGAGACCACCCAAATCCTTTAGAAAAAATGTTACCAAGCACTTGAAGTAGCTCAGCAGCATTGAAGGGTCTCGGTGGGAGGTGGTGGTGGGAGGTACTTCGGAGATTTGGGCTCTTCCTAGCACCCTTCCAGCGGAGTTTATGAGAGGTGGGTAACAAGCCATTGTGACCTTTCTGGGATGCAGGGTGGGGAAGGTCCAGCCAAAACTCCCCTTTGGTTTGTCACTGGCGCATCCTTGCCTTCATCTCCTCTGCTCCACAGTGCCATGGGACAGGAACATTGGGGGTTCCCCTGTTGTTTTGTCAAAACAGTGAGAAGGAAAGGCAGGGAGTGATGCAGTGACCACTGGCTGTCTCTCCAAACCCACTTGGTGGCCCTCAAACCACTGTCCTGCAGCCCAGCACAACCACTTTGGTGAATTCTCTTCCTCTTCTATATCTGTAACCTAAGATGTGAACGAATTGTTTTTTCCCCATGGAGCAATGTCTTGCAGATCTATCAAGGAAACCCACAAAAAAGCAATGACTGGGGAGGGTGGGCATGATTTGAGACTACACTGGCTTGCAACGTTGGGTCAGAGAGATCAGAGTGCTTGGGGCCATTCACACCTTCCCCTCATGCACCCATCACCCTGAGCATCACATCTGCCTTGCTCACCAGCGTTAAACATTTACAGAGCAAATTAAATCAGGTAATTAGCGCAGGGCCAGCAGCAAGCCCAGCGTCCAGTGTGGAGCAGCCTCATCTCTGTGGCTCTCTTCCTTCATGGCCAGCGCTGCCTCGGCTGATGGGGCCTGGGAAAGGTCAAGCTCCTGTCTGCAGGCTCGGAGCAGAGCGATGCTGAAACCTGCTGGACCACTCCAAGGTGGATTCGAGGAGCACCTTCGAGGACCAGGCAAGGAGTTGACTGGCAGTGATCTGGGTCCAAAAAGCAGCAGGATGGACTCTGCTCACCAGGCTCTTGTTCTGGGCACCCGTGAGAAGGTGCTGGGGCATGCTAGGGGCTCCTAGTGCTGCAAGACGTGGGTCTTGGACTGGGGGCATTGCTGCCTGGGGCCATGGCAGACCACCCTGTGCTCTGTCACTGGGGTCTCATCTCTCTCTGTCTATAAAGTCTGTTCTGGTGGCAGCGTCTCATTTTCCACTCCATGATTCCTTTGTGCTGCTGATGGCAGCTGGAAGGTGCTGAGGAGAAAAAGAGCTGTCCAGAGCCTCACCCCTGTGTTTGGCGATGTATTAAAAGCGATTTGTTTTGTACAGTGCTGATGTTTTTATTGACCCAAAACCACATCTCTCCATCTCCTCCTTGAGTGAGCAAATGCTGGGAAAAGCCTGGCCTGGTGCTAGGTGCACGACACACTCGTCACTGTCCCCAGCTATTGTGGGCACGCACGGCAAAGAGATGTGACAGTGTCCCCCTTTTGCACCTCCAAACTGCACAGTGGGGTTGTGGGACTCGCAGGGTTACACCCGACATTAACACACGTGGTTGTTAGTGCCCAACTATTAAAAATTACCAGATGCCTCTGCCCGCAATAAGGCGTAAACGATACTGTGTGCCAATGCCAATAGTATGGATTCTTATTTAACAGTAAACGTGAGAGGGAAAAGATAGGAGGGTGCAGAGAAAGTGACAGATATACAGACTGCAGAAAAAATACCACTACTTTGTAGATTTCAGTGACCTACCGGTGGGTCAGGTCACTCGAGTTCTCTCGGTGTCTTGCCGAGTCGTGACTGCTGACTACGCCCAGTGAGTGGGAAAGCATCCAACAAACACCGCGTGCATAGAGTTAATATTCTGCTGAAGCTACGTGGGAACATCCCCTGGGCAGGGAGCTTTACACTGGAGAATATGGTGGGACACCTGGGGACCCTTGACAGCTTCTGAGATGTTGCAGCTGGCTCCAAGTGAGCGTATTGAATTAATTATGGCCCATCAGTCGAGATGAGTACCTTCAGCTTATGTGTGGATGTCCCTGTACTTGCAAGAGGAGTTTTCACAGCTGAGCCATTGCGTGAGGGAGGCCACTGGCATGATACTTACTCCACGTAGCAGGATTTGCCTCTTACCAGCCTCTTCCCTTACCTGCCAGCCGTTCTGCACCTGGCAGATCGCTGTATGCATCACTGGCAAAGCGCCAGGTGGATTGTTCGAGCCCTTGGCACCCGAGGTCCAGACCCCATCTCCCCATCAACATCCTCACATCCCGACCCACCCGCCCACAGCCCTTTCACACCCACAGCCCCTTCACCTTCTCATTAGCCCCACCCACCATCCCTTCTCTCCATCAGCTCCCGCTCCCCCTTCAATCCCTAAATCCCTTCTCAGCTCCATCACACACCAATCCCCCGCAGCCCCAAATCCCCGTCCATCCCCCGTCCCCCCCATCGCTGGGGGAAGGCCGCTCCCACTCCTCTCTCACTGCCTCGCACTGAGGGAGCGGCGTCGGGCGCTGCCGACCCGGCCATGTACGCGGGGCGTAGGCGGAGGAAGCCGGTGCAGCGGGCGTGAGTGAGGGCGAGGGGGCTGAGGGGGCCGGGATGAGGGGGTTCCCCTTCCCCGGTAACGCGGCTGTGCCCGGGGCAGGGATGAGGGGCTCCCCTTCCCCATTAACGCGGCTGTGCCTGGCAGGGATGAGGGGCTCCCCTTCCCCGGTAACGCGGCTGTGCCCGTGGCAGGGATGAGGGGGTTCCCCTTCCCCATTAACGCGGCTGTGCCCGTGGCAGGGATGAGGGGGTTCCCCTTCCCCATTAACGCGGCTGTGCCCGGCAGGGATGAGGGGGCTCCCTTCCCCGGTAACGCGGCTGTGCCCGGCAGGGATGAGGGGCTCCCCTTCCCCATTAACGCGGCTGTGCCCGGGGCAGGGATGAGGGGTGTCCCCTTCCCCATTAACGCGGCTGTGCCCGGGGCAGGGATGAGGAGGTTCCCTTCCCCATTAACGCGGCTGTGCCCGGGGCAGGGATGAGGAGGTTCCCTTCCCCATTAACGCGGCTGTGCCCTGGGCAGGGATGAGGGGGTTCCCTTCCCCATTAACGCGGCTGTGCCCTGGGCAGGGATGAGGGGGTTCCCTTCCCCATTAACGCGGCTGTGCCCGGGGCAGGGATGAGGGGGTTCCCTTCCCCATTAACGCGGCTGTGCCCGGGGCAGGGATGAGGGGTTCCCCTTCCCCATTAACGCGGCTGTGCCCGGGGCAGGGATGAGGGGTTCCCTTCTCCATTAATGCGGCTGTGCCCGGGGCAGGGATGAGGGGTTCCCTTCCCCATTAACGCAGCTGTGCCCGGGGCAGGGATGAGGGGGTTCCCCT